>NC_054541.1:29438267-29753267 GCF_017654505.1 Polyodon spathula | reverse complement strand
TTTTGTACTGTTTTATTTTATAATAATAAAACGCGCAGCAGCGCATCCATTTATCATTCCATCTCGCAGTACTGTGTGTTTCTTCTGGTCTGACGCGCCCCACTATAGCCGTCTTTGTCACAGATACCTATCAGCCTTAACCAATTTAAAGGAGAAATATTAAAAAATAAACAAACAAAAAAAAGTAGCAAAGCTTAAAGAATGTTGTAATATGTAAACTCACCTTCAAGTCACAGATTTTAACATATTGCCGCCAGTCACTGCAGGTATGTGACCAAGAAATGAGCCCACTAAATCAAAATATTTCCTTTTTTTGCAGTCTGACCTGCTTTTATTGTTATGATCTTTTATTTTTTTGTAATCCAGTTTTTTTTTTTTTTCACAACACTGTTTCACACTGTGGTTTAGATACATATTTCTCAATTCCTATGAAATCTTTTGGTAGACTTTATCATTTCGAACAGTACAAGTTAACCCTGCCCCCAGCCTTGCTCAGCACTGAGACGGTACCAGATATCTTGGGAGGCCAGATTTTCACAGTTCCAGCTCTGTTCGTCTTGACAAAATGACCAGTGTGAAACTAGTCTTACCATGAGGGCTCGGCTTGGCCCGGTTCAGGTGTTCAACTGTGAAAAGGCTATTATTGACAGCAAAAAGTAGTCATTTACACCTATTTAAAGCTGTGTGGGACCAAAACAATGTAAATTACCTTTGACAAATGGTGGCACAATATGCCATTATAAGGAAGGTTATTTAATGTGAAACCTGCTTACATGTTATGCCACTGTGCAGAAGTAGTAAATGATACAAAATCCTTATAATTGATAGCATGCCAAGACTTTAGATATGTATTCATACAGATACAACATGGAAGTTCAAAATCTTACAATGGGGCATTCTTTGAATTGTAGAACAACTCTCAATCTCACCAGTCCAGAATTTCCAGGATATGGTTGCTTGGAAATTGTATGGATAAATTTAGCTTCAGTCAGGGATTCAACTATTACAGCACTATGTAATATTGGGGAGGGGTATAGCTCTACTGCATAGAAATAAAACACTGGGTCCCCGATTGTCTCACCTTGTAAAAGCACAGCTGTGTGGTGTGCAGGGTGAGTCATGCAGATCAGCAAAAGTGGACACCTGCAGGTCTTTGTCCTCCAGCGGTTGGTAGCTTGCTGACATCCACTCTTGAGTTATTGGGTGTAGAAGCGGAAGCTGGCTTGGTCAAGGGATCAGAAGACACCCACTGAACCTTCAGTTCTTCTGAGCTGTGTGGGGAATTGTGAGGGGAAAAAAATGTCTGGACATTCCAAATTGTGGAGAAAATCAGGGGGAAAATAATTGGGCACAATAAAAATAAAAATGTAAAAATTTAAATAAATACATAATAAATAAATAAATAAATAAATAAAAAAATCACAAGAGCAGGACCCAGTTTCAACCTTTCTGGTCTCAGTTATGGTTGAAAAGACATGACTGACCTCAGGAAATGCCCTTGGAATATAAACAGTTCACTGACCTAACTCCTGTGATTGATCTAGTCAGCTATACATGCAGTGTTATCCTTTGTGTGTTACATGACAGCTGCCACTACCAGATTTCATAGGTCTCTTCGGGGGAAAGGGCATGACCCTATTTCTGTGGTCAATCAATCAAATTTATTTTGTATAGCACCTTTTATGCCAAGGCATCCAAAAGCGCTTTACATGACAAATAAGTATACTGTACAATAATACAATATAATATAATATACAATAAAATATAAAAAAAAATCTAAAAACAAATGGGAAAATAAATAAATAAATAAAATATTAACAAAGTTCTAAAATAGGCCATCCCAATCTACAAAAAGGCCTCTGCATAAAGATGTGTTGTAAGCTTAGATTTAAATGTGTTTATTGAGTCAGCTTTATGGATTTCAGTTGGAAGATTGTTTCACGATACAGTTGCATAATGACTAAAGGCTCTTCCACCACAAGAGCTGTGTTTTATCACTGGAGTCACCTGAAGCCCAGCATCAGCAGATCTCAACTGGCGTCCAGGGACAGAAGGTAAAAGCATATCATTAATGCAAGCAGGGCCATTTCCAGACACAGCCTTAAATGTCATTAATAACATTTTAAAAATATCTCTCTACTTCATTGGAAGCCAATGCAAGCAGGCAAGAACAGGTGTAATATGTTCAAATCTTTTTGTACCTTTCAGAATTTTCACAGTATTGCAAAGAGCTAATGGGGGGGGGGGGGGGGGGGGGGGGGGGGGGGGGGGGGGGGGGGGGTTATTGGTTGTGGGATTTTATTTAATGCTGTTTTAGAGCCAATTAAAAGAAATTCAGTTTTATTTTCATTTAACTGCAAAAAATGTACTATCTAGTGCCAGGCGGTGTGTGTGTGTGTGTGTGTGTGTGTATATATTATATATGTATATATATATATATATATATATCCTGCCACAATTAAGAGAAATTAGACCATAAAGCACATAGGCCCACATACAGCCCATAACTAAAATGCCTTTTGACCCTTATTAAACATTATGCAAAATTGCCAAATGTATGTTGCAGACAAAGGGGGTGTCATTTTTTCTGAACACAGGATGAAATGTCACACAAGTGAGGAACTGATTTGGCAACATTACCAATCAAGCGCCATTAGGTTAGCTGAGCCAGGCCCCCGAAGGCAAGACAGAGCAAAATACAGACAATGGTAAAACCATTTATTTTTTAAAGCACTGTTTTTATTATAGCATTTGTTAAAAATACACAGACACATGTTAAAAAGTAAATACATATATTTTAGGAACATATCAAGCTCTATTATATATTGCATACATGCCAACAGTCCCTATATGGTCGGGACAGTCCCGATTTCCTAGCAAATGTCCCACGTCCTGATGCATAGGAAGAAGGTCCCGATATTTACACATAAAAAAAAAAAAATTATTCTGCACAGTAGAGTTAGTGAAAACCACACGTTGTGCTCTTTGTGAGGCTAACAAATCTACTGATCACTAACTTACACAAAGGTAAGAATGCTTCATTATGTCTATTTTTACTGTCATGATGGTTGTGTCGTGTTGAATTGGCAGGGATATGTCTATTATATGATAATGGTTGTTTTTTTGCTTATGACTCCTCCCATGTGTATGACGCATATGAACCCCCCCCCCCCCTTCGGGACGAGCGTCCCGCTGAGCAGTTTCCAAGTGTTGGCAAGTATGTATTGCCAAACAAAAATTTAAATCAGGCCTCCAACAATGACATGAGGAGAGAAGCTTAAAATACAAGCTAAACAAACAATCCATTCACAACAGGTTCCTCCACAATGGGGGAGTTTCCATGTGTGTTCTAATTTTACGCAAGTCATTATGCTCAGGCCAAATAAGCCCAGACAGCGAGAACAACTTAACGACCGCCCCCTATACAAGTCAATTAAGGTTCACAAACGTTCCTACCATAAGGGGTTTGTTTCGAAATTGTGTTTTAGTTTGTTGCAAGTCATTCTGGATCACCACAAAACGAATGTTTGTCCCTATACATTTTAGGGCCCGTACGTTTGCCTGATCGAAGGGGAACTCAAGTCAAAGGAGACACGTTGCAGATAGCCGGTCCGTTTTTTTACAGGAGTTGTAAGGCCGTTTCTCCAGACCTACCACGCATAGGTCCAAAAATGTGGCGTTTCCTACACAGGAGTGCAGTTTAAGGAGGGTGTTACAGCATCCTCAAAGGTAAACAAAGATTTAGAAAGTGCCACCGTCAGTTTTTACAGCACAGGTAAGAATAAACGGTGTATCGTTACATGGTTTGTTGTATTACAGTGTTTAAGGCCAGAACGTGTAATCTCCCCAACCTTTTAACAGACAAATTGTCCCGGTACCCTATACATTTCAGGTTTCCGACGTCATGCAAATGAAGGGGAAAGGAAGTTGATAAGCAAATTAGCCATGCGTAGAGTTCTCATGCTGTTTCAGTAGACAGCTTGGGAAAATGTGGTTTCCATACACAGAGAACAGGTACAGGAGGGAACCTCACCTGGAAATCCATGGTTATCAGGTGACATTTTATTTGAGTGAAGGTGTTTAAAGCACAGTGTTAAGCTCATGTAATAAAGCTGTGATTTGTAAATGCCTCATACAACGAACCAAGAAACGAAACTGCTTTACTGTCTTGCCCAAATTGTTTTTCAAATGTCCGTTGTTGGGTGGCATATCGTTAGTAGTGAATAATATTTCAACTAATTTATCACATGACTTATTAATTAAAGAAAAAAGAAAATAATTAACCCAGAGCTATATAATGAAACTGTCCAACCCAGCTCCCTCTATCATGGGGTTTCCATGCAGGTCAATTTATATATGATATGCGATACACATGCACATTTGGGAGAATTACTTGTGTAAATCAGGTTTGTGGCAGAAAAAAAAAAAAAAAAACGGATAACCGACGAGCTCATTTTTATTTGACTCACTTACCTTTGGGTTTTTATGGTCGTTAACATGTTTTTTCGAGCAAGTGTAAAAAGAGCTAAAAAAAAAGGAGCTCGTTCACAGTTCTCGTAGATTTTGTTTTGTACCCCGTACCTCTGAGGTGGTTAAACACACGCGTTTAACTCCTGATTCCACAAAAGATTTCATAACTACAGAACCCTTAAAATTTTTTTGTTTCGACACAAATTGTTTAATAACACTGTTCTTGAGATGACATATTCCTTTTAATAGTTTATTATATTTCCCCTGCCAATTAAAAGTATTAAAATTTTCCGCTAATTTATATATTCTCTTAAGTAGTCACCATATTGTTTTTAAAGGCTTAAATATATAATGAAGAGTTACATACATGGTATACATAAATAATATATATATATACATATACATAAATGACAAGTGGGATTTAAATTTTTCTTTATTATTACTTTTAATCCGTGTCGTCCGATTTTTACCCACACGTTAGATAATCGTAAACCAGAATTTTATATGTGAAGTGTTCTAAATAAATGTTACATTCTGCTTGACAAAAATCTCAATTTTAAATGAAGTTTAAAAATTGTACACAACACAGATCTACCCATTATTTGTTATTTCCATTTGGCTGCTGCTTGCTGGTGGGAGAGCTGCCTCCTTGTACGTTAGTAGTTTCCATTACAACGAATTATTCTTCCATCCATTTTTCTTGAGCTCTGTTAACATGCATTTTGATTAACAAAATAGTAAAAGTCTGTTTATCCAGTTGTAACCCACAGTAGCATAACAAAATAAAGTTAAAATTAGACACACTTTTCAACGAGAAGTCGTCAATGATTGTCTTATTGTATTTATCTTTTATTTTTAGTGCTACTGTAGCCAACAGGTACTGTTACAGTAACAACAGCTTTAAGCCAGTAATTTGATTACAGGCTATTATTACCAAGAGAAAGCCGTTGGGATAAGTCTTTGTTTATCAGAGCTTACCTGTCTAGTCAATGTAGGCACTTCTGTAGTATATTTATACTAATAGTATTACAAAATGACTTATGTTTTCCTTTGCCTTATGCAGGCATTTTCCTTCTAGTGTATAGTGGAAGAAGATGCCACACAACAGGCTTTGAAGCACAAACTCAATTAGCATATAAATATTCAGTTATATATTTTATTAAATGTTTTTTACACTTTTATTTCAGTTTCTAGTTTGTACTATTTGAATAAAATTGACTGGATTTCCTTGAGGTTTTAACATTAGTGATGACAGACAAAAGTATGCAGGAGTGCAATGCATATAATTACTGTTTGGTAATTAAAAAATAGGAAAGGATGAGAAACTTTTACTCTTTGAGCCCCAGACTTACAGCCACAAGCATGGAGAAGGCTCTCAATTTACTACTCATATCTGTGTAGATATACCAAAAAATATATTATATAAGAGTATCCAATCTGATGGTTACAAAAGACAGACTGCATGTACATGTGTGCTTTATGTACAACATATAACAGCAGGTTGGATGGGATTATCCTGTAAGTGAACGGTTCATATGATTATAAGATCTGACTCATGAGTGGCATACATCTGTAACCCTACTAAATCAGCATGGATTTAATTACCCAGGTCACACAGTCATTATTCTGGGATTTTCCACAAGGAAGTTAGAATATGACTGCAAATGTCCTGTATCTATGAGATGTCATTTGAGTTTATTTAAGGAACTATATTTCAGTCAGGAAAACTACGATAGAAAACTATATTTATTAAAGCTTAGACAACTAATACAGTGTTATATAAATTTTCATGACATCTTTGACCTCTGGTCTTGCTCTTCAAGGTACCCCTACCCACAATTTAATTTGCTGATAGTGAAGAGGCTGACTATAGTGAAGCTATGGGCAGGGGTGCAGGATAGCTACCCTTTTCCTTAGATAAGGTCAAAAAAAACAGGTGGAGGCTAGGGAGGAAGGAGGGGAATTCCGACGTACAACAGGGACGAATGGATTGAGGTAAGGTATAAAGCCCTTTCTAGCTGATCATTAAACGTGTTTATCAAATGACGATTGATATTATTTTAGACAGTACATCAAAGATAGGTTAAATTAACCAAATTAATGAATAGCACCTACAAAAGTAACTAAGGTTAAGGATTACTTGCCAACTGTTTATTATAAATTCTGTTTGATGTGTCTTGCTTTTGTTGACTTACTGTTATTTCCACTTTCCTGTCTAGTAGGTTCCAGCTATTTTTTCCACCACCTAATCATCTTCTCCAAGGTCTTCATTTGATAGCCTACTCCTTTGACACAAGCCCACTCAACCCATCCCCTACCATCTTGCTAGTGTGAGATTCTTTAGTTATGGTCTAAGCTTCTTTGCATGGATTGTTGTCATGTTTACTCCAGTGCATTTCCTTGGTTGAAGTAAAATATTAGTGTTTTCTTGTAAGCCATGCCATTCTTTATCTCTACTTTGTTATTAAAAACACAGTTTGTTCTGAACTGTCCTACTAGTTCAAATAAAATAAATAAAAACACTGGGCCCTTTGAAACAAGCAAGCTTCAGCTTATCCAGCGTAATGCGCTTACATACACAAAAGATGTGTATGTTTCTGATAGCCAATAGAGGGCAGTAGTACACCACACTGGAAACCAGAGGTAATTGTCACTTGTCAACTCATCGATTGCTGTTATTATAATGACAAAATAGAAGTACCTACTTGAAAAAAAAAATAGGTTAAGCTAACTAAATTAAAGCAATGAATTGTACTAAACAACAACACATAGCCGTCACTGGCAATGGTGCCCCAGCTGCCGTAACTCCCAAATTTCATTTTGACCTGTTTCCACAGCTGAAGGAAAGCCTGAGTGGGTAAGTGTTTCCTAATTTGTCAGAAGCTGCCTTGTACTGAACTCACTTGCAAAAACATTTTATAACAGATGGCAGACACTTTTACTAGTGGCATGCATGAATTGAGAAAGCTGTGTCTTTTTTCTATTTTGAAACATGGAAACAATGAAGCAATTATGGGCTTTTGTCTGAGCATTGGGGGCATACACTATACTTTACAATGATTTACTCAATATATTTTCAAAACAGAGTTTAGGCCATGAACAGATGTACAATTTACATGATATTGTATTGATCCCTAAAGTGTGTTATTATGACAGAAGCATGAACAAGACACAGACGTCTCTGCTGCTACTCCCAATACTAGATCAAATTGTGTCTGGATTAGTAATAATAATAAATACAACACAGGTATTATATACAAAAAAGAAACAGTTTAATTGAAATTTCTGTATAAAAAAATATGTTCTCCATCGTTCATTGCACACTGCTAATTTGAAAAAAAAAAAAATCTGAAAACCTCTACGCAAACACAGTTACTTTAATAAATGAAGTGTTATTTTGCTGTCCTACTGTACGTGGCAAGGAGACTATACAATTTAAATAATTCAAAACCTTTTATCCAAACATTACTGTACAGTTACATCAATCACCAAATGTAAAACTTTACCAAGGATTAGAAAATAAAAGATCAACTGCCCTTTCAATTAAAATGTAACCTTTATATGCATCGCTTTAAAGAGATCCTCTTGCAGCAACCATATTGGCAGCTGATTAAGTAAAAAGTAATTTACAATAGAATTTTTTTTTTTTTTTTTTTTTTTTTTTTTAAAAAGGCCATGAACTGACAAACTGATGCCTTATGGACTTAAAATAATAATAATAAAAGTATAGCTGGTGTCTAAAGAAATAAATAAACAAATAAATAGCCACAGAGTGGAACTGTGGAATATCTAATTAACACAAATAAATAGATGGAAAAGGTACATAAATATACTGTACAGTTTTGAAAACCATATATAATTGAGTCCTTGAATACTGCATTGCTTGTGCATTTCCAACCATGCCCTGACATGTCTTGGTCACATACAGCTTGCATTTTGATGGAAGGATAGGAAGAAGGAAGGGGCAGAGGGGTGGGGTTGGGGGTTCTTTGTGCCCAGTGGTAGAGATAAAAGAAAGATGGGTGGTCTTCATTACACAATGCTTCAACATCCATGTTCACACTTCTGTGCAGGCAGAAGGATGTATTTATTTAAAAGCAGCAAAAAAGGGATAGCATGACTTGGAGAGTGTGTGTGTTTCAAGTATGCTATCACCAGTGATGGGACTACTTCATCTGCAACTCTGCACTTTTACAATTGCACACAACAGGGGCTAAGAACGCCCAAGGAGGGCAAGTCCCTCTGTGCACTAAAAACATGCAGTAGTGCCAAATGATAAAAGCCCCACTCAAGCAGCTTTCAAAAAGGCACTCAAAAGCAAAATAAAAAAAAAAAAAAATAATAATAATAAACTAGTCCAGGCTCTATGAGAGCAAAGTGTGCATTTACATTTGGAGGTCACCACATTAATAAATAAGGTCAGTCTTACCAAAAAACAAAGCACTGGCCTGCGGCTCTCAAACATTAATGTTCCCAACAAGGAAATTAAATAAGAATAATTATAATAAAAATAAAGTTTAAGTTTGCAGCAGAAACCAGCAAGTAATATAATTCATTTATATATATATATATATGTATTCATATATATTCTTCCCCTCAATGAAAGGTTCAGATTGGCAGACATTAAAGTAAACTAAGCTTTCTATTCCCTCCCACAACTTGGCAGCAAAGCCACAGTGTCCTTGGATTGTGGCTCCCCTTCCATTACAAGGTCATTCAAGGGCTTCAAAGACTCTCCTTGCTTGAACTTGTGCTGGATGCTTCAGTGTCAATGGTTCTCAGCCTAATGTCACAGTCCTCCGTTTTGACAGTTTCAGATTTACGCATCCACTGGTGGTCAAAGATCTGTTCCAGTGTTGGTCTGTCAGAAGGCCTTAATGAAAGGCACCACTTGAGTAAATGCTGGCATTCTATATTAAAAAAAAAAAGAAAAGCAAGAGATGAATATTTAAAATAATGATGAGGATTAGTATTTTATTCAACTATGTTTGACTGGTATGAGTGGATGCTTAGTACATTTCAATCAGTAAATACAGTTGTTAACTATGCCCTTTAACCATCAAAAGAATACAATTAAAGCCACAGAGGGAGAAGGTGGGTTGAATGCGTGTGTCATGCATACCAGATGAAATTCTCCTCCTGAAGTACAAATGCCCCCTCAGGATCTCCTCGTCTTGTTCAAAGGGGATGTCTCCACAGACCATGTCATACAGCAGCACTCCCAAAGACCACACTGTTGCAGACCTCCCGTGGTATCTGTGATAACGGATCCATTCTGGAGGACTATAAACTCGTGTGCCTGCAAATAACAAATTCATTGGCAAAATTGTATCTTGACCAATATAAGAACTACATTATAATAAAAGTAAAATGTTTCTTGGGTCCAGTTTAACATATTACACCTGCCGAGTGTATGTATTAAGCTTAGAATGCTGCATTGCATAACATTCCCTAGGATCAGCTGACTGTTTACAAACTGCAACCTACTCCCTTTTATGTCCACGTTGCAACTGCAGTAATTACATACCAAAAATAAACATACAAGGATAGAACACACGGTTGGACTGTCTGCAATACAACCGCTGATTAGCTTTGCAATCTAGCGCCGATCCCCCCCCCCCCTCCAGTCTGAATAACCTTTCAACCGCTCCACTTAGTAAACAAAGACGCCTTTCTCTCCTTTCCACAGGGATTTAAAAGAGCCCTCTCCCCCTCCCCCAAGGGAACATGGGTATCTTGGATACCAAACAAAAACAGGAATATGTGATGCGGGCAATCACGTGGACTCGGGACTCGGGTTTCACAACAAACAGATGTTACGTGGCAGATCGCTTGGTTGCATTTACATAACATGTTTTAAATAAATGTTCTCATTCCGTCTTCTGCATTTGTTAAAGATTGCATTCAATATGAATACATTATATTTAGTTTAGTACTCATTTCTGGAATTAATAAAATAATAATAAATATGACGGGGTAAAAAAAAAACAAAAAAACATGCACTTTTCACATAATATTGTATTAAATGAAAATAGAATCAATTAGTGAGATAAAGTGAAATACCTAGAAACGCTGTTACTATATTATTTTAAAAATATCGCCCCCTAGGAAAGCCCTGAAAAGGGCATGGATCAAAACACTGCTGCGTCATTATTCAGGGAACACCGCTATGCCTCTGACGAACAACAAAACATAAATTCGTAAAATCAGAAATACATAAACACACTATCATACCAACACTGCAACATCGAGATCCGAGCAAGCAAATATAAATTAAACATATAACACGTAATACATACCGTCAAAGTCTGTGTATACCGTGTCCTTAAGAACAGCTCCAGATCCGAAATCAATAAGTTTGAGTTCGCCACTCCTTAGGTCCACAAGCAGATTTTCATCTTTGATGTCTCTGTGGACCACTCCACAACTGTAGCAGTGCCGAACAGACTCCAGGACCTGGCGGAAAAAACCCCTGGCCGTCTCTTCATCCAAAGCGCCCTTCTCGGTTATGAAATCAAACAAATCCTTCACCAGCTCGGGTCTCTCCATGACAATCAGCCATCCATCGGGTCTTTCATACCAATCCAAGAGCTTGATCACCCCTTTAAATCCAGAGCCAACTTTCTTTAGGAGCAAAATCTCCAGCGGGACCACCACGCCATTCTGTAATGACAATTTAAAACATCGTTTAGCACATATGTCAATTTAGGAGGAAAAAAAAATAAAAAAAAAAAAAACCTAAATATTGGTAAAAACTGCAACAGTCAAAATACACTAACTTAAAAGCATATAAATAGTGTCTCATATCTTGTAAAGCACTTTGTGGTGGTGGTCCACTATGAAAGGCGCTATATAAAACTAAAAAATTACTATCATTATTATTAAAAATAAATCCGGCTACTTACTGTGGTTCCCCACTCGGTGACCCTTTCCTTTGCCACATGTTTAACAGCAACCTGTAAGACAAACACAGATAATCTAACTAATATATATTATGTTATATATATTATATATATTTCAGAATAATATATAATATTGGTATATATATATATAGAATAATTAAATATTGGTCTTACCGGCAGCCCATCCGAGATCCTGCTACCGGCGTACACTGTCCCGAATCCGCCGCTTCCCAAAACAGACCCCACTTGATAAACCTTATCAAATGACTCCTTCTCGACTTTCACTATAAAAAATATAAATACATACTTTGTGTGAAATCAAAGTCAAAACAATACATTCGTTTACAGTAGTTTAAGCTTTTGAAATACCGTAACACGGTTTTCCCAATGCATCGCTCACAGCACTACACATTTGCAAAATTGGGAGTTCCCTTTCAATACTGTTTAATGCATTATATACAACATTATGCCCATACCTGGTTGGAGCTGTATTTTCACCGGTATATGATCCATGCCGGTCGGGGTGCAAATATGAGCCAGAGAGCCAAACTTAGACAGCAACATATTCTAGCAAACGTTTAGCCCAGTGAAATATTCCTTACTTATTTGGAAGCAAAATGTAACCAATGCAAGCAAATTCAGGTCAAGTAAAATGTCAGTCTCCTCGTTTGACGCAGACAAATTATGTGATCCTACTAATGCAAACCAGCTCTGCAAAGGCAACCACGATAGAGCCGTCTGGAAATACACTGTAAACCGTCGAAATGTTTATACTGTCTTCTTTAATTTGTGTTACACTTATAATCAGCTTCTTCTCTGCTTTGGCGACAGAACGCACTAGTCCACGCAAATATTAATCGACCCAAATCAAAGCCTATGAACCAGCATTACGTGTAAAACATAATAAACACACCGACATCACTCCTCTTATTACACTCTCTTCAGTTCTGAACTCAATTGAGGTCGATCCTACTTCTTAACTCCAATATTTTGACGCGTGGAGGGGGCGGATATATTCCTCCGCCCTACAAACTAGTCTTAACCTTTACTTAAAAACATCTACTGCCTGCATGAAAAATGTACTATAACTAGAAATGTCGAAACATATTAAAAATGTAAAACTAGCTTTTTAGTTTTTTTTGTATAAAATATATTTGTAAATAAAGGCACTACTTTAACATAGTACGAGACGCCCAAGGATTTCATGTCTGAAGGCTTTGCATTGCGTTTCATTAGCGAAATAGAACAATAATTTGCATAATTGTGTGATTCAAACCAATCAAGTTACTTCAATACAAGCTGTATTATGGACACAGACCAATTGTAATTGTTAAATTACCATAGTGGCTCAGGAGGCTGAGTGCACGTGGCGGGAATTCCGAGACGCACCTTTTTTTCTGCAGCTCTGCAGAGGTCTGTTTAAAGAAGCAGTACATACATACAAGGCAGAAATGCAGACTTCTGACCTGATGACAAAAAAATATATACAAAAACAGAACAAAACACAAAACAAACAAACAAAAAAAAAACACGTTACATTATAGATGCATACTACCGACTTTTTCCATCCAGTTTGAAAGCTGTACAGACTATGCTACATACTGTATACACAAGATACATGGATTACCTTGATGTGTATAAATACATTGGTTTATTTTGCATTTCTTGTGCTCAAGACATATTTTGTTGGTAATAATAAACATCACTATTTTGTTATATGTGTAAAAAACACGTATGTGTATCCTTATAAGAACATTCCACTATTGAAAATTGCATACAGTACATAAGGAAGCAGAGAATAAATTCACTATATGTAAGGGTGTGGCATCAAATGTACTAAATATACACACGTTCTGGGAAGAACCACTGCATATTAAAAGACTAAATATTTTAGCATAGTGCAATGCGTTGACATTTCTCATTGTAGCATGTATGTACTGATAACTGCCAATAGAGGGGGCTAAGTTAACAAGAAACCCATCGTTATTCTAGCGTTTTCAGGCGGAATACGTTTACTGCAGTACCCACAGGGGTGAAACAACAAAAGTGCTTTATTGAGATGCTGCCTATATCAGCCATGTGCAGCTTTCTGGAATACTATATGATAAAAAAAAGTACAGGGTTGGGTTTTCACCCCTTGTCCTCAAGTACCCACAACAGTACAGGTTTTCTTTTCAATGAGTTAAATATCTGTTTAAACTTGCATTGTGCACATAAGGCAGCACTTACAGCCTTCCTCTAAGACTTCAAACACTGTCACAGCGACCAATCTATGATGACCAAATGATTGCTATACAGACTAAAAAAAGAACTGATTGAAACAAACAAAACAAACAAACAAAAAAATAGACGACTTATGGTTCTTTATGGTTAAAAACGTTGATACTGGATATTTCCAATTCCACTGAAAAACCAAATATTACAAAGGAAGTCTCTTATCATTAGACTACCGGTAGTACTGTGAAATCGGCAGGGTTGCCAGCCCTCTAGAAACATATGCTATATATACTATAAGAGCGATTTGTTTTCAAATAACATTTCTAAATGGTTTGCTCATTCAGGGTATTCAAAACACTGTTAGCGCTAGCTACTGAAAAATAAATATACAAATAAATAAATAAATAAATAAATAAATAACCAGCACCAGTGTTCAACAGCGAAGAAAATTAAACACAGATTATTACCATGTGCTTAAACAAGCCACAAACAATGCCATGAAAGCACGGTGTAGTGCATTGTAAATATATATTACCACAACACAACAAAAATACACGAATTTAACGAAAAAGCAATATAAAAAACATGCCAGAGACAAAAGACATACTGGCAAATCCCATTCAATTACCTTTAGAATGCATGCTCTGACACACCATGTAGAGAAATTCATATGGTATGGCTGATACAGAGACATTCTTATAGGTGAAACTCATATGGGCATATTTATTAACTTCCTGTGAGCAGCCCAATATTACAGTGTCACCCAGGGATAAAAGTGGCAATCGGTTTCAATGAGGTAGATTGAGTAGTGTTTTGTCGTTGTTGAGAGAATAATGCATAGATGCAATATTCACACACATTTACATTGTATGTTTGTTTTTTTGTAAACACATTACCTCTAGAGCAATATAATACTGGATCCAAGGTCAGTTTATTTGCGCGCTGCTGGTTTATCGCACGTCATACATAATGGAAGAGCCTTGAAAATTCGTTAATACGTCCTTTTTGTTTTGGGGCAGTGTATTCCAGTGTCGGAGACCTTATTGGGCCCCCCTCCCCAAACGTTAATTTAACCCTTATTTACAAACATCAAACATACCAAATCAAGTGTTCAATATTGAACTATATTTAATTGTCAGAATGTTAGCATGTATGAAACAATACGTAATAACAACGATTTCTACTCAACTACTTTATTTTATTTTGCGTACATCTTTACATCCAACATTACACTATTTTTTAATCATAAACGAACAGGTTTAATCACCAACCCCACTTCCCTAATTCTGTGATCACAGAATTATTACAGAAGTCACAATTCTGAACATTTGCAGAAATTGTCTCACATAGGAAACCGTTTTTCTTTTATTATTATTATTATTATTATTATTATTATTATTATTATTATTATTATTATTATTATTATAAAAACAGAAATACAGGCATGTTGATTTGCTGTAGTTTATTTTGGTGCCTGCAGCCCCACCCAACAGCTTCAGTCTAAACTATAGGGTGAATCGCGCACACAGAATATAACTGCAAATGTCTGTACTGAATAGTACCCCAAAACCTTCCATGAAGACATGCCTCGTACCAGCCTCCTGGGGAAAAATGATTAAGACAAAAGCGATAGCTGTTGAAATGAGGGAGGGTACAATCTGAATTACTGGCACCGCACACCAGCAGTTACAGTGATACAAATGTGTAACATCTGTAAATATAAATGCAAAGGATATTATCATTATTACAAATACATAAATAAACAAAAACTTTCGAACATCTCCAAGGCCCTCTGCGTGCCCGGCCCGATGCAGCTGCATCTGCTGCAGCTGCTATTTCTCAGCAACTCTGGTGTATTCAAGAACTGGTGATGCAATTGGGAGGCATTTGCTTGCATTAAAAAAAAGAGAGTGACCACAAGGAATTCAAAACCATTTTCATTTTTCTTGTAATGTAATGTGGATAGGTCCAATTAAGAACTGCAAAATAATGATGCCACATAACTGTGCTATGTCAAGTGTTACTACTTTATTCCAAATGATAAAATTCTCAACACTGCCCTGCCCGGTCTCCCTCATTTAGTACCTGTATGCACTTTTCCCATCTCTACATCAGTTTCTGTATATTGTATATACAATGACATATTGCCTCAGATCCTTGTAATTCCAGGTGTTCATGCACTATGGTGGAGAATGACTCTAGATTCAAGACAATGTGTCCACTAAGTTGTACCTGTCCTCTTGCTTTTTGCACTGCTTTTCACTTCTGTCTAGAAACCATATTATATGCAACTGCAACCCTGTTCTTTATTCACAACCAGCCTAGTCTTACTTGGACATGGTGGGGGGGGGGGGTCTTGTAGTACAAGCAAGTTTCATCCAGATAGACAGCTTAGTTATGACATAAATCAAAATGAAACACAAATCCAACACAAGATGCCCAAATGTACAATGTGTGTGTAGAGGCTGGTGCCTATACTCATGTAATAATGTGTGTATCCATGACATCTGCCAAGAACAGTATTAACTACTTATCCACACCCTTCAACTGGGGGCTGAGGGGTTGATGTTGATGACTAGTTGACAGTAGCTACATTTAACATTACTGGCCCCTTCTATGGTAATTAAAACTTTAAATGTCTAGAAGTTAAAGCACATTTTCTCAATGGACTCCCCCGAACTCCCCAACCTACAACTACTGATAAACTGTCATTAAGATACCATTTAATTTTGAAATTTAACAGGATCTAAATACGACTTCTGATATATATATATATATAAAACGATATAATATAGTATATATATATATATATATATATATTTTGCTATATGATAGCACCTGGAAGAGCATATTGGCTCCATAGTGTTATATAGAGTTTAAAGGTTAAAGCATCACATGACATTTTGGAATGAGGAAATACAAGACTGGACAGTCACTTGCTGGCTTTTGTTTGAAGGTTTGTATAGTTTATATATTGTATAGCAGCCCTGGCAATGCCTTCTGACTAAACATTAATATAATTGCGTTTTAAGCTAGAATTGGAACCATTTGTCTTGGATTTTGAATGTCTGAACCTTGTGGTATGCCTGGATGGGCTATACTAGTTTTTCCACTTCTTTGAAACTGGCATATAAAACACTTTACAACCTGTTATTATCCCATGAATTGAAACATGTTAATAAACAAACAAATGATGCTGATCAGGATCATAATAAAACAACAGAGAGACTTCTTCATCTTTTTTAATCTTCCGCTATCCTATTTATTTATTTTTTCCGTTTCCCCTTGTGTGAAGCAAAGTTCGCTTACCAGCTTTCCGGTCGGTCTGGCCTCACCTCCGCGAGGGCGGCTCTCCGCAAGCCAAGGGGAGACCCTGTCCTCATTTTTAAAGTCACAAGCACTTTTCTTCTATTTCAATTCCAGAAGTTCTTCACTCAGGCCTTGCTCCGGTCCTATGAATAAACATGCTGTCTGGTTTAAGTGGTATTTCATTATTAGTTTTATTAATGTAGGTTAGAAAAGAAATGTATTTGGAATGGTTGCTATTGGAAACAAAAACAAAGAAAAAACCCCCACCAAACCTAACTAAAGGGATATTACTCGCACTGACCTTTTCTGCAAGCAGCAATGCAATAACAAATCCACTGATGTCTAGACTTGCGATATTGCAAAGGGTGTAGCAAGTTTTTCTTCTTGCTGTTACAAATGACATCAGACAGACTGCTGCAGAGCACCCATAGCACCTAGCTCAGGTGAACTACAACACCATTGTGTTTTATGTTGGTGTGTCACTCCAGTGAGAATTGATGGGCGCACGTTCTTATACTTGACACCTAATTCTTCTACTTGACACCTAAGTTTGTATTGTACAGTACACCCTCGCTATAATGCCCTTCATTATAACGAACCTTCGGCTATAACGAACCTGGCCCCTGGACCCCAAGTAAAAAAAACAAAAAATATATAATATAAACACACACTGTCCAAATCCTGGCCTGTATGCACTAGATGCCACCTCCCCAGTGAAGTCAACACTTTTTTTCTTAATAAGAAAAGTGTGCACTATGTAACTATGCCTCCAAAATGAAAATCATTTTATGTTGCAACAAGGTTGGAAACTATATTGATCGTTTGAAAAAAGGAGTAACACAGGCATATCTTTGTCTGAATATAGGTTGTTTTCGGTAAAGTAAAATTGATTGAAGAAAAAAACAACAAAAAAACTTGAGGAGTTGATAAACTTTTCATGTCAGGTTGATTTGGAATAAAAACTCAATTTAGGATGTGTTGGATTAAGATTGTTTGCACTTTGAAACAATTAATATAATTTTATTTATTTAACCAATAGGATAAAGCAAATGCAGAATACTACATAGATGAGATGAACGGGTACATGTAATACTACTTGTATTCAAGTCTCATCTCATTAACTTACGCCAGCAGTGTATCATTCATTTTGATTGTCCTTTCGCTATAACAAACCCTTCCATAAAACAAACAAAAGGCTTGGACCCCAACAAGTTCGTTAAAGCGAGAGTGTACTGTATTTCAAGTAATACACCTCACATGTATACTAGAAGTTATAGAAAAATGATAAAAAAATCACCTCTAACCAAATGATGTATTTGTTCATAACAAGCTGATCAAAACATTGTGGTGAAACAAAAAAGCTCCAAATAGGACAGAACATCCCTGAGGCCTCAGATTGCACACTTAATACAAATAAACCCCGTTTTATTGGTTTTAACTGAGGAATAGCTTCCAAGAACATGTTAAGTCTGTCTCTGCAAGTCTGTCTCTGTAATAAAAAGTGGGTATCCTACTTTAACAGGTCTCCAGTCCAGCAAAAGTACTCAAATTAGATATCTGTGGCAAAGATGCCTTGGTACATTTTCTCAATGTGGTGTTACCTGTAGAAACCATAGAAATGGTCACATGTTTTTACTCTGTCTATTTGTAGTGAGCTGAGAATGGAAAAGATCTTACATAACCATATGGAAACTGGCACAAAGCTTGGTATGCAAGCCAAATGCTTCCTTGTAGAAAGATATCTGTCCAGTTTCAATCGCACAACTGGCTAAGTTCATTCTTCTCTACCTCCCCACAGCCTTTTTTGCAACCCTTAATTCTAGGAATCACAACAGTGACTGTACATTAAATATTGCAGAAAACATTAGTTGTGTTTTCCAGATAAGTGAAAGTCTCCATCAGAAGGTTTTGTAGCTTGTATGCACTTTCACAAAGAAGACATCCACTTAGTAATAGAAAATAAGAGTTTATTGGTTGCAAAAGATATGCCTGATGGCAAATGAAAATTGCCAAACAGTTATGCCCAACAGGAACATGATACCTGACAGATATATAATACATTCACATTACAATTTGGCCAATGGCCTTATCCGTTGGAGCTCGATAACCACGATGAATGCAATACAGTGATTAAGAATGGCTCGGCCAGTGGGCAGGACAAGTGGCACTTGGGGCCGCCTTCCTCCAAAATAAATAAGGCCGCCACCAATTGTTTGCATAGTTAACCATCACCCGTGTTTTGAGGAACGTGGGAAATGTCCATTTATAATGTGTAAAATTAATTATACAACTGACCAATAGCCCGGTCTGATGTGATGCAGGATAGAATGATATCTTTATAATAGAGCATGATAACTACTTTTGGTCCTGCCTGGTTCAAGGATCTTAACGCTGCCCAATACTGACATGTATGATATGTATATATGATGAATGTGGATGTCAGCAGCAGGACAAGTGGCACTCAGGCCACCTTCCCCACAAAAGAACAAGGTGACCCAATCCACCCCCACCCTGCAGATCTAAACCACTCAGCGCTCTTTAAGGAAAAACCACCTACTAACCAGAAATAGGGGGAAACCTTAGGGAACCCATGGCAGAGCATTAGCCTTCCTCCGGGTTCTGAAATAATGATTCCAATAATCCAGTTAGCCACATAATATTTTTTATGCCGATAATAAATGTGAGACATTCTTTCGAATGTAGAGTTCGTATACACCGGAAGTCCATCTCCCCATAGCTTTGATTAGGTGAGGAGCAATGTTCCTGGAAGCAGCAGAAGTTGTGGCGCTGATCCTGAATGAATGTCCAGAGTAGTTGTCAGGAGGAAGCCCAGCGCGAAGGAAACACCGACGAAGGTGGTCACTGAACCAGTTCCTGGACATGACTATCCCCTCAGGGGTGAGAAACAAGGGATCCTGGTTGCTGGCCATCGGAGGCAGTGACAGGTAGTTGAAAAGAGCAGAAACAAGACCAATAATACAATGTGTTTTCAATAATAAACATACACACCTTTCTTTGCTCTGTCTGATTTTGAATGTTTTAAAAGTAAGGAGTATGTGAGCTGGGATTGACGATGGAGATCTCCTATGCAGAGGTCCGAGGATGGGTCTAATAACTGGCTCCGCCCTGTGATCTCGCTACATCGTTGGAATCCACAGAAGACCAAAGCGAACATTGCTTCCAGGAGGCCATCTTTGTATGGAGAAAAGCAGCCTGAACATAGAGTGTTGATCATGGATTCCAGGTCTTCCTTAGTGATAGGCAACTTGGAAGATGAAGGTTTGGAAACAGTTTGTTGAATCCCATGGAGCAGCATTTGTTTCCGATGAAGATGAGATGGGGGAGAGACAGTGTTTCAGAGCAAGCAAGAGTGAAACTGTAGTTCAGACAAGTATCGGCGTATAGTGGAAAGGGAGAGATTGCAATTTAAAAAGCAATAAGTGATGTATTCTATGATGGAAGATTCGGAAGTAAGGCATGAAAATGACATGGAACAATATTTTGTGTAAGACTGCCACCCTTTGTTATAAGCAGCTCTGGTGTTTTGTGAGACTGATTGTTTCATGAGATTGACTGCGGATTCAGATTTCTGGATGTTGGGAGATGCTTGATTTAGTACATTATGAGGTCCTTGAATGCTTGACATGGATGCGGTAGGGGGTCTCCTGAAAACAGAGCGTGGAAAATTTCTGGAAATTAAAATGAGAGAGTAAGTCAGCGATCATGTTTTTTGAACCAGGGACATGATTTGCTTGGATTCTAAAGTTTCCCAGCACTGAAACCCAAGAGTTTTCTAATAAGTTTCATGATTGTAGGGGAAGAAGATCTGCTTTTATTGATGATAGCTACTGTAGAGAGATTGTCGCAATTAAATGTTATGGCCTTTTTTGACCATTTATGCCCCCAGATTATGGCTGCAACAATAATAGGATACAATTCAAACAACAATGAAGATTGCTTTGTGGAAGGTAGGGACGACAACTCGGGGGGCCAATTCCCGTAGAAGCACTTGGAACCTGGAATACCACCGAAGCCCCAAGGGGGCAGCATCGGTACAGAGACCGAGAGAGTCTGCAGAACTAGGCAAGTCATTGTAAAATAGTGAATTGCCGTTCCAGTTGGAAAGGAGGGACCATAGATTGATATCGGCCCGGCAACCCGCATTGATGTTAACATGGTGTTACAGTTCGACTACAGAAGACGCTAGTTTTAAAAGAAAAGAAACAAATGAACGTCTCTGTGGAATGATCCTTGTAGCAAAATTAAGATGACCCAGTAGAGAGAGGAGTTCACTTTTAGTACAGGATTTTCTGTACTTAAAGGATTTTAAGACGAATGAAAGTCGATGTAATTTGTCTTGAGGGAGACGTGCTTCCATTTTATTGGAGTCCAGTTCAATCCTGAGGAATTCCAGGCAGGTGGTAGGTCCCAAGGTTTTCTCCTCTGATCGAGGAACTCTGAGTTCAGAAAATGTGGTTCTTAAAATACTAATAGAATGAGCAGGGGGCTGATCCTTAAAATCCACTAATAGAAAGTCATCTAATAGATGGAGCACGAATGGCAATTTCAAATTATTTAGTAGAATCCAACTCAATGCTTCAGATATTGAACTGATGATGTGAGGACTGCTCCTACAACTGAATGTGAGACAAAGTGAGAAATAGAATTGTTGTTTCCATTGAATTCCAAAGAGATGCCACTGGGAAGGATGAATGGGCATGACTTTGAATGCATCTGTGATATCAGCCTTGGAGAGTCAGACCCCTTGACCTGCTGTTTTGATAAAATGGACAGTGTCATCGATTCTGGTATAATGTAAAGAAAAATGATTTGGGGGAATTAGGTTGTTAATGCTGGAAACAGACCCGGAATGAAGTGAGGATAGATCGATGATTAACCTTTTCTTGCTTTTTCTTTTCTTGAGTATTTTCAAGTTGTGACCCCCAGTGGACTAATACGGAATGACGGGATGGGGGGTTCAGGAAATGGGCCGATCATGAAACCTTTGGAAATTTTTTCTTGAGCAAAATCTCAACAGAATCGGGATCGTTTACAGCAGATCTTAGGTTACTGCAAACTTGGGAAACAGAGGGAGGAGTTAAGATATCAGTGGTATGCCCATCATTCAGACCTGAAATAAAATAACTAACAAAAACTCTATCTGGTTGATCTACGAGAGCCACCACCATTGCCACTATATTAATGAGGGTGGACGGAAGGCTTAGTCATTTCTGCGCAGACACAGTTTGGACATGTCTGGGACAGATGCATTTGCTGTGGCTATCACCGCAGAAGTTACAGATGTGAAGAAAGCTACATGGGGAATATGCACAGATGTTCTCCTTACAGTTGTTAGATATTTGTCTCCCGCCAGAAAAGAGAACCTGTCTCCCTCGTTTGTTGTTAGATTGGGCTAGGTAAATGAGCAAAGAAGGATTATGAGGACCCCAGGACTGGCGACTTAAATTAACTGAAAACTGAGGTTGGAAGGAACTGCAGCTTGGAACCTCCGGCAAGATGTGGGATTGCATTTGGTGGTTTAAAGCAGACTGGGCTGAAAGGGGGCAGAGGCTAGTTCTGTGAAAACTGGAGCTGCAAACCATACAAGTGAAAACCTTCAGGCCGGCGAAGTGGTGACAAAAAAACTCATTGTCTAAGATGTTCCAGTTAACCCTGATATTAAACTGCTCCAGAATTGCAACGACCTTAGCTGAAAAAGATTTGTGATAGTCATCAAAAGCTGAACCTCTGTATCTCTTGGACAAATCAGTTACAAGATTGCGATATACGTCCAACTCCTGACGGCACACAGGAAATGCGTCACAGAGAATGTCTCTGTACAGACTGAATGCAGTAACAAATTCTGCCAAAGTAAGTTTTTTGAACAACTGGGGGTATTTGGATTTCAAAACGATGGATACTTCCGTGCAGTCTAACACGCTGTTATCATGCACCTCGAGGGAACAGATAAACAAAATAACTAGATTCATGTCCCTACCTTCTTGAATTTGAGTAAGGAGTTTACTGGAGACTTAAGGCTGGTCTGGGCAGCAGGGAAGCTGGGTTGTGGGAATCAGAGCTGGCAACTGCTGTGGAAAGTTTAAAAGAAGGGCTGGAATTGAGTGGGCTTGAACAGGGAGCTGCAGCTGGAAGCGGAGATGGAGTGGCAAGGAAAGCCGATGCAGAGGGACCACGAGGTACAGGATGGCGTTCAAGGTGAGAGAGTCGATTCTCGAGCCTGGAGATTGAAGCTTGCATTGTTTGCAGGGCTTGGAGGATGTCCACATTAGAGACAGAGCTGGCATGCATAGGGGACGTAAGGGGACGATGATGCCGGAGGAATCTGACCCAGACTGGGCAGCTTGGGTTGATACTTCGGATTGATTGAGCAAGGAGATGAGGTCCTTGTGGAAAGCACCAGCGTTGTAAGAAATATTCCTGGAGTACAGAGTACTGAGAAGCTGAGGAATTTTCCATGACTGGTATTTCATTTTTTTGAATTGGTGCAGCGTGTTGAAGATGAGTAAACTATCAATGTGTATTGTTCTTAATTATACCCTAATTTAGTAAGAATGGTAGCAAGTGTTTTACGAGCACTAAAAAGAAGCTGTAAATAAAATCCGAAGATCAAGTGTTCCTTTTTTTGTAATCCTTGCAAACTTGTTGTCTGTTGCGGCTAGGTCGAACTGGAGTAGCTGGGCTCTCAGGCACTGAAACACAACTTCCAGATGAAAGATGTCAAATCCATAGTGCCAGGTAAGCGTACCAAACAAAGAAACGACAGGGGTTTGTGGGCAGAGAGACCTATTTAACTGGTTAAACTGGTAATGTATGAGATTGTTGGGTTGAGTCTCCTTTTGGAAAGACAACAAGTTTCCAAGGATTACAAAAAAGGAACACTTGATCGTATTTTTTTTAAAGCTTCTTTTTAGTGCTTGTTAAACACTTGCTACCATTCTTACTAAATTAAGGTATAATTAAGAACAATACACAGTTTATTCATCTTCATTACTATTGGACACAGCCTTCTATTAGTCACCCCTGAACAATACATTTACGAAAAGGGGTGTGTGACAGGGTGGTAAGTGGTGCAGTGTACAAACAGAATATCCAAACAGTATTTCAATCAGAAAAATGTCCTTATATAATAAACAAGTTACAGAAAAACAATAATATAGGGGAATGGTATAGGAGAAATAAATATGGTGGGTTTGCTGTCCCAAACAAAACAAAAACATTCCAGTGCCACAATCCTCTGTGCATGAAATTGCGCTGTGATGGGAAAGTGATTTGAGTGCCTGTGCTGGTTGCTGTGCTGTGCAATGGAATGGTGAGTCGGGGTTAGTGCTGACTCTGTGGCTGCAGCTCCGTTCTCCTCCGTGCTATTCTTCTGCAAACACAAAATAACAAAATACAGGCTCCAGCTGGATCATTAGTTTTTCAACGTAAGGTGAAGTACTTTGTACTACCCAACTCCTCCCTGTAATCAGCTCGGCGACAGCCTTTCTTCAATTGCTGCCTGCTCCGTAGTCGTTCGCAAATGATTCGTTTAGTATACGTCCAGCTACACACTTCAGCCCAGCAGGTGGACTCAACCAGTCTACAGGGAAGCATACTGTCCACCTTACATGCCACCCTTTTTGGTCGGGAGGGAGATTTCCATCTTAGACTCTTTCTCTCTTTGTCACCAGGTGTTAATGGCTAGAAAACAAACGTCGATTCAACTGAGGCAGTCACAGCTCATCCCCCAGAAAACAACAGTGCTCGAGGATTCATTTTAAAATGGCAAAACTGAAAAAGTGGGCAAATGTAATTGCTGAGTGCAGCAGTTCTGTATTAGAATGCAGGTTTGGCATTTGCCCCCAACACCTATAGATTTCATTGCTTGCTTAATCTGTCAGACTTTGTGCTGACTCTGTGTCTGCAGGAGCTACATTGACAAGGAGTGCCAGATCAGCAGTCTAGGATCAGTTATTGACAGCTGTTAGAATAGATGTCCACTCACGAGCAAAAAAAGAGGAAAAGTTAGGTGGCTCTACAGCTTTTTTAGTCCTTGTCAGAATGGTTTTAAAGTGAAAGTCAAATAAAAGTGTGCCATGAAATAGTTGGTAGTACTGTACACATTTTGTACCTATTATGTGCACATCTATTTAAGACTAATGATGAAAGAGGCATGATGGTGCAAGTAAAGGTCAATTCTCACCTGACTTTAGCTACAGTAGCTTCAGCTAAAACTATGTGGCTGCTAACATTGTTGAATTGGGACTAGACTACCCTTTTTCCCCTATTGTATTATGCACCCTAGTGAAGCATATTGCAGAGCAGTGTGGGTATTGTATGACAAAATTGACATACACTGCTAATCTATAGAAATTGATGCGTTCCAGTGGACATCTAACAAAGCCAAGGCTTCATTAGGCAATAAAAGACAGTGATAGTGGACAGCCAACCTAATACTTAGCACTGTTGTCTGATAAGCTCATTAAAAGTGTTTTGTTCTTACAAGGATCTGAATTTATACGTGACAAAATATATGTTTACAGGAATATGAAGACTTGTGCCAAGCTACTTCATAAGAAATAAAAACATTAAATATTTCAGCTATTCAAGTGATAAACATTGCCTGTTACATTAATGTTGCAGTCAGTCAAATCCTTAGAAAAAGTTTACTACAAAAAGCATACTAAAGTGTAGCTTAGCATAATGACAATGTTAAATCACATACAGTATGAGCATGGTAAAGCAAAGTAAGCTATGATTAACCATGGCAACAAATGGGAATGCATACCACAAGCATGGGAAAAGTAAACTTTTATAAGGGTAAATAACCAAAAGAAAGACGCAATATATCGTTCATGTTGACTTCAAAACCCTAAAAATTTTAAATAAAACTTAAAAGAAACCAAGTGAATTAGACACATATATTCATCAGTTTACTTTTAAGCATAAGAAATCAAATTAAAAGTTTGATTTGACCTTCTAGCATAATGTAACAGCATTTGAATTGGAGCACCTGTGCAAAATGTTTGCAAACTGCAGGCGGAGCTTGCTTGCTGTCCTTCCTCAGATAGAGGACTGTGGCAAAGTGGCTGAGTAGAAACAGGTGCAGGAGTGATGCAGTGCTGTAATGCAACAGACAGAGCCTTGTAATCTGGTTTGGAAAGAGGATTTTATTTTTATCCAGGTCTGGTGACCAGAAACAATAATCCCCCAGCAATACACATCAATGTGTACTGCACGGGGAAAACAATAACAGGCTTGCAGACCCAAACACTAAACAATAAGTATCCGCCCCACAATAATACCCACACGGTCACCAGTCCTGGATGCGTGCAGTAGTGCTCCCTGCTTAGTGCCCTCACAGGTCGGGAGGGAGATTTACACCCAAGAATCGTTGTATTTCTGTCACAGGGACTTGTCACCCTTTCTATTGTAGCCCACAATTCATGCAGAAAAGTATGTTTTCTAATATTATTGAGTAAGTTATAAGTTATATTTTTTATAAATGTCTATTGTTCCAAAAAACTATCAACAGTAATACAATACTTGTCTTGCCCAAACAGGCCCTAGCACAAAAATACATGTAGGAATTTGGCTGCATCTGGCTCCAATATTATTTTTCTCTACAGGTTATGCTAGTCTTACCAATGCAGATGTGCAACAGGTCAATTTCCTTTATACATTCACCCTACAAATCTGAACTATGTGATTGAAGTGCTTGCAACCATTTTTCAGGAGAAAGGAGTCTATTAATTATGTTCCCTCTATTATTTAATTTAGTAATGAAGGTGGGGGCTTCTAATATGACAGCTTTTTATAATAGTCCACTGCAATCAAGGTTAGACTAATTCATTCTGTAATCTTTTTCTTTTTCAATGATTAAAAACAGGAACCACTGCAAACAAGTTGTATTACTTATATTGTAGATGACAAGTGTTTAAATGAACATAATAATAATAATAATAATAATAATAATAATAATATAATAATAATAATAATAATAATAATGGAAGACAGAATTCACTAACAACCTACATATTTTTTTATAAAGTTAGTTACTTGCAGCTTACATTACCATTGGCAAGAAATAAGATGTATATGGTTCCCTTTCAATTTGAAGATGACCAACGGCATACTTATCAGTTGAGTGATATGCTGACTGCTGTGTGCACAGTTGGGCGAAGTATATATTAAATTATTATACTGTTGTTGTTGTGTGTTTATCAACCCTGTGACACAACCCCGTTCTGCTTTAGTGCAGTATATATATATATATATATATATATATATATATATATATATATATATATATATAATATATATATATATATATATAAAAAACAACAGCCAGTCAGCTGTGTAATTCCTCTACCGGGGCTGCATTACAACCTGCCTCGCTGTTGAGTAGACTTTCTCTGTTCTCTGTTGTATTTCTTCGCCCACCACGGCTTCAGCCTTTGTGTCCCACTGGTATATGCTGCGTGCTGATCAGGTGTGTGACTATACACAGTCAGGGTAGGCACCACTGCATTAGCTGCCCCCCTGGTGCTTAGGTACCTTGGTGCACGCTCAACCCTTGGTAGTTCGGTGCCTCGGTGCGCACGATACTCATTACACACGATGCTCGGTGCACACAGTGCACACGGTGCCTGGTGCTCACAATGCTCAGTGCACTTGGTGTGCACGGTGCTTCGGTGCCTCGGTGCGCGTAGTGCCTCAGTGCACATGGTGCTCGCGGCACACGCAGTGTGTGCGTTGCACATGGCGCGTTACACCTGGAGCACGTTGTGTCTGGTGCTTGGTGCACGCCATGCCTCGATGCCCTCTACCTGTAGATGGTGCTCCACTCCGCTGTAGGCTACGTGCTGCCCTAGGTGTGATACTGCATGCAGTCCAGCCTGGACATCCTTGTCCAGTTGCTGTGATCGAGACCATGAAACAGCTCTCTCTCGCGAGTTTTCTGAAGTTCCCCTGCAATTTCATTACTGGAAGCTGGCTTGCCACTTTCCAGGAATCAGAAACTCTGCTTCTGTGAACTCAGCTATAAATGCTTTAGCTATAAATGCTGCACAACTGTGCTGTTTACTCTTTTCCTTTTCAACAGCCTACATCGCTTTGCGATTGCAGTCTGTTTTTCTAACCTTACAGTGCTCGTTGTTTTGTGTTTTTCTCTGCTATTACAGTTGAGGAAAAAAAAAAAAAAGATGCGTGATCCTCCACTGGACCCCGGCTCTGCCACATCCCTTGGCTCCAGAAGTTGACTCCATTGGATTGTCTTGGCCCGCCCTCTCTGTACGCTTAAAAATTCAGTTCACCGCGTTGCCGTGGTGTCTGTTCTCTTTACCCTCACAGCTTTGCTGTGTGCATGTATGTGTGGTTTTCTATTACTGCCTTAAAAAAGTGTGATTTCTCCACCGGAAGACAACTCTGCTGCGCCCTGCTGTTGCGTTGCTCCCACCAGCTTGTTTCAGCCTGCCTCCTTGGCGCTGGTTAAAAAGAAAAAAGTCAGTTATCCACGTCGCCATGGTGACTGCTATTTTACCCTCACAGCTTAGTGTTGTGTGTGTGTGTGTGTGTGTGTTTTCTTTACTGCCTTGAAGTTAAATAAATAAATAAATAAATACACAAGCGTGATTCCTCCACTGGGACCCAACGCTGCTGCGTCCTGCTGTTGAGTTGAATCAGCCTGCTTGTTTCAGCCTGCCTACTATTTTGCAACATGCTCATTTTTTAACCCTTCTGATCATTTATTTTATATGTTAGCACCCCAACATGAAATACGCCCCTATCTAGATCGGGTCGACCCCATTGATTGGGGTTAATTGCAATTTTTAGAACCTCTGTGTTCTGGGTGGGGTTGTCTGTCGAGTGGAAGCGACAGCGTGGGAGAAGTGCAGGCGTGGAAAAGTGCAGAGCAGTTTAGAAGCAGTTTGAAAGCAGGTTGACAGCTGCAGAAGAAACTAAACTTAAAAAAATAAATAAATTAAAAAAAATTAAAAATTAACATGGTCTTCAAGCCAATAACCTGTACACCTGCATGATGTGGGAAATCCGAGAAAACCCAGCAGAGCTAAACCAAGTGTGCGGAAAGTGCCACACGATCCAGAACTTGCATAAACTAGTAAGTATGCTAGAAATGGAGCTGGAAGAAAAGCGACAGCAACAGGATCTTGAGGAGCTGGCACACCCACAATTCATGGAAGTCTGTACCACCCTTAACAGACTGAAAGCCACCAGGGAGATAGAAGGTCAGAACAGCTGGGTTCAGGTAGGCAGAAGCAAGATAAAAAAAGGAACTTCGTCAAACACAACCACCAGAAATCAAAACATCCAACAAATTTGAGCCACTTCAAAATTTTGATGAGCAAAACCAACATCAAGAGAACGAAAGGAACAAAATCCAGGACCCTATTAACAGTGATGATCAGACAACAAAAAGAAGGGAGGTCATGATTGTTGGGGACTCCATATTGAAAAACACAGCAAGTTCAGTTCGCAGTTTGGACCCCCTTACAACAACAGTGTGCTGCCTTCCAGGAGCCTCTGTCAAGCACATCACTGAGAACGTGGACAGGCTCCTAGAACGAACAGGAGATGACCCAGTAGTAATCGTCCACATTGGTACAAACAACATTGGAAGAGACAGAGTAAAATCCCTGCAAAACAAATTCAGAGAGCTAGGAAGGAAATTAAAAGACAAGACCAAAACTGTGGTATTTTCTGGGATACTGCCAGCAACTTGCAAAGGACCATATGGACAGCTGGAAAAAATTAATCTAAACGACGTGGTGCACATGGGAAGGCTTCACCTATCTTGAACATTGGACCACATTCTACAACAATGACTATCTGTATAGATGGGATGGACTGCACTTAAATAAAGGGAACCAGTCTACTTGGAGAAAAGATCCTTGAGCAGGTTCAGAAGCATTTAAACTAGAAAGGAAGGGGGGGAGAAATCAACAAAAAAGAAGGGAGACCCCATCAAAACAAGGACAACAACTCAGGTAAGACAACCATTAAATGTATTTATCTAAATGCTAGAAGTATCAGAAACAAAATTCTAGAACTTGAAGCTACTGCACTAACAAGTAACTATGATGTGATAGGTGTTACAGAAACTTGGTTGTCTGAGAGTGATGGGGACGAATATAATATTTGTGGGTATACACTGTATAGGAAAGACAGGCAGGACAGAAGAGGTGGAGGGGTAGCGCTATACATAAGAAACAGTCTTGAAGCCCAGGTGTTAAACCTGGACAAAGAAAATAAAGCCGAATCAATATGGGTCAGAATAACGGACAAAAATTCAAAGGGCATAATAATAGGAGCATGCTATAGACCGCCAGATTCAGACGGTGAGCAAAATAATCTGTTATACAATGACATTAGAAATGTGTGTAGCAAAGGAGAAGCCATACTAATGGGGGATTTCAACTTCCCCCAAATAAAATGGGAAAACCCGGTGGGTAGCGCGAAGGATGAAATAGAAATGGTGGAAATGACAAATGACTGCTTCCTAACACAATTTGTCAAGGCACCGACTAGAGGGGAGGCATGCCTTGATTTAGTCTTTTCAAATAACAAAGACAGAATAACTAAAACAGAGGTCAGAGAACCACTGGCAAACTCAGACCACAACATGGTCTCATTTGAAGTGTTTTTTAAAACCCCAAAAGTAATGACTAAAGCTAAGGTTTACAATTTTAGAAAAGCAAACTATGAAGGTATGAAACAGAGACTAACAGAAGTAGATTGGAGTAAAATAGAGAAAACACCCACAGAAAAAGGATGGTTGTTCTTCAAAAATGTAGTACTAGAGGCGCAAAAAATTATATCCCTAAAGTAGACAAATCTAAATGTAAAACTAAATTGCCAAAATGGTTTAATAGATCAATTTTAAAAAATATTCAGCGAAAAAAGGCATTTACAGAGCATTAAAAAGGGACCAAAAAGAAAGTACACAGAAAGAGTACACAGAACTGCAAACGCAAGTCAAAAAGGAAGTTAGAAAGGCCAAGAGAGAAATAGAAATGAACATTGCTAAGGGGGCTAAAACCAATTCCAAAATGTTTTTCCAATATTACAACAGCAAGAGAACATTCAAAGAGGAGGTAAAATGTCTAAGACATACAAATGTCAAAATCATAGATGAAGAAAAAAAAATAGCAAATATATTAAATGATTAATTTTCACAAGTTTTTACAAAGGAGGATATGGACAACATGCCCCACATGTCAACCAGTTCCTATCCAGTTTTAAATAACTTTAGCATAACCGAGGCAGAAGTGTTAAAGGGACTAGGAGCTCTTAAAATAACAAATCCCCTGGGCCAGATGAGATCCTCCCAATAGTACTCAAAGAAATGAAAGAAGTTATTTACAAACTGCTAAGATCATGCAACAGTCTCTTGACACAGGAGTTGTACCGACAGACTGGAAAATTGCAAATGTAATACCAATCCACAAAAAGGGAAACAAACCTGAACCAGGTAACTACAGACCAGTAAGCCTGACTTCTATTATATGCAAATGTATGGAAACTATAATAAGATCCAAAATGGAAAATTACCTATATGGTAACAATATCCTGGAAGACAGTCAACATGGTTTTAGGATAGGGAGATCATGTCCAACTAATCTGCTTGATTTTTTTGAGGATGCAACATCGATAATGGATAATTGCAAAGCATATGACATGGTTTATTTAGATTTCCAGAAAGCTTTTGACAAAGTCCCGCACAAAAGATTAATTCTCAAACTGAACGCAGTAGGGATTCAAGGAAACACATGTACATGGATTAGGGAGTGGTTAACATGTGGAGTGTGGTAACCAGTGGAGTACCACAGGGATCAATATTAGGTCCTCTGCTATTCCTAATCTACATTAATGATTTAGATTCTGGTATAGTAAGCAAACTTGTTAAATTCGCAGATGACACAAAAATAGGAGGAGTGACAAACACTGTTGAAGCAGCAAAGGTCATTCAAAATGATCTAGACAAGATTAAGAACTGGGCAGGCACATGGCAAATGACATTTAATAGAGAAAGTCTAAGGTACTGCAGGCAGGAAATGAAAATGTGCATTATAAACATCATATGGGAGATACCAAAATTAAAGAAGGACTCTTTGAAAAAGATCTAGGAGTTTTTGTTGACTCAGAAATGTCTTCATCTAGACAAAATGGGGAAGTTATAAAAAAGGCCAACAAGATGCTCGGATACATTGTGAAAAGTGCTGAATTTAAATCAAGGGAAGTAATGTTAAAACTGTACAATACATTAGTAAGACCTCATCTTGAATATTGTGTTCAGTTCTGGTCACCTCGCTACAAAAAGGATATTGCTGCTCTAGAAAGAGTGCAAAGCAGACCGACCGGAATTACTCCGGGTTTAAAAGGTATGTCATATGCAGACAGGCTAAAAGAATTCAGTCTTGGACAAAGAAGACTACGCGGCGACCTAATTCAGGCATTCAAAATTCTAAAAGGTATTGACAGTGTCGACCTAAAGGACTTTTTTGACCTGAAAAAAGAAACAAGGACCAGGGGTTCCAAATGGAGATTAGACAAAGGGGCATTGAGAACAGAAAGTAGAAGGCACTTTTTTACACAGAGAATCGTGAGGGTCTGGAATCAACTCCCCAGTAATGTTGTTGAAGCTGCTTCATGAGGTTCTGGGATCAATAAGCTACTAACGACCAAACGAGCAAGATGGGCCGAATGTCCTCCTCTCGTTTGTAAACTTTCTTATGTTCTTATGTTCTTATGTCTTGTGAATGACCCCATTGTGAGGCAGAAAATTCACTTAACCCAAATCCGATCTGAAGATCATCCGGAAACGCAACCTTCAAGTGTTCAAGTCAATCTTCCAATAAAGCTGGAATACCATCAATAATATTAGAATACCATCATTTTTTCTGTATTCAGAATAAAATAACACAGTAACCTGAATATTCTACATTTGTTTAATTCTAACAGAGAGTAACATTAATAAAATAATTGAATCCTGCAACAATTCTACATTATTGGAATGTATTTTCTATTGTTTTGGCCAAGTTACAATATTTCAGTCAATCAATTAATGTATTTTTATACAGCGCCTTTCATGGCAATGCCACACAAAGTGCTTTACAGAAAACATACAATGCCATGACTAAAATAAAAACATGATTACAAACGTTACAAAATGATTTTCATTAAGAAAGAAAGAAAGAAAGAAAGAAAGAAAGAAAGAAAGAAAGAAAGAGATATCCCTATGCCAAAAGCTAGGAATAACAAATGTGTTTTTAGCAGTGCTTTACATTTCTCAAGAGAATGAGAGCCTCTCAAAACTAGTGGCAACGAGTTCTGAAATTTAGGAGCACTAGTGGAGAAACTCCGACCTCTGACCTCCCAGAGTGACACACCTGATCAAGGGAACAGCCAGCAGCTCTGATCTTGAAGAGCACAGCTGACATGTAGGGATTCAAGAAGTATGATAAATATTTAGGGCCAGTTCCCTGGACAGCCCTGAAGGTCAACAGAAGAATCTTTAAAAAAAAAAAAAAAAAAAAAAAAAAAAAAAAAAACATATTTGAAAGGTGTCCAATGCAAAGTTTCTAAGACAGATGTCATATGTTCAGTTTGTTTTGTACTTGTCATTATTCCTGCAGCATCAGCATTCAGCAGCATTCTGAACCAGTTGCACTATTCACACTATTTTATTAATGTTATTATTTGTTAGAATAAAAGAAATGAAGAATGTAGAGGTTGCTATTTGATGTGTTATTTTATTCTGTTGTGTTGTGTACTACGCAGCTAATGTGGTACTGTAACTTTAATTAGAAGAGTGACGCGCACTGTGACGTTGCTGCTCATGGCTTGATTAAGGGTGTCTTCGGATGATCTTCTTCAGCTCTATTTTGGATTCAGTGAATGTTCTGTATCGCGATGGGGTAATTCGGAAGACAATCCCAGCCCGAACATGAAAAAAAAATTGGGGTTCAAAAAATTTTAATTAACCCCAACCTGATTGGGTTGACCTGATCTAAGCGGGGGCGTATTTTGGGCTGGGGTGCTAACATATATAATAAAAACCATCTAAAACTATTTCTTTACTGGTGTTACTAGTTTTTACTGCTCTCCGTGAACAGACAGGTCATGTTAATGATGAACTTGATAACTCAAGTTTAAACTAGATCAGACAGACTATTTCCACATTTTGCAGCCATCAAGCCCAATTGTCTCATTAACTTGGCCCCTTGAATCCTATTATCTTTGCTTGTGAAACAAAGGTACACTTTTTCTGTTTTAACTTTTAGCTTGTTAAACTTTAAACTGGCTTTGTTAATCCATGTAACTGATGTATGGTGAAAGAAAAAGCTTCTTGTGAGAACTTCATTACTGTCTTAAGTGCCTTGTATGAGGTGTCATATGAGTTTCCTGCTGAAACCCATGTTCTATCTACACTGATAGCACTGTGTAACACAATTTTTGTTCCTGGGTAGTAAGTGTTATTTCCTGATTGCTTATGCCTCAAAAGTATAGAAAATGGCTATTATTCCCCACAAACTTTGCTTTTGTGACCAGGACAGTGATATTTTGAAATGTACCTATTTTCCAGAACATTCCAGATAGATTCAGTGCTGAGTAAACTTGGAGTAACTTCTAGAACGTTCTAGAACTTTCCAGTAAAATAAATAGTAGTATAAATACAGGGGCCTTAAGCCCACCAGTTCAGTTTAGTTCCAGCTGCCTAAGTGGATACATATCTGCATTTTTCTGAGATGGCATCAAGAGGCTGCAATGGTGGCATTCCTAATGGATCTCCAAGGCGGTTTTACCAAGTTTCCCTGCTATCTTTGCCTTTGGGACAGCAGGGACACCAAGGCGCACTACCACAGGCGGGACTGGCCACAGCGAACCGAGTTCTCTGTGGGGAGGAACAACGTCAAGTGGGAGCCACTGGTGGACCCCTGGAAGGTGCTGATGCCACCACTGCACATCAAATTGGGCCTTATGAAACAATTTGTCAGAGCTCTAAGTAAGGAGTCGGCAGCCTTCAAGTACCTTCAAGACTTCTTCCCTAAGCTGTCTGAAGCAAAGGTCAAAGCTGGTGTCTTCGTCGGACCACAGATAAAGAAGATCCTGGAGTGCAATGAATTCCCCAAGAAGCTCACTAGTAAGGAGAAAGCGGCTTGGAACAGCTTTGTCGCAGTGGTTCGGGGCTTCCTGGGCAATCACAAGGCCGAAAACTATGTGGAGCTGGTTGAGACTTTGGTGAAGAACTACGGCACAATGGGCTGTGGGATGTCCCTCAAAGTCCATATCCTTGATGCTCATCTTGATAAATTCAAGGAGAACATGGGAGCGTACTCGGAGGAGTAAAATCTCGAAAAACTACTCACTTCTAAATCTTTTGTAGTCATTTTTGTATTACTTTAGTATAAACACATGTAAATTTGGATTCATATGTTGTTTTTTTCTGACTTTATGTGAACGAAAAGACACAAATTCTCCCGTTTTCTCATTGGAAATAGGTAAATTTCAAAATATCACTGTCCTGGTCACAAAAGCAAAGTTTGTGGGGAATAATATCCATTTTCTATACTTTTGAGGCATAAGCAATTAGGAAATAACGCTTACTACCCAGGAACCAAAAAAAATAAAAAAATTGTTACACGGTGTAGTGTAAGGATTATTGCCCACATTGTTAAATAGGCAACACAGCAGTAATGAGCTATAATGTGTCACGGAACAGAAAAGCCAGAGTACTTGTTATGTTTTTCTTTTTTTTTTTTTATTGCTTTTCCTGCAGTTATTTAGAGGAAATATGTCAAACCCCAATGCACTAGAGAAGACATTTTGAAAAGAGCTTTGAAACAAACTTTAAAGCTATAAGTGTAAAAAGTTGTCAGGATGTTAACAATGAATAGAAAAATTACAGGCACATCATTTAAAAAGTTCTAGCAACATGTGGGGATGTATAACACTATATTTTTCAGAACCCCGCTACTTACTCTTTAAGCTTTCAGTAACTTCACTTATACTTGATTGTGACACGAGCAGAGAAATGATTCAGTGTTTGAGATGTAACCCTTCAAGCCAATTACAATGTGCTAATGTGCTCAGCAAAGAAGCATGTTTCGATGACAAGAAAAATCATCTATATCTATATATATATATATATCTATCTATCTATCTATCTATCTATCTATCTATCTATCTATATATATATATATATATATATATATATATATATATATATATATATATATATATATATATATATATATATATATATATTACTAAGAAGATACAAATTAACTATAATGAATAAAGTAAGCCTGAAAAAGTACACAGCAGTATAGGACAATAAATCTTTTGAAAAGCTGGCAAGCTTCAAAGCACCAATGGTTATTTCTAGGATAAGCCATAACAAGGAGACACATATTCAGATCTATGTTTTCCAGTTGTTTGTCAATGGCATTGTGTTGACACTATCACCAGTTATTTTCAATAAATACATTTAAATTTTCTGATCAGGTTAAAGTATACTTAAACGATCTTGTGACTATTGATTTAAATGTGCAGGAGTAGCACTAGCACTGCCACCAGCCTTGATATACTTGATATACATATATATATATATATATGGCAGTCTTTGTTAATACATATACTTGGCACATTGCCTAAGATGTGTTTTTGGCTGAAAAGTGCAACACTCCTGTCTCTAGCTGTCGGGGTCTAGATGGATCCAGTGGTGCAGACTTGTTACATTGTCTATTAGTGTGACATTGCTCAGTAGCACTGAGATGAGGTTCACTGAAAGGAGTTTAACAGTAGATACTGCTAGTTGAGCCATTGTGAAACCCACTGCCCTAATTGAGTTGGAGCTGAATTACACAATTACAGCTGCAAAGCACAGCTTGTACATAAAAGAAATGAAAGTATTTTGATTACTATTTGTTCTCATTCAGCTTTTGTCAGGCTTCTCTTAGCCTTCTTTTCGATCTAATGCTTTCTTAGCACACAGTAATTCATGAAAACAGTGATACTAGTACTGCACTTTCAATCACAGACATCTTGAAATGACATTCTTAGACTTTCTCTTTATTCAACTGTGCATGGTAAACTATTTCTCAATATCAGTACTGCAGTGTTAGGCCACACTACAGCCCGCTTTATAAAAGGGGCAATCAACTACATGTAACATCAGTTTTACAACCTGGACTGTATTTTTTTCCTGATGTACAAATGCATCTTTACATAGAGATGCCTCAAGACAGAACCCTACACATTCCACGGGACTCATGTTTGGGTTCAGTTACTACACCCTACTGCATGAGATATCTCCTTATTCAAACACACCCTGGTTAGTAGGAAATGCAAATTCAGCTAATTTGCACAAGCTCGGGTTTACCAACATACTAAATGGCCAGAAGGCACAGAGGAGGTTACACCCAACACATTTGCTATCTACAGAGACTGGAAATTAACCCCTATAAACAGGTGACTGAAGCCCTGGTCATCTCAAGGAATCAAATTTTTCTCCTGGGCATACAAGGTGTGATAAAGTCCAATATAACTGGGGTGTACATTCCAGTCTAGAAACAAACATCTTGGGTGGATTCATGAATTTGATATGTATTTGGTAATGTTCTGTATTATGAAGAGGAAAAACTTAAGTACAGCCCTTGACTGTAAGACCAGCTACACAGGCATGGGAAAGCAATATGCTTTGTAAAAGCCCTGAAGCCTGGGACATGTCTTAGCAGATGGCTGAATTAAAAGAATGTTGTATTCTGTCGGTTATTTAAAATGGATAATAGTCACAGTATAAAAAGTCCAGGGGTTACTTCTGCCTTTTGGTGAATTTCAACTTCTCACCTTCTCAAATTTGTATTATTAACCTTTTTATGAAGTGCACTGAATTTACATTATTATCCCAGACTTTCTGAATACATACCTGTTTCAGTACAAGCACTGTAACAAAGTTTGTTTCTTGCAGCACAATGAGACTCCTTAAGCTTTTCATTTAAATTGGTTTTATTTTAGATAGCACCGGATTATGCTGCTGCTGATAAACAAATGTGAAATACGGAAGTCATACAAACGTCAAATACAATATAAAATTAATTGAATTGGAACATTACTAACAACTTGTTTCAAACTTGTTCCAATCTACGGCTAAACAAACCAGTCAAGCTTTGTGTAAATTGAACATAAAAAGCTGTAAAGTAGAATATTTAGCTTGTTATTAATAACAATAAACACTATCTTAGTCACAAGTAATTTTGAGTTTTATTGGTTCTATCTAAATAACTAGATGTCAGACAACTCTTGCAATGTCTTTGTTTCATATGAATTAATATTGAAATATGAACTTAATATAATATACACTGGCAAACCTCAGTTCCTGCAAGCAGGGATTTCTCACATGTGGAGTCAGACGTGAACCCAGGTCTTCCTGCTATGAAGCTTAGCACTGATGCCACTGTACAAAAGAGCCAGGCACCTTTACAGGAGCTGGTATCAGGCTTATGTCTTCATGTTTAGATTGCATATCCTACCAGCCCTGACACCTACCCCCATGCAAGCTACCATACTTTACCAATTAACCTTGAAGCCTCCGGTGCAGTGCCATCTTGGGAAAAATTGCATTGCTACTTAAAATCACTTAATGAAAAGAGAGGTGGAGGTGGAGGATGTAGAGTGAAGGGTAACTCAAAAGTTTGTCTAAACAGTATATTTTTTTTTTTTTCAAGAAAAAAACTATTATATTTGCTGTGATGACTTTTTTGGCAGAGGAAATGTGAGAAAACTGGAACGTTTGGATAACTATTTAGAGCACAGACCTGTAGTGTACAGTATGTGCTATACTCTGTCGGGCACACCCTGATTTGAAATATTTCAGCACTCAGGATCTTTATAATCTAAACAGTGGTTGATCTAATAACTTACTACAGAAACAAACTCTTCCATTGTAAAGAGCAATATTCATAGCATTTAGTCACTCTGGTCCTTACTGTTTTTTTTTTTTTTTGGAGTTTTTTTTGGTAAACAATATGCACTTCTTTTTTTACAAACTGTGAGTTCTTTTACATAAAGAAACACTGGGTTCACTGACATTTCAGCAAGAATATGTACTACTTATTTTTCTTCACTGCTGTAGCAAGTAAACAGAAACAACTTCCCAGTAATTATAGAGCTCATATCAGAGGTAATAATTATAATGAGGAACAGTCACAGTGGAGAGGACTAATAGATTGATTCCACAGCAACTGTCCCGGTGGTAATTCAGCTTGCTGTTTTTGTGAAGGAATATCGCTCACTTGATGGGGAAGACTTTCTTTTCACAGTTCACAGAGAATGAATGTCATTTCAAATTAAAAAAATAAATAAAGAATAATACTTACCATGAACATTCCATGGTTGCTTGGTCTATATATAGATGTGTGTGTGTGTGTGTGTATCAGATTAATTTATTCAACACAATTATTTTTGGGCCTTATATTGTGAACACTAGAATCTACAGTACTGTACCATCACGACCATGACCACATTGTCTTTGTCTTGTAAGAGAATGTAGTTTTCTGGTCTTTTTATTTTTAAAATGAATTTTCCTGCTGTCCTTTGAGTAATGAGCTGGAACAACATTCAACAATTTTCACATCTATTAGTTCAAATTCAAGGATTCATACAAATTAGTAGCAGTAACTTCATTATTGTAGGCATATCTCACACACAGCAGATGTCTGTAAATGCCCTCAGTGAAATTCTTACAGGTACACAGGCACAGAAAGAATGCTGCTGTCATGTCAGGTTAATAGTTTCAACCACATAAAAAGCAAAAATCATTCACACATTCCACCCTAAGGGTGCAATATTAAGTGTTTGAAAAAAAAAAAAATGAAATTGACCAACCCTGATCTCAAAATGAATGAATTCATTTTTTCCACTTTCATAACTTTTGCATATGGAAATACATATGAAGTTTACGTAATAATGTTAATCAATGTCTGTGTTTCACAAGCAATTATACATGAAGAAGCAGAGTTCCTATTAAATTCAAATGAAATAAATAATAATTCATACTTATCCCTAAAACAAACATGAATTAATGATAAGCAGGTTTTGAATAATGTCACCAATAACGTAGTGAATGTTTCCTGAATTTATGCTTATTTCACCCAAATCCCAATTATCCAAAACAGCATATTCAATGCAACTTGAATCATCCTGAATGCATGATTATCAGAACAAATTGTGTAGGAATTTAGATAGTTTAGTTGTTTAGTTTAGTTTAGTTCAAATTAATAAATAAAATATATATATATATATATATATATATATATATATATATATATATATATATATATATATATATATATATATATATATATAAATTAGAGAAATAAATGACACAAAAAAACAATCATACAAATATGCAAATTACGCTAATTAAATCAGTAGGGGTCACTTAAGGATACAACACTCTAAGGTTGTAAAATATGTTCATCCCTTGAGCATTGCTGTTAGCATGTTATTTGTATTTTATTACATTGCCTGCATCTGACTAAAAACTAGTTTTTTCTGCCATGATAATAGCTCAGGCTGATGTGTGCTGATAACAAAATCTGAAGCTGTATAGAGAAATGATAAAGTAGAACAAGTTAGTATTTATTGGCTTTTATAATGCCCCATGCTCATCCGTCATTGAGATGCTGTCATCCATAAAGTGTGAGCAGACACGGCATTGCTGTATTATTAGGGTTGCGGGCATTTGGCGGCATTCTAGAATTCCACAAGAAGGGTGTCCTAGGATTGAAAGAACAGGCTTGCAGAGTTATTTTTAAAAAATAGATACCTAATGACCATTTAACTTCCTTGATATCATACTATCAGACCAATCCTAATTTGGTATATACAGTATAAGTGGGAGTTGATGGTTCCCTTTAGTCACAGTTATAGAAACTGGAGTGCAGACACACTTGTGTATTTAAAAAAAAATGCAAAGAGACATATATGCAAATGTATAAATGTATACAAAGCTGTTGCTTTATTTTGTTGATTAAATCAGCTCCTATGTATAAATATAATTTAAATTTCTCTATGGCTTTCAATTCTAAATAATACAAAATGAATTAGATTAAAATATTTGGCACAATACTGAACACTTACATTGCCATTTTATAGCTTAGGCAAAGTGAAACCTTTTTTTATGTTACTGTATAATATGGGTTGCATAAACTGTTTAGTGTTTCAGGTAAACTGTTACATGGTTTAAGTCAAAATAAAATTCTATTTAAAAAAAAAAAGTATAACACTACATCGAGAGAAACTAATTACAAAACGGTTGGCGCTACACCCCTAAACCATACAATCGTTAACTAAATATCAAGAACGCACTTCTTCGAAATAGTGTATTTTTTTTGACAGAAGGCCTACTGGTTTACCTTTCAGACAATCCGTCTCTGGGAATAATTTTGTGGTTTGTAGTTAGTTAAGGTTTTCCTTCATGTATGCAGAACGTGGATAATTAAAGTAATTGAAAAGTGAAACTGAATATTATATCAAAGCTCACAACTTTATGTCTGCATTCTGTTGTATCTTCAGTAGGCACCAAAAACATCATCAAATCAGTGTGACTCATTTTAAATTGTTGATGAAAAACATGGCCACTCCCTGAGCTGGTGGTTTCTGCATGGCTTTGGTGTTCCCGCACTTTGTTTGCATGCAAGTTGAACACTGGTAGTTAATGCATGTTTATGTTTTCACACTTTATGTACAGTTTTCTGACATCTTTCATCATAGGCTGTTCCAAAGCTGATTAAACTTCCTAACTTACACGTTATTTTTTTGTAAGATATGGACTACCAAATGAGGTTTAGTGCTGCAGACTTTCAGCAATTCATGATAGCAAATGACATTAAACACACACTGGCTCAAACAAACCAGCTGAAAGATGCGCACACTGAAGTCACTTGGTATGAATGCAGCAATCAAGAACACAAATATCTTTCTGAAACACCATCTAGCAAGAAAGGAAGGCGAAGTGGGAACAAGGAACTGTGGTGAGCCAGTGTCAAAAGAACAAAGTGGTGATGTTGTGAAGGTGCACTGTTTCCAAGAAGGGAAGGAGAAATGGGAACAAGGAACTGTGGTGAGCCAGTGTGGACCATTAGTCTAGTTGGTTCAAATTGGAGCCAAAATATGCAAAGTGAACATCGACTGTTGTTGCTGTCAAGGAGAAAAGGTCAGCCAGAGACAGATGCCACCAGAAATAATTGCTTTCTTACGCCTTCATTGTAGACCTACTCATTTCTGGGACATTAGCCAATCAGTAGAATGTGGCGCCTCCACCCTTTCCTGTTGAAACACAACCAGATTGAACTGAAAAACCAGTCTGGACCAATTCAGATTATTTTCCAAAAAGGGGAATAACTGCTGAGGTTGGGTCAGGAAGATTTCCAGAGAAGTTAATTCTGAGAGACGTTATCCTGTAAGAGTACAGAACCCTCCAAACAGACTGGATTTATGAAAAGTGAATCCAGTCTGTTTGGAGGCTTGCAAGTTCATTTTCGTGGGGTAGAATAATTCCCAGAACAGTCTACCCCTGCCTTGTTAGGTAATTTAGACATGTTAAGCTGTTGCAAATTTAAGAATGTATTAATATCAATTGAGCTAAAAAAAAAAAAGGGGGGGGGGGGGGGGGGGGGGGGGGGGGGGGGGGGGGGGGGGGGGGGGGGGGGGGGGGGGGGGGCACATGTTATTAACAATTACATGTGGTGTTGCTAGTATTGTGTTTGATGGCCTTGAGCCCATGTAAGGGTTTGGCATGGTTAGCTATTTCCAAGATTGGATTAAATCTAAAATAAAGGCAGAGTCACAAAAGTAGTGCTTCTCTCAATTTTTCTCTTACACAGTATTTAATATGGAGTGTTATGATTTGAGGGTCCTGAAGAATGAGCAGGGAGACAATTCAGGGATGTTTCACTTTTTTGTTAACATTTTCATGAATCATACTCACTTCAATGTAGGGTTACATATATTTTATTATTTAACAGCAGCTCTCTATACAGTACAAGTATACTTGCGGGTTTATTGTTTTTAATTCTGGAACTACAGTGCTCCCTCGCTAGAAGGCTCTCGGTTATAAGGCGCCTCAGATATAACACTGCTACAGCAGGTCTCCCAATTCCCTATACTAGTGATTCATGAAATATTTCTACAGTAAATACAGTACCGGTTTTGTTCAAACTGTAAACAGCTTCTCAGTCTAACTTTTGTTTCTGTCATTCCCTTATGAAACAGCATCTGAACTGAAGAAAATCTGCTCTGCCATTTAAGAACCCAGACATCTTATTCAGCATCTGTTGAAAGGTTTAAAGGTTTGCCACATAATGGTGACTTATAATGTATTATTGGTTTATGATTAGCTGCATTAAACACTGCCTGAGGGAGGTGGTGAACAATGCTGAGAACATGCAAGTTGGATGTCAATCATGTTACAACCCAAATAATGACCTACAACTAGAGGCTTGTGTGCTTTGGCCTGTGATCAGAATTCAGCCAGCTTTGCAGTTCACAAAACCTTTTCTTTCACTTTGTGTTTTTCACATTTTTATTACTTTTTTTCTCATTTTTGAAAGAATTTTAATGAACAATCATTAGGGCTTAAGAAATGTATAATGGAGTGTCACATAAATGGTATACATGTATAATAACTAATGACTACAAACACAAAGGGCACTTGAAACACATTTATTGATTAACCATACATAAAAAATTATATATTCAAAAGTTAATGTCAACACAAATTAATAAATTAAAGAATACATTCCAACCAAGCTTACATAGATGGTTTAATCACCCCTCCCCCTCCAAAAAAAGAAAAAGATATTTCTGAATAATAAAAAATTCTTCTTGTTAGCATGTGTTTCGATTAACAGATGTAGTCATTGGGCCAGGAAGGGATGTATGTGACATGAGACAATTAAGCTTTTTACCGCTTTAATTTTTAACCGACATTGAATAATTAAAACCCTCATCGACTCAATTTCAAAAGCATTTTTCGGATTGATTTCTTGAACAAATTCCGCATGAAAATGACTTGCTACTAAATCTATCATTATTATACCGTGAGTTTTTTAACCCCCCCCCCCCCCATTTAAGGTTACCAGGTTATATGATAATTGATATAAGACAGCACACTATCTGGTGAGTTAAGCACAGCCGTGATGCATTTTTGTAAGTATTCGTATACTTGAACACTTTCTTTCTGTAAAATGTCTATATCACTACCCAGAGGGTGGCCCTTGTCTCAGTAATACAAAATTGTGTTTTGGAAAGATCTCAAGATAAAAAAAAAGTAACGGAGTGGAAAGTGGATAGAAAGTGACAGCAGTGGTTTTCTGCAGATAAGAGGCACCAAAGACAGGAAGTCATGGAGACAGACAAAGAGAGTCAATGAAATTCATTTTGCTCCCGCTGAGGCAACAGATTTCAAAGAAGCCACCCAGCCTCACGTTAGCCACAATTAAGGTCTGGCTAACTGCATCTCTAAATTAATAACAGGGAGGGACACAAGCTTTCATTATGGCTGAATTCGTGGGCACAGAGAAATGGAGCACTCTGATGAGTACTCTGATAAGAATTTTCCATCCAGCTCTGTCCTGTCTTGTCACATACAATCAGTCACTTATCAGGCACAGCAGGCATCAGAAATGAAATATTGTAACTCCATTGGCAATACATAGTTAGAAGGTGACAAGTGACAGAAAATCATCAGTTTATTCAACTGGACATCAATTATGAATACATTTGGAGAAATGCTGGAAAAAAAAGTCATTGGCTTGTTCTTTTGTGTTTTTTTTTTTTCTCTCCTACAGCTATTTATTTATTGGCACAGTATATGAAAACACTTCTCTTAGCACTCCAAGGACACACTGACACATTATGGAATACACACATATAATTATTTGTATAACTATGTTGCCATACATAACAACCTAGCAATAATTATACAGCATGTATGTATGTTCCAATGAACTTTAATCTTATAAATCCATCAAATAACGTTCACTGTTGGTACGTGCTTTACCAAAATCCTCAGTACCAGACAATTGTTAACATAAAACTACAAAATTATTTAATTAGTTTGTCTAGATATTTATGCATCTCTAAAATGGACACATTCTCTAAAATTAAATAAATTATTCATGTGTATGAATAGCCCACAATGTATAGTTATACCTTCTGTAGAAAATCTTTTGTTGATGTACAACTACATTTCTTTTTGGTGTACATCATACAATTTGACCTTGTTTCTCAGATAGTGTAGTATAATGATTAATAATAGCTCATATTTATATATAACTGAAACTGTCACTGATCTATTATTGTGCTTCTCTGAAGTGACACATTGAGCAGCAATCACTCTTTAAAATAATATTGCAATGACTAACTATAATCCAGGCCAGAAGACACCATTTCTAATGACAATGATGACTAAATAATTGGATAACTAGGCTTTTTCAGACAAATGCTTGAAACCTTGAAATATGAGGATGTTATTAAGACAGCAAAGCATGAAATAACAAAAATGCATTATGTCACATATCACAGATCTGTGTATTTCACAGTATTTCATTATTAGTCAAGCAGGATTCAGTAGCGGTACATGCCAATTTTTTTTCAGTTTTACTGAAGTATTTTATCTAGAGATACAAAAACATCTATAGTAAGTTAGAGAGATAAAATGCTATAACAGACTTTTTAAAGTGGATGTGGATGTAAGCTATTGAAGGAATATATTCAACCTTTTTCTTATGAACGTTCTAATGCTAACATTAAACAATGTATAATTACCAGTTCTAGGAATTGAAGACACTTTCCTTTGATTCCTGGCCAAAGTACAAACTGGTGCCCTTTGTAACTAGCATCCCATAAAAGGTTACATAATCCAAAATACATGACACTAATCTATAGTGGGAAACCTATTAACCCCCTGCTGATGGAAAAGGAAATAATGGTGCTATCCCCTTACTTCAATTCAGTTAGGGCTGTAGCAAACACAAGGTTTTTAATTAAAAAGGAAACCATTTGTACTTTATAATGACGGATCATTCTGCATTATCTTTTTTTCACTTCTTAAGGGGAAGTGATAAAAAAAAAACCCTGACAACCCTGTGACTCAGGGTCAAGGTGCACATGGGAACAGAGCAGTGTTTTGAAAAAGCTTTTGTGGATAAAGCAGGTTAAAAGGTCAAGCACAGGGCCTTGTAAATACATTCTACATGTTTTTCTGTACACAGATTCTGTCAGAATGTCTGTATGTGTGGACATGGCAAGAGGTAGCACATTACAGCACATACAGCAGTAACATTAAACTTGAAAAGAGAATAACAAAAAAGGATTTGATTTTTAAGTTATAATAACATTTTATTACAATTTTAACACATTAAGGCAGTGGTTCCCAACCTGTAGCCCAAGGTGTTCTGCAAACAACTCCCAAAATCCTGTTAAGCAGTTCTTGTAAAACCTCATTTCTACCCAATCACACATTGTGCTACTATTGTTACTAAGCAACACAACAAACAGCTTAAACCGTGTGATATATAATTATAAAATATGTATGTATTTAGTCTGCATTTAAACCCTTTATCTGTTTTCTTTTATTACAGGTGTGTTTAGAAATGAATATATATATATATATATATATATATATATATATATATATATATATATATATATATATATATATATATATATATATATATTACAGCTCCCTTTAATGCAATACCATGCATTGCCTTCAAAGCCATCATTAACAGAACCAGCTTTTTATGTGAAACGAAATACAAACTAAATAGCTTTGTTTAAAAAAAAAAACATTTAGGTAAATGCACATTTTTCTAATTTGTACTCATTCTTCTTTATGGAAAAAAACACCAATCTGGCTCTCCACATAAAAGTAACGCAGTGCATTGAATATTCCTAACTTGGTTGAAATGACTACATTAAAACAAACAAACAAATGTAAGGGTTCGAATGATCCTAAATTGCGGCTAGCTAACCACTGGCGCATGCATCAGTGTACCACACATGCATCAGTATACCACACACACACGTCAAGTTTTCAATGCTTTATTTAGCACACAAAAACAATATCATGTACACCCATAACCAATATACCATTCCCCAGGCTGTACAACAGTGCCCCCACCTTCCAGTTCTCACAGCGTCACACATTAAAAATCCTTCCCATCAATAAATATCCAAAGCCACAATTATCCCTTCTAACACTGTGCAATAAGTACTTTGTCATTTCACATCTAATTTGTTAAATAGCTAAAACTATGCATGCTCAGATTATATAAATAAATACATTCTAAAATACATAAATAGAAAAAATAACCACTATAACCAGGAAAACAGCAATATTCAAAATTTAAACTCAGTTTCTCCAAGTGGATCATTCCAGGATGCTCCCCACCCTCTCCAAACCTAGCCTTATAAGGTGCAATGTTCAAGTCAGCTGAACCGTGGCCAGTCTTTATTGCTTTCCGATCCAGTTTAACTCTCCCAGGCCCCACTACATCCCACACAATTCTACACTTTCTTCTCCTCTTCACAGCCCTATCATGGCTGGCTTTGTTGTGTCAGTCCCGCGCAATTCCACTTTCTTCTCCTCTTTACAGCCCTATCACGGCTGGCTTTGTTGTGCCTCCTGTAGTATTCGTTGGCTCCTCCTCTCGTGTTGCAGCCTGACCCAGCTAATCCAGCTCCCCCTCGTGGTGCGGCCTTTCTGGAAAAAAAATGGAACATAACACAGCCCTCAATGCAGGTAGATACAGCCCAGTGCAATGCCTCTAACACATTATGTACATGCTACACCTCTATTTGGCTAAAGCCTCAGTTAATGTGCCTTTCCAGGAGGCCACTGATACTTACCTTAGGAGGAATTTAGCCCAGCGTTGAGCAGCGCACCACTCCTGATCCTTGATGTCCCCCTCTCGTAGGGCTGGTCTACACCTCTGTCTTCTCGTCAGCACACACAAGGAGCTGAAAACAAGCACAATTAAACTGGCATAAATTAGTGTCCCGAATTTAATGGCAATGTCTCGGTCCCTGTCTTTGTCTTCTCTTCCGTATTTTCTCTCTTTTGTGCTAGTTCTCTCTCTGATCCTCCTTTCACCGCCCAACAGCTCATCTTTATAGGGCTGTTAATTAGTCCAATAGAATACCTCAAATGCACTTCATCTGGGGAGGTGGACCCGATAAGAACCCTGGGAAACACAAAGTTAAATCCCCACCTGGCTATTTCCACGCCTTACACAAACAAAACAAAGAAAAACTTTCAAAACACAGCTTTAGTACTTTTAATTTTCAACAATATAAAATATATGCCACGGTGTTGCAAGGGATATATGAATAGACCTAATGTTTCCATAAATTAGCTGCATATAGTAACAAAAGTTAATGTTAAACAAAAGGTAGCTATATTTGTAGCTTGATTTGTGAACTGTACCGTAGTGTGAATGATCGATTTCAGCTCCATGTTATTATATTGGTTTATTCAGCCAGGTTTACTATCTCACAAGACATTATGTCAAAAGGAAATTCTACTAACACTACTTCTGGAAATAATGTGTACAGTCTGTTCTTGACACTGTGATATTTAACCAAAATCCTACAGCCCACCAGAAGTGGTAAGTAACATCCTGTACACTCTCCAATCATTTTACATTTTTTCAGATTGCTACCCACCCACCTCGTCTTTGTGTTCCAGTGTGTTTTTTATATGTAAATAAAGTGAAGCTGGCGACTCAGTGTGGGCAATTATATGGTTAGAAATGGACAGATTAATTTGCTACACGAGGTAACGGTTGCCAGGAGCAGCACTGCTATTTAGATTTACTGGATCCGAGGACTACCCAAGCCCCAGTGCATTAATATATTGTCAGGAGGTTTTATCAAACAAAACTCTTAAACCTGTAAAACTGAGACTCCATTTATCTACAAATCATTCAGAAACAGGAACTTGTCATCATCAACTTTAAACGTGCAAAATCACAACATTCTTTGCTGACCTGGAAGTTAGGTACATTATACACACATTTTACTTTCTACAAGTACATATACCTATATACATAAAAAGTAGTTTCAAAATGCTGTTGTGAAAAAATGCATGGCAAGTGGTCCATGGGAAAAATCCAAACACCAAGGTGGTCCCTACATTGAAAAAGGTTGGGAACCACTGTATTAATGCAAAGCATACTGTCATATAGTCTTCTTTTAAAGGCATTAGTTACATGTAAGCATTGTATTGCTATATCATTTTATAATCATTAATAACTAACAAATATTGCTTATAACATGCTTTATAACACATTGTTAATTTTTACAATGGAGTCATAAACTAGTTTCATCTTTTCATCTTTCAAAAATATAGAAGTTAACTGGAGGAAAATATGGTCTAAATAATTGGCTTCTTTTGATTCATAACTTCATGGCTTCATCTGAACCACTAAATAATATAAAAATATGGATTGAAAATACATTTTAAATCAATTTTTTAAAATAATAGTTTCCTACATGATTACGCAAGCTGTTTAATGATCATGTATAATAACCTTTGCCTGTCAGGGTGGATCCTAAAGTAAATTTGTCAGCCTTAGGGCTAATTGCATCCCACCATCTGCCTTGGAAATCAATTTATTTCATCCTGATCAAATTGAATTGTTAAGGTTATAGTCCATTATACAAGTACAGCATAGTTTGCCATATGAACCCGGAATTGGACAGACTTTTATGTTTGTGACTGTGATGTATTGTTTCAACCACAAATTCGTTCTTATTGGCCATTTGTGTCTTCATGATATACATACATGCACATTTAAATCTTCTCGGACCTTGTACCCACATTTTCAACTAAGTACATTTTAAATACTGGTTTTCAAATAGCGTGTTAATTTATTAGCACATATGGAAGCAATTAACCCTTGTAAGCCTTTTTACACATAGTAAAATATCATATTAATATAGATTTACTGTTTTTATTCATATTTTTATTACCAATTATTATTTTGTCTAAAACACATATGATATATATATATATATATATATATATATATATATATATATATATATATATATATATATATATATATATATATATATATATAGTGAGCAGGGAGAGGGTTAAATTCCTCCCTGCTGATGAAAAAAAAAAAAATTAAATTTTTGTTAAAATTTTTAAATAGTAATTAATTCGCTCTTAAAACTTAATTTCAAGTAACAGAGTCTGCTTTTAAAATTTCCCGTTGCTTGGAACCAAAGTGAGTCGAGACAATGTTATAATATGTACATATGTACAGATATATATCTTATATATATATATATATATATATATATATATATATATATATATATATATATATATATATATAAACCAAAAGTTATATATATCCAAAATGTTATATTTAATCTATCATAAATAGGGATCTACCTAAATCGTGGTAAATTTACCAATAATTCCCTATAAAAGCATAGCAAAATGTAGTAAAGCATAGTGAAATCAAATTTAACAATCAAAATAAACTAAAGAACAGAATGTGCATGGTACAAGCATGGAAAGGTGTGAGAAAATATTTATGTCCATTATATTATTATTGGTTTTTGTATAATGATAAATGATTTTCCATGAAAAGTCACAGGGCATTTAAGGGCAGAAAAATAACATTAGTAACCCACCCCTGTAAGACGCAATATCATTGGTTGGTGGGAAGATTACTGGTTCTCAGTAAATACTTCTGGTACTTTTATAATGCATGCGATTGTTGTTTAAAATTCAGTGATGTTTTCATGGCCAAGACCTTGGCAAGACTAAGTTATTGCTAATGATAAGGCTGCATGTGTGAAGTCAAACAGATAAGTAATCCTTAAGTAGCTTACAACAACTTCTAATACATTTAAAAGTATCACCTTGACATTTAGATCTACTTTTATCAAAAAGGCCATTGTTTATTTACATTTTCCACCTTTAATCATATATTTCAAAATGATTAGGTTACAATTTTCAAAATGTCGCACGTTTTCCAAGCAGTAGAATATAAGCCAGTGTATTAACTACAGGAGGACTGATGAATGCAACAGTACTGTTTAGCCTATTCCAATTAGGGTTGAATACCATTTTTATGTTATTTAAACATTAGAATAAGATACATTATCAAAGCATGTGTCTACAAGAGGCATTTTAATAACATAAGGGATACATTTGGATCAAATTTTGCTCTCCCGAGGGCATAAACTGTATTTTTTAAAAATCAAAAGTAGTGAACAGTGTATTTTTAGAGTTATGTAAATCATATTTGTATGAAATTGTATTTTGTAAGGACATATTAATGATGGATAAAAAATAAGCAGCACAGATGATAACTGTTTATTGCTTTGTAACTGGTTTACATGCACTGTAAATGCCAAGTTGTCAAAAGCATAGGTCAAAATCAGAAATAATAAAATACTGCATGAAAGTATGAATTCTTACTCTGAATGTCCTGCCACAGTTTGTTCTAGAATGCTCTACAGTTTGTTCTTTTAAATTAGAGTCTTCAGAAAAAAACATGGCATTATCTTTTTGAGGTTTACACAATTCTTTAATTTTTTTTTAATGTGCCAAGGGAATTTACTGCCATATCTTTTTAATGTAAGAACACTTTGCCAGATGTGTACCATGGTGCTTATGGGAATTAAAGCAATTAGACTAAGCAGTACATTTAAGGAGGCAGCAGTGGCATGCTTTGGGTATTAGCTGCTGTGTTGAGATCTGTGCCAATATGGAGTGCTGCAGATGCCAGCACAAAGAAAGCATCCACTGATACAGCTGCTGACTCTCCAAATCCTGTCAGTGAACACTTTCCAGTGTTTGTTCTCCAGAAAGGTGACCTTATCTGGAGATACTGTAAATGGGCACATTCTGCTCTTTCTGTTTACGTTAATACTCTCTGTTTGCATGCTCTGCTCAAATTCTCTAATAGAACAAAGTAAAACCGTGATTTGTCGTTTGAAAATAAGTCCCCTTAGAGCCCATTTTACTCATTGTACAACACAAAAAGGACCAATTACAAACTACTGACTCAAAATCTATAACATTTATTTGTGTAAGAAAGACCAGTAATAATAATAACCCAGGTATACAGGATCAGATAAAACAAAAATATGCATAAAGAGATAACATGACATAGGCAATTGTTAGTTCTTAAGACAGTCTCTTTAAAATCATCACAAATAACACAGACACCAATTGTCATAATGTTCAGCATTACAAAGTGAAAATAATAAATACTAGCACACAGAAAAGCTTATAACATGGTACATATTTAATGCTAAAACACACATGTTTGGAAGCACTGTTTTATCAGGCTGACCTTTGGATTTCACACTAATTTTCCACCCATCTATTCCTTTGAGAACATTATCACCTGTGGCCTCTGGTTTCCTTCAGATCTTGTTTGGTTTTCCATGCTCCCCCATACTGCTCCAGGAACAGCTGCTGCAGTTTTTCCCAGGTGGACCCCAGAAAACTGATTCCCACCTTGGCAGCCTTGTCAAGGGATACAAGCAGCATGTTATTGAGAATAGAACCCCTTAATCTCTGCCAAACGAAATAACTCATGCATTATATTAACATTGAAACATTCACTAAACACAATAAGAAACTGGTATCATTGTGAAAACGTTTTTTCTCCCAGGATCAAAAGACCTGCCTCTGTATAGGTATTGATGTGGTTTTTTCCACATGTATATATATATATATATAAAAAAAAACAGATTGTTTTCTTTAGCAACGTAGTACGTTTTTGAAGCCTTGTATTCCATGTGATCCTGAGCTTAAAGAAACACTACTTTTAACACAGGCTGAAAGTGATAAAGCACCCACACAATAAAGATACTGTTTCATATCTTTCTGATATAAAATCACAATAGCACCCTACCTATAAGGAATTGTCTGAATTACTGACCATTTGTCAAATTATCGTTAACCGTACCGTTAATATTAACCCATTTGAGGATAACTTACTCTAATTTAGTTAATGAAAAAAGTTAAGTCTAAATGTTAATTCCGCAGATATAGCCCTTTAGATGCTTCTATAATGCTTCAAATAATAAGAAACTGAATCCTAAAAATTATACATTTATTAGTGATTTCCTCCCTACAGTGATGATAAGCTCTATTTTCTATGTTTTGAGTTTCAAAGCCAGCAAGAAATCTCACTGGTCTGATTACGAGCACATTTAACTTGACTGTCCACAAAATGTGATGCAGCAGTTTGTAGCCAAAAAGAAGGATTACATTTTTTTTCTGTAAATAAATATTGATTTAGAATGTATCAAATTACATAAATACAGCTTTTGTTCTGATTTCTTTAAAAAAAAAAAATGTATTTGGTGCTTAATGGGCTGACCCTTACTTTAACCCCCCAACTCTGCCGAATAGTAGTTACAGAACTATATGTCTGGAATCTAAACACCCATAAAAAAAGCAACGAGTGATGGACTGATAAAAAAAAAAAAAATGAGAAGGATTTCTATCACTTGAGACAGTGGATGTAATGCATTTAGTTAGAATAATATAATTTTAAAATTCAAAGGCAGAGCACAGCACACAGTCAAGATAAAGAATCAAGAGATACAGTTAACTATTTAATGACTGATGAAATACAATTCAAAGCTGCTGCAGTATGTCCACTGTTTTGTCATTTCAAATATTTTCACAAAACAAGTATTAAACTTTAAATCTACAGTGTGCAAAAGAACAGCATGAAAAAACACATATGTAGGTGAAAAGAGCTATAATAAAAGTCATGAAAACACATTACATTTTTGGTCTATCTAAAATATGGACTGTAGCGTAACAACACGAAAGGCTAGTAAATCACAGTGTGGAGTCTGTATCTGAATATTTTAATGTGGAGCAATTACTTTTCATTTTTATTCACATGAACCGCAATATTCCCCCTCAGGCATTATTTGTGCATGGTTATGAAAAACTGGAAATTAATGGTGAACATTTTAACCGCTGAAAGTTGGAATGGGGGTGGGGGCCGGGGTGATCGTTCAAACCGAGGCGTTGACTCGGCTGAATCTGGTATATATACTCTAAATTAAATACACAAATTTGTATTAATATGTGTGTGTTTGCATCAACAAACCTGTGGATGCATTCTCCTGCAAATGGCAACAAACATACTTCATAATTTATGATTACTTTTCAATTAACCTCAAGGCATTATCAGTTACAATGGATGCTTCCAGATATAAAGATATACTTATTGATGTTCCAGTTGTAATTTACTGGCCCATGAAGTGCTGAGCCCACACTCAGGAGCAGCTGTACTTAGCTTATTAAACCAGCAGCCAAGAAGACTAAATGCAAAAAGCTTTAATGCTGACAGCAGTAGTAGTGCATGTGTCCAATATTTCCTTTTTTCTTATTCATTCTTTGATGTACTCTGAAATATTTCAATTTGCTACCAGTTGAATAAAATGTATAATTTGTCTTTTTCTTAAAAGGCAAATATTATGTTTAATCTACTTTTAGGTGACTGTGGGAAGTAAATGAGCAATTAACTAACATTTCTTGTTGTCTTTCACAAATGGTCTTTTAACTGTGCAGTGGTTACATGTTATAGTATCTGAAAATGTCGGTACTCCGTGCACATTCTCATAAACTATGGATTACAATTTACTACATTGCAATAATCATAAATTCCCAGAAATAAATCCACTACTTGCTCACAGGGTTTATGTTAAAAATTAAATAAATACATGTGCATATTAATCATTTAATATACATACTAACCTTGTTATCAACAGCAAGTAAACATGATTTCCATTACATGAGAGTAGGTGTTAAAACTTCATGCTGATATTGGACTCAGCTCTCGCCAAGATAAGCACCAACTAAGACATGGCTTCTTTTACTGTAAACTAATGTGATCCATCTGCGTTTCTTTCCATCTGATGATGTAGCTATCTTTCTGCCTGGTGTTGATAGCTGAAGTGTAATGCTGGCTCCAGGGATTATCCACAGTATAAGTAGGATACTTCTCTGAGGTGTTCAGGTGGCACCTTCCTTGGTGTTTCATTGACGAGCCCATGACACCTTGAGAGGGCTCGACAGTGATTCTGGTGCCCCAGCATCATCCCTTCTGTCCCCCACTCAGCTGAGCCCAGCTTATTTACCCAGGTTCAGTCCCGAAACAATAAGCACAGTTTTAAACACACACAAGACACATACATGATCACAAGTCCAGAGTGAGTGCTAAAGTGTGAGTGGTGAAATACAATTTATTCGTGAACAGTTGTGCAGTGTTGTCTGGGTTTGGTGCTGGCCTTAAGCGACAGCTTTGGATCGTGTTAGCCGTCTCACAAGAACAAACAAGTATAATAGACATGACAAACAAACAAAACACTCAGGGTTAGTTTACAGTTTTTCCTTTCGGGGTTTGCTCTTAACCATAACAAAAAGAACAAACCACTTTGCCATGTCCCCTTTTGTACCGTCAGTCACGCCCCCTTGGTTAACCTTTTTTCCTTCAATCCACGGTTCCCTTCTGGGGCGATAACTTGGTGTACCGTAGCTCTGCCCTCTTTCTAGATGGCCGACTTCCACCTAACCATGCAGTCTGGCTTACTCTGTTCCCTTTACGCCACGTTCTCACAGGTCAGGAGGGAGATTTATAACCAAGATTCATTCTTTCTCTGTCACACACACTCTCCCATCTCATCCATTCTCCCTGCTTGGCCTGTAAAACTGCCTTTACGCACCTCATTGTATATTAATTTAATAATGTCTAGCTTATAATTACAAATTATAAAGTGTATTTTTCTAAATAGTGTGTGAGAGGCACCCACAAACAGCTCACAAGAAGGGCCAACTTATGGTTTTCATTTGCATAATACAAGGTTAAATAGCAGAATAAGCACTATGTGCTACTATTTAGAAATGAAAGGGAACTGATGACCTAATCTGCCCAAAATCCAGATGCTGCCCAGATGCAAAGTGGTTCTCCAATCCAATGTTGGACTCACTAAATAACAAGTCAGGTATCTGTATGTATTTAAGTTTATGTATAATATACTTTTGAACCCACATTTAGCTTTTATGTGCCTGTTTCTTCACTAAATAAACATAATACTATTTCAGAAGTCTACATTAACAAGTTACAGATGTGTGTATGAGGTGAGATGTCGTACTATTTGCTTTTAAAATTCCAACATCCATTATTTTATAAATAGTCAGATTTACAGTTGAAAATATCATCAATGTGAGCCAAGCAGGTTAAAGTATATATTTCAGTGGTAACTTTTTTAATTGATTTGGACAGTGCTCCAGATAAGGTTTTGGTTCATTGAGTAATTTACTCTCCTATGTAGACACTATGTGAGTAAAATGTATTTTGGGGAAGTAAAATGCAACGTCACCTGTAAGTCATGAGTACTTTCAATAAATGCTTTACATATGGCTTTCTTTGTTTTCTACCTGATTCTTTTGCACATTCCTTATTCTATTTATTATTTGTGCTTTATTTTTCAAGTTCTATAAACACTAAGGAATTATAATTGGTTCTGTGGACCTTACAAATAAAAAAAAGTTTAACACCGATAAAACCAAAATTCTTAAAGCACTGAAGCCCTCTGCAGAAATGAAAATGAAATAAATACATGAGAAAGTCAATAGCCATTAATGGCATTTCAGCTGCCTTGATTCTCAGAACCTTGTTTGCAGAAGGTCGTGTCAGCATCAACTGAAATACATTTCTCTGGCCTGAGGTGGCATTTGCCAAATGCTTCATTATATTTGCTGATACATGCACTCTCAGAGCAGATATTATTGTTCCCTTTCAATTCGAAGATACCAATACTTCTGGGATATGCCTGCCTTAGGTAGATATTCGCTGACCATTTTACGTCAGAGCTGCCAATAGGCCCCTCTGTGGAGTGACGTCCTCGGTCCCACCTGCCGAGGGAATAAGTAGTCACTCTACTGAGCTCACTTCTTCTTTTGCCTCACTATGGTAAGGCAAGCTATCTGTGTCACTAGCCTGGGTGTGTTTTGAAAGAGCTCCTCTGAGTCGACTGCAGTTCCCTTGTATTCGTGCTGAGAGCTGGCTTGCCGCTCTCGTGCAATCAACGGCTCCATTTGAGTGTCTATTTTCTTTCTCACAGCCTGCTTTGCTTGTGTCGCAGGTCGTCTTTTCTTGGCTGTCTGTCATATGAGTGTGACTACCTGTGCAGTATTGGTGTGTGCGTGTGTTATCTTTCAGCCTACACCTTCAGGGAGAACACCGTTCCTCCGCTGGGGCTTGTCTTGCTGCCTCTTCGTTGAGTGACTCTGCCGGCTGTCATTCGCACAGCTTGGGAAAAGAAAACAGTCCACACAGTCCAGGCTAGAAACCCTTGTCCAGTTGTTGTGATTGAGCCTGTGTGAAACAGCTCTCTCTCGAATTTTCTGGAGTTCCAATGCAATTTGATTGTTGATAGCTGGCTTGCCACTTCCCTGGAATAAAAAACTCAGCTTCTATGAACTGAGCTATAAACACTGCACAACTGTGCTACGTTTAATCTTTTTCTTTTCAACAGTCTACATCACTTTGGGATTGCAGTTTGCTTTTCTAACCTTACACCGTTCACTGTTTTGTGTTTTTTCCACTGCTATTGCAGCTAAAAAAAAAAAAAGAGAAGAAAAAGAGACGCGTGATGCTTCACCAGGCCCCCGCTCACTGTGCCCCGCTGTTGAGTTGACCCCGCGGAATTGTCTCGGCCCGCCCTCTCAGTGCGCTTAAAAAAATAAATCAGTCAACTGCATTGCTGTGGTGACTGTTCTTTTTACCCTCACGGCTTTACTGTTGTGTGTGTATGTGTTTATTTTTTTACTGCTGAGTAATTGGTTACAACAGTGGACCGAAAGGACACATATTTCCATGTCTCTATTCTTTCAGGGTGATGAACTACCTAGATGACTGATTGATCTGTTCCCAGTTGCAGGAAGGAGCAGTGGCCCACACAATGATTGTGAGGAAGCATCTTTTGAGACTGGGTCTCACTCTCAACGGTGCCAAGAGCCAATTAATACTGGTACAAAGTACGGTCTTCTTGGGTCTCTGGCTGGATTCCCTTATGATGCAAGCCTACCTGTCAGACGACAGAGTAGCTGCCATTCACAACTGTCTTGCCCTGTTTCAACAAGGGTTCACAGTACAATTGGTGTTGTGTCAAAAACTATTGAGTCTGATGGCCACAGCTTCAACAGCCAGACAACTGGGGTTACTCCACATGCGCCCTATCCAAGTGTGGCTCAGTGCCTTTCAGCTACTCCCCAAGCATGAGAGACACCGCCGGCTGACCGTGTCTCGCCTATGCTGGGAAGCCCTACGCTGGTGGAGGCAAACCTCTCACCTGAGTAAGGCCTAAGGATGGAGTGATGCACAAACGTCAACTGGTGACAACTGGAACAGGCCGCTGGACATCCCTGCACATAAATATGATGGAGCTCCAAGCAGTGACTAGTCAACGAATGGCCCAAAGCGCTTTTGTACGCTTTCCTGCCAATACTGCTGCTCCCTGGTCTTCATGAGATTTCAGTTAGGATACTGTATCTGTGCTCTGGACTGCCAAAGACTGCTTTAGTCAACTGGTTGTTCTCTGATTTCCCTCTAACAACTAATGTGTTTCTGCTCTGCATGTATCCCCTACTGCAGGTATAAGGGAGCAGTTCAGCCTCCTTGGTATCTCTTTTTGTGACTTTCTGCAAGGGTGCCTAACTGTTTATTGGTTTGTGCTGCAAATGGTGCTTATTGAGTTGAGGTCTCCAAATGAAAGGTATTTGCATAAGCTGGATTCAGTCCTAAGTCTCTAGAGGTTTTTTTGTTACTTCCCGTAAGAGTAATAATAATAAAAAATCCATCAGTCATTTTTAATGCAACTGATCTTCTCCATAGCCATTTCCTTTATAGAATGAACACTACCAAATTGGAGTTGCCATTGGAATCTTATACACATCCGTGATCTTTAAATGATACTACTGAAAGAAACATTTTTGATGACTGAGAGAATTCACATTTTGCCTCACCATGGATCTAATTAGTTTGAAATCAATAATTCATACAGGGATATGCCCCTTGAAAGATGTAGCATGGCTTTTGCACAAATAGAAGCTTTCAAGTATCAGTCTCACTTAGTACTTCAATTAAAGAGAGCCCTTGTTAATTTTATTGGCAATAAATTTCAATTATTCAGAAAGTCTTGTTACTGTACATTAATTAAATGAAATTAAATTCAATTTTGAAGGTGAGCCAGAGAGTTCCATATTTATAGTTCCCATAGTTCCTCTAGGCTAATACAAATGTCATATTTTTTCAGATTGGTGAAATATGCTAGTGGGAGATAATTTAATTAAACCTGTTTAAGCAAGCAAGCTGTATAACATGTGAACTGGGGTGTCCTTATAGATACAAAAATCAACTTAAGTCAACTGTATTGCTCTCCTGCAATTTCTTCATCATATATCTTCATCATATATCTATATTCTTTGACAGACTTTACTCACTGCATAGCTGCATCACTTATATAATCCAACCCTAACATGACTTTTGTTTTATTCACATTAACAGGCTGATTTTCATTTTTTTGCTCCAAAAAAAAAAGCCTCAGAACAATCATTTGCTCCATGGGCACCCCTGCTCCTGTGCATCTCATTAGCAGTGCATCTGGTGCAGAGGTTCAGTTTCCAATCTAAAAAGAAGTCCATTTAGCTCCACTATTTTACAACTATTTTGTGGTGGAGCAAAAAGGAGGAGAAAGCTATAAAACAGGATTTTCAATGTAAATCAGTTTTGACTGTCCATAATGGTTTTCAAAAAGCTAAATCACTTGATGGGTTTTTCCTTTCCGTTCTTTGTTTTTGCTTTCAACCTATCTTTATTAATATTGCTGTTTGCTCTGTGTAGCAGAGTAAACTGGAATTAAAAGGGCATTGCCTTCATTTCCATAGGATTGAATAGCTGAATATTTGATTGTGTGCTCCAGAGCAAAAGCAGGCAGCGATCAAATGACATTTTTTTTGCACAAGAGCGTACAAAAATTGCAACAGAGCAAAATCGGCCTATAATTATTTTAAAACAGCATCATTAGTATTTACTCACTGAGCCAAGAGCTGTTTAATATGTATTGTTAACAGAAAGAGCAGTGACATTTATCAGGAATGTAATGTTTAATTAAAACACCTGTGTATGTTGTCTTACATTCCTATTTGCATATACTGTTGTTCTTGCATAGCAATTATACTGCAACAGACTCAAATAAGTAATTACAGTTTAAATAAGTCATAAATTGTATTTTCACATTCTAAATACATAGATACGTAAAATAGTACCAGTAGTAAAAATACAGTGAAACAACACCCATGTATCTCTTTCCATTTGGTAAACTGTTATCTACCTGTACACCTGATGAACACGCTTTATCAATATGCTACTTTAGGTCTTTCTATTGCACAGAATACAGTTTCAGGTGGTCTCATCCTCAACAATGTGCATCTAGGGTTACAGAGAAAGCAAACTGGGCAGGTTAATATGGAAAAATAATGTTTTTAACTGTGGTCTTCGTTTCATAACTTTTTTTTTTTATCAAACCAGCTGGTGGACCCCTGATTTGTCTGGCTCTATGTAATGTTTAATATCTAGCACAGAATAAGTTAATTGTTTTTTTTTTTTTTTGAAGTCTTAAGTAGCTTGAATAAACTTGTAATGTTTGTGAAAGGTTGAATTAAGGCCTCCACACAATGACATTGTTCGACTTTCTCACTCACATGGTACAGAGGGAGCTTTTCATTGCTTCCCAGGAATTTATTGACTGTCAGGTTGTAATAAAGGCTTGAAGTATCCTGCTGTGTTTGATGACTTATAGAAGAATAAAGACTGGGCTGCTTATATATGCTCACCGTCAATGTGGGGAGCCTCTTCTTCATAGTATGCATTCGTTTTTTCTACTGCCCCAAAAAATACTAATCAAAGGTAATACAGTAACTGCAGCATACAGCTATGGCCAAAAGTTTTGCATCACCTACAATTTTAGGAGTGAGACATAATAAATAACAAAAACAACAAACAAAAAAAAAACTACATGAACACAATTTAGATCTTTTATTTAACATCATGTAATCAAAGAAACAACAAAATGATATCACAAACGTCTACCGTAAACCATTACTGCAGTACAGTATTTCATGTTAGATTTTGAAATGTCAATTTTTAAAATTTGTATTAGTTTTTCATTGAATATATGGAAAACTGAAAAGCAGTATGTAATTCAATATGCTAATGTAACATTATTCAGTATGTTTCGTGCGACTTTATGAAATAAAGGTAGTTAATTCTATAGGGTGATGCTAAACTTTTGGTTTAGCCATAGCTGTACATATATGTTAGTCAAGGCAAGCCAAGCAATAAGCCGTACAGCAAAACAGCAGGTCAACCTTTCATTCTACAGCAATAGACAATACTGGAATGTAGAAATACTTTGCTGTGACAATGTGATAATTAAAAATGACAAAAACATAAGAATGTTATTGTTAGGTTAATGTTTTACTGTTGGATTCCTATGGGTTGGAGGTGATTTCTAGTGAGCAGTAAGATAACACTTCAAAGTGTTTTGTATATATGGCCATAATTCCATTATTTTTTTATCCAATTTGTTTAAAAAAAAAACAGAAACCTGTCCATGTTCCTTACATGTTGAAGTTTCATTGTGCATTGTTCACCGGCCATACTAAAATATTTTGTACAAACAATATATATATCTATATATATTCTAAAGAGCACCTCTCTTTTTCTGTGTTTTTTGTTATCTGTATGGAACAGGGTGAGTTTCAGATTATTTCACTTTTTTATGAAAGCCTACTGTGTGTACATCAATTTCATGTATGAAATGAACATGTAACCTTTACAGTTAAAGAGTTATAGACACAAATCTAACAACAGAAAAAAAAAAACAGGCGAAAATAGCTCTAACCCTAAAGGGTTAAACTATTACCTGAGTAAAAATATATTTCTTAAATTATGTTGGATCCTGACACCAATATTGTCTCTCATCATTATGTAGACTGAACTGCAGACTACAATCCACACCCAGTAAGGCTCTATATATTCCTTTTCAGTCATTTAAACTAAGAAGCAAGTAAGATGGTGTTACAATTGTTTTTATAAGATGGTTGTGTTTCAGTGAACTGGCTCAAACTTTTATGCATCTCTTGATGTAACAAGCTATGCATTCAATTACTAGAATGCTGTAATAGTGAGTCATAACAATACCATGTAGATAATTTAAAATTAAAATACATTAAAATAATACAAAATCATGTGGGACATATACATAATTGATTAATCAACCGTTCAAACTGTGTCTATTGTCATAAAATGTGGAGTACAAAACCCCTAGGAATATTTCCTTTATGTAATAAATTGGACACATTATTAGGTACCCAGTGTTTCTTGTTAATTATTATTGTTGTTGCTATCATTACCTGTGCTTTAAGTATCAAAGATTAAGATTAGAGAAAAGAACAATTGCATAAGGCTTTTAATGCGTTGATGGTTACCCATTCAGTCTCTTAAAAAAAAACAAAAAAAACAAAAAAAACAAAAAAAACAGGATCAGTCTGGGAATTCCTCCATGTGCTGCAGAATTCTCTGTCTGTGATGTTTGTTTTGTTTCCTTGAGGGGGGTAATTTCTCTGTAGGTGTTACAAGACAGCTTGCTTACCTTTTTCACTGCTATCAATCTAATCAACTCAAGACAATCTGGTGTTTTCTTTTTAAATCTTAAAAACTTTTAGAAGGAGTTATCAGTGGGGCGTGCCTCCCCAGATGAACTGAACAAGTGGTTATCAACCCTCATTATCCCAACACCTTCTGACAAGTTGTAGGCTGCAGAAACCATGTTTCAGAAGTCATGTTTACTTCCTTTAAATGGTACAGGGAGAATTTGATTTTTATCAGATTCTACAGCAACTTGGAAATATGAACCGTGGAAATGGAAGCTCAATCCAAACATGCATTTTAAGAGGTTGTGCAAATACTTGAAATTCTTACAGCCCACATGTTTTGCCTTTGGCAGTAGAAGAAGTTGCATGATGTGTTAAAATATGATGCAAGCAAATAACATTGAATGAAAAAAATATCATATATCAATGGATTTAAATTATTTTAAAACCCTAGTTACCAGTTAAAGACCATCATGTACATTAATTGAGTTGATGTTATCTCTCTTTAAAGTAACATGTATTTGATTTGTTATTTCATTAAAATGATCTCTGTGCATTACCAAATAATGAGGTTTTACCAACACTGTATAAAAAATCTATTAACCCACGTGTACAAAACATTAGGGCAATGAAATGGCTTTGTAACTTTTAGTTTTACCTCACAATTTATGATTTACTGTTTAGAGTTATAGATATACTGAGAATTGTATCACAGACTACTGATTTGTTTTTATTTCTGGATTGTGTAGAACAATGACTACATAGGGGGTCTTGATTGTATTAGGGTTTGTCAGGTGGGGGACCCTTCTGTCCTCACGTTCATCACAGCTGGACCGCCAAAGAGAGGTGTAGAGCTTCAGAGGGGATAATTGAGGCTACAAGAAATACAAAGTGTAAAATACCCCATAACCTCAATTCTGACTGAATTTACAGTAAAAATGCTTACATTTCTTTTTTTTAAAAAGAACAAACCCTGAAATTGAAATATGTTCATACCACAATGACCTGTATTACTAAAATTTCTTCAACATATACAATAGTTCAAATCAAATTAATGAGATTTGGCTAAGTACAACATCATGGTGAAATCCCTAAAATGATCCATGAACTACCAATGCAGAATAATTGTGGGGGACCTTTTTTCTTCATTTTAACTTAAAACATCTTTAGGAAATGACCTAGATCAGTACAACATTCAGTGTGATACCTTTGCATTGTTTTCATGGATACCAATGTATTAACTAAACAAGGGGTTTGAGTGGGGTCAATGAGCAATAAATATCCCACCCCCGGTTGTTTGTTATCCCTAGAAGGTGGATAACATACATCAATTTTCCTGTGAGAAGGCCTAAAGTAGTTCAATTGGATTTAATTAAGAAAGAGCTTTCTTTGTATTCACGGCAAAACTGACATGTTTTTTTTTTCTAGGAATACATCTTAAAATGTGTGACTAATAGTGTACACAGGGTGTAGTCCGATCTTAAAGTAATAAATAACCTTCTGAAGTACTAAACCAATGTTTGCAAAAGTGGCAAGATAATTGAATGGTAAAGCTGGTAGTATAAAGAAGGTCTCTTTATTTACTTTCTTAGTATTCATACAAAATTCTATTAAGATTCATTATAGTAAATCTAAAACAACTAATTTAAAGATTCAAAAGTCAAGTGGTTGTTCTCTATGCTATTACTGGGCATTAAACTAATTTCTCTAAATCTAAGTTGCTGTTCTAATACCAGCAACAGCCAAAATGTATGGTCCACTTCCAAACTACTGCTGGTCACCAGATCACCAGCTGCAATTATTAGTATAAAAAAACATTATAAGAACATTTTGTGAATATCAAACTTTATTTTCAGTCAGGAAACAAAAATAGGGATAAAAGGATTGCATTGAAATTCTGTTAAAATACAAGAATGTAACTGCTGCAGCAAGCTGGCCCATTGGTCTCGCCAGCCTTCAGCACAGCTGGGGAACTCCCAATGAGCAACCACCCCTCAAGGCAAAACATGCTACAAGATGGAGAAAGAGGGGTGGTGGGAGAAATGAAAGTAGACAGTATAGGGGGAAGTGTCAGGTAGGAATGAAAAGCATGTGTTGTTTTCTGGTTGGTTGTAAGATAATTTAGTTATTTAGATTTTTTTTTTTTTTTTTTAATTCATTAAACATGATTTTGAAAAGACAGCGGGTCCTATTTAGCAATGTTTGCAAACCCCTAAGGCAGGGCTTCTCAAACTCAGTCCTGGGAACACCCTGTGGCTGCTGGTTTTCATTCTACCCAGCTCTCAATTACTTAAGTTGACCCTTAATTGAACTAATAATTTGCTTAATTAGACCTTTTTACTTGTTTTCACCTCTTAAACAGTTGCAGATAAAGTTACTTATCAAATGTTACAGCTAACTTGAAATATGCATCTGTTCAAGCGCTAAAAACAAGTGAAAAGGTCTAATTAAGCAAATTATCAGTTCAATTAAGGGTCTAGTTAAGTAATTGAGAGCTTGGTTGGAATGAAAACCAGCAGCCACAGGGGGTCCCCAGGAATGAGTTTGAGAAGCCCTGCCCTAAGGCAATCGCAAAATACTTTTGTGGACAGTTAGCAAACAGACTTTGCGGATGTGTGGGCAAACAACCATTGCCCACCTATGTGATTTAGCAACTGTGTTTTATGCCCACCATGCAAGTCAGCGTTAGCGCTGGACATGGGCTGAACTTTAGGGGAGTGTCCTCATTTACATACAACTGTAGCGATTTAACAAATCATCAGCAGTTTTAGTGATTGTGTTTCAGTTGACATGTGAAAACCAGATCTAAACTGCGCAAATTACGTGGTCAACTATAAATAGAGCTGAAACTACCAGGGAAGCAGGTAAAGAAAAGAGAGAGAAAAAAGAGAAATGAAAGAAATATGGAGTGTGCACTGGATTTCTACGTGGCCAGACAAATCCTGAAATATTTAGAAATCATCTGCTTTTTCTGAGCCAAACAATCACTGACATCTGACATTTTTCTCACCACCCTCAAAACTTTATATGATTTTTACAATCATACTGAAATGTAACCGTTTTCTCTGTATTGCACAGCACTATGGGCTAGAACTAGATTCTCTAGAAGTTATTTTCGTCAATTTGTCATAGTGCACCGAATAAAGTTACCAAACCAAAAATGATGACTTGGAGTAAAAAGCTTTGAGAGCCTAGCTCCTGATTTTTGGGGAATCAGGCGGTACTCAAAAGGGCCCAGCAAAATTTCTAATTTAATATTGGAGCAACAAAACTCAGAATTATTTAAACAGCATAAAAGGGATACGTTGGAATTATAAATAAAAATAAATGTCAAGCTGCTTAGCCATGAAATATTCCTACTGTACATGTATCCAAAGCTGTTATACCATTTGTCTAAAAGCTTAGAAATTAATGTATCAGTTCAAATACTTGAAAGCTGGAAACCTGCTTGTCAGCCAACAAGGGTGTGTTTAGTTTGTGAAGAGTTACGGTGGGAATGTGTGGAACCTCTTAGCTTTATGTACCTTTATGGGTGTCTGCCAAAGCAAATGTCACATTTATTATTATTAGTGTTTAATTCTGTTTTCCTAGGTCCACTCCCCGGTACTACTGTTTTATTTTTCTTTTTAAGTTAAGGTATACAGTTGTAGTCAAAAGTTTACATACCCAAGCTGAAATTTATAATTTCTAGAATTTTTTGTAGCAAGTTTTTACAATTATTTATTTCACCATTTTTTTTTTTGCAAAACTCAAAAAATGCTAATTCAAAATTATTCATTCCCTTTGATGCCATGATAGTATTGTCTATAAAGTGCTAGAAATTTCAATATGTTAATGCAGAACCTAATTCTAGAAAAGTCTAGAAAATGTTGAATTGTAGGTAAACAGTCTTGGGCAGTATAAAAGGGTTAGGCATAGGATGATTGCTGTCATTACCAATAAGTCAATATGGTTAAAAGTAAAGAGCTATCTGAAGACCTTAAGCAGAAAATTATGCATTGTCATAAAGCTGGAGAAGGCTATAGAAAGATTTCCAAGCATTTGAGTATCCCAATTTCAACTATTGCTTCTAGTATCAAGAAGTACAAGACTCATGGTACTATCACGAAGCTCCCTTGGTCTAGAAGAAAGAAGGTTCTTTCACCAAGAACAAGTAGAAGAATTGTGAGAAAGGTTAATAACAATCCAAGATTGACTGACAAATATGTTCAAAGTGATTTGGCTGCAAGTGGGACTGGGGTTTCCATTTCAACCATAGGTTGAGTATTGCATGGTGAAGGTCTCAATGGTCACAGGCCAGGGAAAAAGCCACACTTAGGAAATGACAGTACAATCGCTTAAAGTTTGCAAAAAATCTGCATTTTTCATTAAAAAAATTATTTTGGTTTATTGCCAGGGTCCCATCCTAAAGCTGGAGACAGCAGTGAAGTCCACAGATATGTATGTGTCCATACTTTTCTCTATTCTCTATTTTGTCAGTATACTAGACCTAATGTTGGTATTGAAACTTCAACTTTGCATTACAAATTAATTACAATAAATACAGAAAAAAAAAAAAAAAAAAAAACCTCTATTATGCCCTGCGGCCTGGGTTTTCATGAAAAACATAAAGAAAAAACAAATACAAAATAGAAATAGAAAAAAGCTTTTTCAAGAAAAATGGTCAGTGATGCAAACTTAGGGCAGGAGAGAATGCTCTGATGTGGAAAAGCAAACACACTGTACAACAAACAGTGCCCCAGCCATTCTCTTCCCTTTATCATGTTATATAGTCTGCCCTTCACACAACATATAAACAGGGTACATTTAGTTAATGCTGTGTCTGACCTACATACTGTGCTCAGGTAGATCAGTAATTTTGTAATTAAGGAGAAGTAGGTCAAGTGGTGATTACGGTATATCCTAAGATGAACTAAGTTCTAAAGATTTTTTTTTTTAAACACACTTTTGTGACAGGACAGCAACACTGGCCAGGCTTTAGGACCAGGAAGGGAGACTCAGACATAGAAGTTGCAGTTTCAAAGCGCTAATGCACACGTTTAATTAATATATAAACAAAAATAACATGGACAGAAACTTTAAACAAAACACATTTAACAAAATAAAAAGGCACAAGAGCACAAAAACACTCACGGAAATGTAAACAAACGAGACAGGACAGGACGGAACACAAACACCTCCACCTTTCACCAACATCAACTCTAATCATTACTAACACCTGTGATCAGCCTATTTATACACATCCCCATGTGTTTTGACAGGGAGAAATTGAACCCCCTTCGTGCCTGCCCATTATTTCCCACACCAACACATACAAACTCGCAACTCGCACCCTGCCCCACCTTAAAACACAATTAAACTGAAATCGAGCTTGTAAAAATGATCAAAATGAACATGCAGTTTGTGCCATTTTTGACAGCACTGTATGTGTTGTTGTTTTAAAATATAAAAGCATGAGAGAAGTTTGGGAACGAGAAAAGGCCCTTCAGCCCATCAAGGCTCGTCCCTTGTTAGCACACCATTCTCCCTTACTGGGAGGAACTAATTTAAAAGCACAGAATCTAGACTTTTTTTGATGTTCCCCCGTGTTTTAGATCCCACTATGTCAACTGGCAATCTATTCCATGCATTTATAACTATATAGTGCATCCTACCTTCTGTTCTAAACTTACATTTATTCCATTTATGCCCTCTTGTTCTACTCTTTCTGTTAACTTTGTTGTATTGTTTTGGGTTAACTGTATATATCCCATTTATGATATTATAGACTTCAGTCAAGTTCCCTCTTTCCCTTATTTTTTCTACGTTGAAGAAATTTAATTATCATCCTCACAGCTCATTGCCATTAAGTCCTGTGATCAGCCCAGTTGCCCTTCTCTGTGCTTTCTCGAGTACAATGATGTCTTTTTGTAGTAAGTTCACCAAAACTGCACACAGTATTCTAGGTGGGGTCTAACCAGGGCATTGTATAATCTTAGTGTAACCTCTCTAGACTTGTATTTCACAATTTGTGCAATATAGCCTAGCATTCTATTTGACTTTTTAATTGCCTCACCACACTGGCAAGATACTTTCAAACATGACTCAACAATAACCCCTAAATCCTTTTTAAAAGTCTTCATTCCCTATTTCCCTCCTGTTCAAGTTATAATTATAACCTGCATTATAGAGCAATTTAGCATCGCAGGCTGCCTGTATTTTTGTGCCATACTTAGCTGGCTTGTTAGGCACATACTGCCTAAAGGGACAGCGTCCTCCAAAGGGTGATAAGATTCCACTGTAATGTTTGGTTCTGGGTTGTAAAGCAAAGGCAAAATGCCTCCCCATTTATCCCACACTTCCCCAATACCAGCTAATTGATCTATTTTTAGTTGGTTGGCTCGTGATTATCAAAGTAAATCACTATAGCAATGATGTGAAATGTTTCCAGTGACATAGTGGCTGAAAATATAGCCCTACCAGTTTCTGTAATCCACAAACTAGAAGTTACTTCTCCTTTGGATCTGTACACTCCAGCTAACAAAAGAAATACAATGTATGCAAGCATATCAACATGATCAAGTCCTTTCTATTTTGCATCATGTATAAATCCACTTCAGTTTCTGGCAGTAGCGGATCTGCTGTTTACAGGTTCAAACATTTCAACTGCCTTTTTCAAGAATTTCTACACAGCTCAGTCCATAAAAACATAATCCATCAAACCAATAAACTAATAAGAGTGGTCTGGTGTATAACAAATACATGATGGGTCTCAGTTATTGACTTTCCTCCACAGTGACTAAATGGAGCTATAGCTAATTGTTTAAGCTACAAATACTGTAAACTCCCTCTCTTTGTATTATACACCTAGATTTAGAAAGCAGAATAGTTTTACAAGATTCTTTCCATCCCACCCAGTGCTCACAGTGTAACAGCTTGTTTTTTATGCATCAAAACAGATAAATACTCAATAGTGATGCATTTAGAAATACTTTTAAAAATGTTTAGCATTTCTAAATGCATCAAAACGGACAGCATCAAAAATGTCTTTGTGAATAGAGCCCATAGGCTTTACAAATCAGTATACAAATAAAATGTGAGTTAAAGTGTCCACTATTGTTTGCTTTATCAGGCTACTATTAGACTTTGAATAATATACTCCATTGGTAAACACAAGTATTTACTTTATTATGTAGTCAATGTTATGCTCTTGCAGTAACTTTCGGCTGGTTTAATAGACCCTAATTAGCACTAATCTTTGGTTACTCTATGTAAAATAACATCAGCTAGTCCAAGATTAGTGCAAATCTAGCCATTTAAGTTTTACAGATGGTTTCAAACCTTACGTACTATTCCAAGTTTAGTGATAATCAGTCTGTGAAACCAGCCACGACAGTCTGGGAATTATATTACTTAAGCTTGGGAGGAAGGACATATTCCCCACACACAACACGTCACTCTTCCAAGTGCCATTATTGACCCATATATGCATGGTAAACCATTTTGTACTCAAATGTTGGTGGAAGACAAGAGATAATATAAGAATGATAACAACGAATTACTTTAGGCTTTGTGTTGAAAATAGGATACTGCCATCAATTTAAATAACAAGCTAATTCATGTAGTGGCTTGTGAGTTACCAGAACACAAAAGTAATTCATTCCCAGTAATAAACACAATTACATTGGTTTAACTGTTTGCTTTCAGATTGCCTTTTGCATAATATGTTTCCATGTAGATGTTAATCTCTGTTATGGAAGTTAGGGGTACGTACAACATCATGATGGAATGCATGCCAAGGAGTGTTCTAAGATGCAGAGACTTTATAAGCTGATTCTTATCCCCCTTGCAAGTGACTGGATAAATGACAAGAATTAAGGCTTTAACTCTACAATTTTATAGTAATTTAGCACAACGCACAGCACAGATACAGTATAAACTTAATGTAATTGAAGCTAACAAAATAGTTCTATGAATGTGCTCTGCCATGCACACCCATTCACTACATAGGTCTCAAATGTGTTGTTTTTTTAAAGAAACGTGTTTCAGCCTATGTGTACCGGTATTTCATTTTAAAACATGATAGCTGATACATAAGAACATAAGAACATAAGAAAGTTTACAAACGAGAGGAGGCCATTCGGCCCATCTTGCTCGTTTGGTTGTTAGTAGCTTATTGATCCCAAAATCTCATCAAGCAGCTTCTTGAAGGATCCCAGGGTGTCAGCTTCAACAACATTACTGGGGAGTTGATTCCAGACCCTCACAATTCTCTGTGTAAAAAAGTGTCTCCTATTTTCTGTTCTGAATGCCCCTTTTTCTAAACTCCATTTGTGACCCCTGGTCCTTGTTTCTTTTTTCAGGCTGAAAAAGTCCCTTGGGTCGACACTGTCATACTATGCAAGATTAATGAAATCACTGTTTGCAGGCCTTGTTTTTAGACTGTCTTGCACTTCCTGGAAGCTTTCACCTGGAGAGTGATATTGTCCCCACCACTTCTTTGCTGTCAGTAACCATCTAGCTACTTTCCTAATGAATGACTTGCTTTGCAGCCAGTAAGATGCTTTGACCAAGAAGACAGTGCAGGGGTAAATTGATCTATGAAGTAAAGCAGTAACAGCCCTCCAGGTGTCATGTTTTAAAATAAAAATATATGCTAACTGTAACTTTTTTTTTTGAGACAACTACAGCAAATATAAGTCCACAAATGGTAAGACTTATTTAATTATTTTGTGAGTTATGTTGAGGATGTTGAGCCAAGTTTTCTCAGCCTGGCAGGCTGCATTGTTCCATATCATTAATCTTCCCATTCAAAATCATTTTCCAAATCGTTTTCCAGTAGCTTTGATATAACAAATACTATTTAAACAAAATGTAAATGTATCTAAGATAAGTACACCAATAAAATAAAAGCAAATGTTATGTGAAGGTTACCAGAGGATAATTGGTCTAGCTTGGTGTTGTAGCTGAAGGAGGGGCAGCAGAATGTCAACAGTATATAACATTTTGCAAATTCTAAAGGCCATTGCTAGCGTCAAAAAGCTATGTATAGACAAAAGTAAATGTTACTGCATTTCTTTTACATGTATCAAAAGTAATACATAAGACTTTTGTGGTATTGATTTTAAGACCATGTTCTGTTGTATATAATGTTAGATTTTGTAATGAGCTTTGTTCCCAAGAACTCTCACAGCAGCCATTCCCATTCAAAGTTATATACCACCAACTTTCCAGCAACAAGAAAGTTACACTTCTTGTGTTAATTAAGGAGAAATATAATTCAGAAAACAATGTTAGTACAAGCTTTGATAGTAAAAAGAAACATACTGTATGTAAACAAGAGCTTGTGTTTGTAATTGGAAGAAGTCAGTTTACAGCCTTGCTACATCAGTACAACAGTAAAAATGTCAGCGCCCCGATGAGAGGGAGAATATTCTTCCAGTCGGCTCTTAAAAGACTCAGTGCTGAAGGTAATTGCCATTGATTGGTACTCAATTGTAAACGTGAGGAAGGACAGCTTTTCTTGTTTTGAAATCAACACATTACTGAATGGATTTATTGAATAACTGCCAATAAATGCTCCTTAAAGACAATTCTGAGTACAAGTAGAAAGTTTTTGTACACACTCTATTTTGGTGTAATTGATTATAGAATAATGTTTTCATTACACATCAGCAAGCCCCAGTTATTTTTCTCATGTTTAAAACTTTTGTTTGGATGACCAAATGGTACAGGAAGACAGCACCACAAAATTAACTTACGATACAATTAATTGTTAAATGCTGGAAAATACTCTGTTTTTATTTGTTACTGTATTCCCCCCAATTTGCAAAATTCATTCAAATACAATAGATACAATAATAATATGTCAAAAATTTTTCTCATACAGTAAACTGTACCATATAAAAAATAAGCTTATTTTAAACTAAAAAAATTAATACAGATTGAAAAATCTATCTTATTAGAAAACGCATCATATTTCTTTCAATTTGTAGTTGCTAAGATGCAATCTTTTTAACTGACTAGGCCTACAAGAATACAATCTCATTTGACAGGAATATGTATTTTTCTACATAAACAGTAAATATACATACGTGTTGGGGGTAATAAAATATAATTTACTTCAGAAAGACTTGAGCTGCCTCTCTCGGTGGATGGAATGTTATGAAATATATCTCAAGCTAAACAGTACCTGCTTTATGCGCATGGACAGTGATCACTATAGGAACTTTTATTTGTTTTCGTTTTTGTTTTTTTTGACACACATAAAAAATCCATTAGCCAATTAAGGTACAGATTAGAATTATCTTGTGAGCCAAAGAGCCATAGAGAGAAAAAGATTATTACAGTATCAAACTTTGAACCAGTGCTCAAATCATGTAATTCCTACTTGTTTGTGCTCATTAGGATACAATAAGCCAGTATGAAGTAACAATGTCCACTATGGTGAGTAATTGCATTTTGAAAACGCCGGCTTCTGATATAATAATAATAATAATAATAATAATTATTTATTTATTTATTTATTTATTTATTTATTTTTATATAATGCCTTTCATAGTGGACCACCATCACAAAGCACTTGACAGAGGTAGGCTGTGAACTGTGCATTATATGCAGTCACTTACAACAGGATATTGTCAGCATTTTTTGGGGGAGGGGGGGTCTTGAAAAAGAATATACTATAACTGATAATAATTTTGGACGACCTGTTAACTTGGCTACACACATTTCCCTTATTTGGAAAAAAATATATAGCAAGAAGGCATTATAAGATCCCAAGGTGTTCTGTTAAACCAGGCTTAGAAGCTTGTATAAGCAGAATCATGAACTTGCATGAATATTGTTTATATGAAGCATTAGCTATGACTGTCAGTAAGATTTGTAAAACATTTCCATATAATGAGCCAGCCATTATGATAAAGGACTAATCAGTATGCATGATTATATTAACATGAGAACTCCTTAGTGTTAGCGCTTCCTCGGCAGGTTATATACTGCAACTTGGTGTAGTTATGTTAATTTCATATGTTAATTGATGGAACTGAAATACAAATCTGTGTCATCATTAAATGCGACTCTCAGGCCTTCTGAGGGTCAAGGAAACCAGTCTCTTCACAGTGATCAACTCTTAGTTGCCCATCTTGATACTTCCAATACTGACCACTGAAAGATGTTGCCTATGATTGTGCGGAACGTGTTAGCCATCTATAAACACAAGTAACAATTATAGACAAGACAAACAAAAGAAACTCTCACGATTATTTATTTCATGCACTGCACGGGTCCTTCCATGTTAGGTTTCGTAACCAAAACGAAAGAAAAGATTTACGATTCTCCGGCCCCTTTATGCTATCACACATGACCCCTTGGTAAGCGATTGCAGCTGTCTCTATTGTGCAGCTGCTACCTCGTTTACCTTCCGGGCCAATACATTCCTGCAATGGAGTCTCGCTTTCCTGGCTGACTGACCTCCCGACCCAGGAAATGAACTGTCAAGCCAGCCTGTCCAAAGACTTCCCCTTTCGCTAATTAGCACCCTCACAGGTCGGGAGGGAGATTTACAACCAGAACTCATATTTCTGTCACAATGATATATTGTCCTGGTTCCCTGTTATAGCTTTGTAAAGTATTATTCTGAATGTACTCTTACCATGTATTCTTACCAGTATTGTTAATGCAAATTAAAACGTATGCATAAGTTTATATTTTCTCCTAATAGCACTATGTAACACAATTTTTGTTCCTTGGTAGTAAGTGTTATTTCCTAATTGCTTATGCCTGAAATGTATTGAAAATGGCTATTATTCCCCACAAACTTTGCTTTTGTGACCAGGACAGTGATATTTCAAAATATCACTATTTCCAATGGGAAAACGGGCAAATGTGTGTCTTTTCATTCACATAAAGTCAGAAAAAAACAACATATGAATCCAAATTAACATGTATTTATACTAAAGTAATACCAACATGACTACAAAAGATTTAGAAGTGAGTAGTTTTTCGAGATTTACAATTATACTGTAAATACAGTATAATTGTAAATCTCGAAAAACTACTCCTAAATCTTTTGTAGTCGTTTTTGTATTACTTTAGTATAAATACATGTTAATTTGGATTCATATGTCATTTTTGTATTACAAAATTTGTTACACTGTGTAATTAACCATACCAGTTTGTAATAGCTTATAAAGCAAATAGCACTACCTATATTATACACTCTGAAAAATGTCAATTTTGAAAATGTCAGTCATCTCCCTTATAAAAGCTTCCCAAAATAAAAGCCTAGAAAAGTACAGTAAATCATAGTGAAAGAATGATAATGCATAGTTGGGCACTGTAAAGACCATAGGTTAGCTAATTAAAGAAAACATGGTAAGCATGTAAAGAATATTAAAGGGTAAACTATGGTAAATGCATAGTACAACCACAGAAAAAGCATACCAAAACTGCATAAATATTGTGCAAAAAACACTGTAAGCTTTTAAAAAAGATGGTTTCACATAGTTTGTATTATTTAAGTTTGCTTTAATATACAGGATTTCCAAAATTGTTTGCCTTGTTTAAGTCTATATGGTTTTTAAGTAGTATAGGGACAAGCATTACTTTTTAGTGGAAGTTCCATGTTAATTTGAACATAAACACTTAAAACATTGTTGCTATATATGATTGAGACACTATTTTTCACGCAGCCTTAGTAAATTTGTACATGTTTATGACCAACTCCACTATACTATCTGTGCAGAGGATTTCATTCCAAACAGAGCATAATAAGGTGATTCCAATTACTGGTACCCTATGTTTCCTCTCTTTAATAAATCAAGTTAACTCTTAGAACATAAGAAAATTTATAAAAAACAGGAGGCTACTCAGCCCATCTTGCTCTTTTGGTCATAAGTAGCTTAATGATCGCAGAATCTCATCAAGCTTCTTGTAGGATCCCAGGGTGTCAGTTTCAACATTATTATTGGGGAGTTGGTTCTAGACTAAAACAATTCTCTGTGTAAAAATGTGCGTCCTATTTTCTGTTCTGAATGCCCCTTTATCTAATCTGCATTTGTGACCCTGGTCCTTGTTTCTTTTTTCAGGTAGAAAAAGTCAGCTGGGTCGACATTGTCCATACCTTTTAGAATTTTGAATACTTGAATCAGATTGCCGCATAGTCTTTGTTCAAGACTGAATATAATAATAAAAAAAAAAATTAGCCTGTCTTCATATAACATGCCTTTTAAACCTGGGATAATTCTGTTTGCTCTTCTTTGCACTCTTTCTAGAGCAGCAATATCCTTTTTGCAGCGAGGTAACCAGAACTGAGCACAATATTCTAGATGAGGTCTTACTATTGCATTGTACAGTTTTAACATTACTTCCCTTGATTTAAATTCAACACTTTTCACTATATATCCAAGCAAATTAGAAAAAATATAATGAATGCAAGAAACAATCATTGCTGCTTATACAATGTTTATCATATATTTGGAACACATTTTAATCTTTCACCTATTCATTGAAATGCTGATCAGTTGTGTGTAATTTTTACTTTCTTCTAACATGTTATACCCTTTCAATATAAATGAACATTTTAGAAAAAGCCCTATAGCCTAATGATATGTTTATGTTAATGCCCTAAAAGAACATTTTTATTCTACACGTACTTAGTTTATCACCCAAGGTTGTCTAACTCTTGTGGGAAGCAAGGACGTGGATATCCAGTTCCCTGGACAGGAGTCCATTTCTTTACAACAGAATTTGACTAAACACTTTGTTCTCTAAACACGCATTATTGATCACACATTTTGGCACATAATTCCCAGATTATGTAACATGCCAGTAGCTGCCAACATTTCTAAAACCCCTGTATCATGGAAAGGATTGTTAATGAAACGCCAAATGCTTGTTGGAGCTTGTAGTTAGAAAATACATATAATTAGTAACATCGTAGCAACAGACAGGCTGCCAAATCACAAAAAGATAAACAATTCATCTTTTGTTTCTGAAAGACACAGGTTTTATAGAATTTCAACCATTTAATTAAGTCAAGTCTTGGTATAGCGACTGACGTGGCATATTACTAGGCAGTTCTGGAAATGTTTAATAAAAAATTATCTAAATCATCACTGATAAATGAATACAGGAAAAAAAAAAACTTTAGGTCAAAACTATAAAGCCTTGTAGCTCAAAATTTGTATTGAGTCAGATTAACTATAATTTGGAACAAAAAGAAGAAAGATGTACAGCTTGTTTATACTAATCACACCAGGTTGGTCAGCTTTTATAATTAAAAATCTGAAATGAAAATTTGAAAGCAACTGAAAACTCACGTCAAAATTATTTAGATTAAAAAGCTATCAAGATTTGTTTTTTTTCAGACACGAAATGAAAAAGAATATTTAAAAAATATATATTTTAACATGTTTCACAAAAGTCATCATAACATATGATAACTAACATTTCTAACGACTAGTTTCACAGCCCTAGATTAACACTAGTCTTATGCGCTCAAATTGGTCTGAATTCTCCCAGAACTCGAGTTGATGGGCAACTCGAGTCGGTGAAAAAGGAGGCGTTTCCATGGTTTTCCGAGTGACCCGAGTTATCATGTGAGTTGGGCAGGAAATACTTTTAAGTTAAAGGTCAAGATGTGCATTCGCTGCAGACGGTATTACAGTCAAATTGTCAACGATTTAAAAGATAAATCCATCTCGATATTCTTTCACATTTGTTTCATGCAGTACATACCCCTCTGGGAGACTGGTATGCAGAGCAGGGAAAGAAGTGCTGGACAAGGGAAACAATGTGTCAGATGTCAAAGTGGATAAGAGAATGGCAGTGATGAAGCCAATTTGCTTGAAAACAATAAAAACAGACTGTTTTTTGATTGGCATTTCGTGATGTAAGTTCCTCCTAGCTCGAATTCAGACTTTAGAATGCAGGCCAGCCCGAGGAGTGAAATCGGACCAGAGAATTCGATCTCCTGCCCCGGGTTATGCGGTTCATGGAAACGTGATATTGGACTACCCAATGTTAATTTAAGCTTATTGGGTTCTGTGAAACCAGCCATAAATGTTGCCGTTCCACATATAGCAGAATCAGTTTTATATAGTTAATGTAAACATTTTTTTTTTTTTTTTTTACAAAATAGGCTGCTATGATAACAGATGATGATGACATCACTGCAATAGTCTCGGACTACAAAATGTTACACCAGATTACCTGTAGTAAAACACAAAACAAAAAGCAAAAAGCAAAAATTTGGCATGGAAGACTGAGCACACAACCAATGGCACTCAACACATAACGTATTTAGCTCTTTACAATACCACTTGAGCAGTAAACATAACATACTGGCACTTCATTTTAATCTGAGTAAGTCCAGTTTATGTTTATTGGATATAACATATTACCCATATTATTTAAATTAAAAGTAGGTCTTTTAAGGTCTTCTAAGGTCTTCTCCCACTGAGCTGCAGATGAAATCAAGGTTTGCACGAAGGTAGACACGAAGATAACAATTATGGAATTACAATGTTTTGCATAGAAACCTACAGTGGCCCTGTAGTGCAAAAAATCACCCAAACCAGAAAAAAAAAAAAAAAAAAAAAAATATTTAAAGAAAAAAAGAAACTCATAAACCAGAAAAAAAAAAACATACAAATTAGAAAACACATACAAATTTGAAAAAAGAAAATAGTTTTTTCTGGTTTGTATGTTTTTTGCACTTCAGGGCCACCCATTATAATGGCTTAGTCTTTGGTATTTAGATTCAGTCACAGAAAAAAACTTGGTTGCAATTGAGTTATGTATACAAATTTAGCAAGAACAAAACTGTGTGAAACTGAGTGACAACTGCAATAGTAAAATAATATGTAATTAAGTCCTGCAAAAGCAATGTTTTATTCTGCTTGTGATAAGGAATTTGATGTTGCCACACACTCCTCATTTATTACCTCCAAATGTCTGTGTAACACGAAACAAAAAGAATAATGAAAGAATGGCATCAGAAATGTATTATAGGAAAAAAAAAAAACAGTTTTAAGCCCAGTATGACTGTGGCGGGTTCATAACTATGCAGACCACAGAATCTGGGATCCTTGTTGTGTTCCTTAAACACAAACCTTAATGCAGAACTGTTATTGCAAATAATGCACAAAAAGGCAGCAAGCCAGAATTATATTTGATCAAATTATTCAACAAACACATGTGGTACTTTAAATGTATGATTTACTTGCAACAGGGTTCAATTGGAATATTTTTTTTAAATGTGTAAGATGAACCAAGCCCAACGTTCCTCACTATGATGTACGAACACAAAGGCCAGTGCAGTGCTCCCTAGGAATCCTCAGGCAAGATTGGCAACTCAGCATGACCAGAAATTGAACTAATGATCACAGGGCTCACCCTGCACCCTGTGTGAATTTCAACTATATTTATTTATAACACAGCTTGGAAAAATAACAACCTCTGATTGGTCAAACAGCATCACATGACCATGTGTGTGTGTGTGTGTGTATATATATATATATATATATATATATATATATATATATATATATATATATATATATATATATATATATATATATATATATATATATATATGGCTTGCATACTAATGAGCCGCTTCACACTGAATAAATCACTATGCACCACTACATTCGAAATTCCATGACAAATGGCCATTTTATTTGTTATTAGTCACAAAACCACTTCCCAAATTGAGTGACATTCCACCTATTTCTTTGAATATATTTGGGGATGAGAACAGATAACTGGTACAGCATCAACTTGCTGAGTAAAGACAGCAGTCCTCCTGAAAAAAATGAATAAATACAATAAGTGCACCAGCAATTGTCAAAGGTAGACACATAATAATAGATGAGGAACAGCTAAATGAAGAAACCTACAAATGAAAAAACACACAAAAAATAATAATAAATAATTAATTAATAGGCTATTAATGTACTTAAAGACTGGCTTAAAGAAAACAATATGGACATTCATTTTAAGAAAAAAAGTCCAAAAAATCATTAAACAGGATTTTATGCCAGTGCAAGAAGTTTAACTGGCGACCAGTATTCGGTCTCCAGTTTTATAATGCTGAGAGCTGGACTGTATAGATATTTTAACAGTGAGTTTAAAACCAGCAATAATGTACTCTTGTCAGTTGTGAAAACTTTTAGAAAAGCAGGTAGACAAGGCCAGACAGCATCCCCCGAATTACCGGCCTGAATTTGAAGCGTCCCCCGGGAAACTGAGGCACTATCCCCTGACACCGTGGTCGGATTGGTGGAGATGCAAAAGGATGAAAACGGACTTGAATATGTGTGCCTTGCATATAACGAGGTCACAAACTCACCTAAAGATCCGGCTTCAGCATCCATCACAGCTGCTCTCCTGCCTTCCTCAGTGTTATTTGAAACTCTGCCCAGACCATCAACATCATTGCTTGTGCTCAGTCCTCTAGTTTCGATGCATAAATTCACAATAAACAAAGTGCAATTTATTTTAATAAGAGAACATTAAATTAAATTTGGGACTATATTACAATGCAGATGTATACACAATAAAAGTTTCTGGTTTTGTCTTAATGTGTTTTAATTATTTTAATTATTTTAATTTTAATATACAGTTGTAGTAAAAAGTTTAGATACCCCAATGGAAATTTATAGTTTCTAGAAATTTCTCGAAAACACAGAATTTTAGGAAAAATCTTTTGTAGTAAAGTTTTGTTTTTGTGGATGAGGAAAAAAAGTTAGAAAAAATAGATACAATTATTTATTTCAGCAATTTTATTTCAAAACTTCAAAAGTATTTGTACCCTTTGACAGTATTGTCTCCAAGGTGCTAGAAATTTCAATATGAAAATGCAGAGCCAAATTCTAGAAAAGTCTAGAAAATGATGGATTATAGGTGAACATTATAGAGTATGATTCCAAAAATGCTAATTCAAAATTATTCATATTTGATGCTTTGATAGTATTGTCTACAAGGTGTTAGACATTTCAATATGATGAATGCTGAATTGTAGGTGAACATTCTTAGAGAGTATAAAAGGGTTAGACATAGAATGATTGCTGTCTTTACCAATAGGTCAATATGGGAAAAAGTAAAGAGCTATCTGATTATTTATTGTCATAAAGCTGGAGAAGGATACAAGAAGAATTCCAAGCATTTGAGCATCACAATTTCAACTATTGTTTCTATTATCAAGAAGTGCTGCACATACCATTACTAACTCCTTCTCCCCCTACACTGCATGCTACAAATTTGAAAATCTCCTTTTTCAATTGTCGTTCTCTGACAAACCTCTGCTTCTCAGTGAACTTATAACTGATCCCAGTCTGGATCTTCTCTGTCTAGCTGAAACCTGGCACTCTGTAAACAACATGCACTTGCTGCATCTAGTCACCCCAAAGGGCTATTCCCTCTTTGACAAACGTCGCCTCACTGGCTGAGGCGGGGGCACTGCTGTTATTGATAATTTTGTGCTCGCTTCCTCAGTTCTTTCTTTGCCTGCCTTTTCTTCATTTGAGCTTCTCGCCATCTGGCTCCTCTCTCCCATGTCCCTCACCATTGCTGTTATCTACCATCCACATAAGAATAACTCTGCTTTTACTGAGTTTTTAGAATTCTTCTCCCTCGTCTGTACTTCTAATAACAAAATTCTACACCTAGGTGACTTCAACATTCATGTTGACTTGCCTTCCTACCCCCTAGTGATCATCTTCAACAAGCTTCTGGACTGTCTTGGGCTTCCTCAATCTGTCAACATCCCCACTCACAGCTGAGGACACACCCTGAATCTGCTCATCACCAAGGGTCTTGACCCCTCAAATCTCCCCGTCTCAGATATCTCTCTCTCTGACCATTTCTTAATCACTGCTAACATTAATCTCCCTGCTCCTTCCTCTGCTACTGATACCCTTATCCCCTTCTGTCCCAAGAATCTGCTGAATCCTATTAAACTCTCCGAATGTCTCTCTTCACCCCCTCTAACTGGTACTCTCCCGTCCTCAGTTGACAATTCAGTGACCCTCTTTAACACCACCCTTAACCATATCATTGACACTGTTGCCCTGCTTACAATCAGAATCGACAAGAATGTTCGAAACTGCCTATGGTACACCCTCAAACTTCGATTGATTAAGCCTGCCTTCCGCAAGCTTGAATGCAAGTGGAGGTTGTCTGAACTAACAGTTCATAGAATGATCTGTACTGACCATCTCGGTAGCTACAGGCATGAGCTCGCCGCTGCCAGGGTAAAGTACTTCTCTGAAATCATAACTGTGGGACACAGTAAACCCAATGTTCTCTTTAAGACCACTGACCAAATCTTACATTCAGCCACCAACAGATCTGTCTCCTGTTCATCCTCCTCTCTTACCTGCCATAGTTCCTCCTCTTTCAGAACAAAATTGACAACATCTATTCTACGCTCTCCCACCACAAACCCAGTTTACTACTTGACCACCTTGACATTCCTTCAGTTGGCCCTCATGTCCTCTCCTCTTTCTCTCTTCTCTCCATTGCTGATGTCTCCGGGTTACTGTTGAAATTAACTACTGCCACGTGCCCCCTGGAACCCTGGCCGACTAACCTTGTCCGTCTGTGCTTCTGATCTTGCTCCTTCTATTATGCACATTCTCAAGAAAAAAGGGAGATTGGAGATGGGACGGAAATTAGATAAGTCAGCCTGGTCGAGGGAGGGTTTTTTGACTACCAGCGTAACTCGGGCAAGCTTAAGGGCAGCAGGAACTGAGCCAGAGTCCAGGGACTTGAACACCTTCAGAAGTATGCTGGTACCTCTGTAACCTGTCTCTCCTGGATCTGCTCTTACCTATCCGAACGGATGAAGTCTGTTTTCTATGCTAGATGCAGTGGTGTTCCCCAAGGATCTGTTCTTGGGCCCCTTCTCTTCTATATCTACATGCTTCCCTTGGGTCACCTCATCCGCCAACACAACCTCATGTTTCACTCCTAGGTGACGACACCCACCTATACACAAAATTCAATGCTGGAAGCCCCTCTGCCATAGTCTGGCTCTCGGCTTGCATTCAAGACATCGAGGCCTGGATGTCTACCAGTTTTCTTCAGCTGAACACTAGCAAATCTGAACTCCTTCTAGCAAGATCTAAAACTCAACCTATGAATCTCAATATAGCTGCCCTGAACCTTGGAAACTGTCTGCTGCTGCCTTCACCCACAGTACGAAGCCTTGTTGCACTTCTTAACAGCAACCTCTCCTTTGATGTCCACATCTCCTCCACGGTCAAATCTTCCTTCTACCATCTTCGAAACACCTCCAAAGTCCGTCTCTACCTTTCCCTCCCAGATGCGGAGCTACTTTGTCATGCATATATATATTTACATTGGGTCTAAAGCAAGGGAAACTAATAATAACATGAGTAATTAGCAAAAACCTTGAGCATACTGATATGCCATTGTTCTATCATTGCATGTTCGCACAGCACACCACTACCTACTATTCCAGTGGCTTCTCAGGCTATTTAGGGAAATTTAGCGCACATATCGCCTCATGCAATAATACTGAAAATGACTGATTACAGCACTTTGTAGTACATCAAGACTGGGAATTAAGGGATGTCACAAATTTATCTTTCTTAAATATAAACAATACACTTTTTCAGACACATCTTAATTACAGCAGGTTAATTTGTTATGCTTTTTCATATTGTTTTAGCTACAAAGATTGTTGCAGTATATTGCATCAATTCTGTATCACCTTTCATTACAAAAAGAACGATTACCATAAACTATAAAAAAAAACAACACTGCATGACTGTTTTGCAAAACTACTACATAATACATATATAATGAATGTTTTTTTTTCCATATTCTAGAAAAATAATACATAATCAGATTTAGCATTGCAATATAAGAAATATACTCTCTAATTGCATGTGCTGTACTCCTGTAATTTAAAAGAAGGGTCTTCTTTATTGCAAAAATACAAGGATATACTGTGCATTACTGAAATATTTATATAGTACATACAAACAGATTGCCTTGGAGCAACTTGAAGTACTCAAAATATACAAGTGGTTACAAAACATAATGTTTACTTTCCTTTAGTTTTGGGAGCCATATTTTATATGGATGGTTGCTCTTGCATCCACAGAACCCACAGAGTGTGTGTATCACATGCACATTATCTTTTGATGTCGTATGTTATCGATTCAGATAAACTGCACCCCGTGTGTGTGTGTTGAAGAATATACTGTAAGTAAGCGATTAAGGCTTGGAGAGAATTATCAATATATTCCTGCTGATAATGCTGAGACAACTAGGCATAGGTTATTGGTGAAATCCAGAGGTATTCCCTGGCGCTGTCAAATTCAGGGGTGGACTAAACCAGTGGGATATAGGTTGATTTAATTGACCCCTTAGTTTGTTATAGTATGGTATTAAGTTATTACAAGTATTTTAAGTGATGCACAACTTTAAAATAAACCACGTTTTTTTTAGCCAAAACTAGCCACATAATTAAAAGGCTATGAGCACAGACTGTGTATTACAAACAATCCATTTCATCTTTCAAAGTTTTGGCCAGACACTGACATATTTTCCCTAACATTGGCAGGCAACACTACTGTAAGTGCCATTGACAACTAGCCAGCCTTGCTCTGAAATAGAAGTGTTTTTCAAACCCACATAAAAACTACAAAGGGCTATTAGTTCATCAGAGATCACCAGTCTTGCTTTATTGTTACTGTCCAAACGTTATATCTTGCAGGTTACCAGTGATTTTACTACAGTACATTTTAAACCTATTTACAGAGAAAAAACATTGGCTGTTAGTCAGCATACATGACAGATGCTGCACAATACACCTTGAAATACTAACATTTTGTAAACCTGAACTCAGTCTTATCTTTTTCAACTTTAAAATGCCAAATGTAATGATTTAGTAAATTAATACAAAACAGCACTTTATAGAGTAAAACATACAATTAATCAACAGACTGACTGAAACCGCTCAATTGTCAGCCGATAGCTATGGACTCATTTTCAACTTGGATCTGCAATTTAAAGAGCTAGAATGATGAAATGGTTGGTGCTTGGCTGCAAGAAGGCACCACTACATAAGGTGCACAAAAAACTGCCTAGAAAGCCAACTTAAACACAGTCTTCATAAATCTATTTTCCTTCAACATATTCTACCAACCAGAATAACCATTTGCTCTTTATTGTATGCAAATGTCTTATGTACATGTCACAGTTTTTCCATACAATCGGAAAAACCACTAATCCATCACTAATCTGATGAAACTTTGTATTACTTAACATTAGCTTAAGTTATTGGGAGTATTAGATTCTGAGGATATATGAGGCTACCTGTCTGTCAATCTTCATGTCATACTTACATTTTTTTTTTTCCATTTGAAAACCTGATTATTAAATTGCGATGAAATTTTATCAACATTATTTAACATAACATACTGGGAATATCAAATAGTGTGGCTATATGGAGATGTCTATCTAGCACCTTATTTACTGGTCTAGTGACACCTGTGTTGTCAAATTTTCATTAATCTATGCATTATCTGTACATTCTGTTGATACATACTCTAATGTATTTACAGCTGTGGTGGGGGATGGATATCCTTGTATACTTGTTATAGGCAAATACTACTAGGATAAATGAACTCTCAAAACGTATAAAAATACAGACTAAATTAGTTTTTCATGTTGTCATTGTGCAAACATTATGGTTTTTTTTAATAACGTGAAAAGAAGTCTAACATATTTTCCTATTATTTAAAATGTATCCTGAAAAAAAACAGTTACACTCTGTTTTAGACAACTGCATTTAATCATTGGTTCATGCACCTGTTTTATGTGGATGATTTAGAAGCCAATTCAGCATTTTAATATACAGCTAACAGGTGCAAAATTAACTAAGAGGTTTTGAAGGTACATATCAGCACTTCAAAGCAATGTGCACTTATTGTACACACATCCAACAACTGGAAGGAGATGAAGAGGTTTGTAACGTCAAAGCGTCTCTGTCGTCTCGAAACATGAGAGGCCAATATTTTAAAAGAACAGAACACTTTAGACATAACTTAAACTTACATTTGAAACCCAAACCCACTTTCACCAGATTTTAGTATCACAAACTACAGTAGTTACCAAATACAATAGTCTGCCATAATGGAACAATCTGCCAAGTTTCAAAGCCCTAACCTAGCTGATTTTTACTTACTGTGACAGGTAAGGTCAAAAGCAGTTCACATCCTGTATATTCAGCATTAAAACTTTCATGATAATCAGTCACTCTCAAAAGAGATAGATGGTAGACAGATAATTAGATAGATAGGTAGTATACACATAAGAAGGTGTGCATTACAGTTTGACAGGAATAGTATTATATTTCATTTACATTAAGCTGACATATTTTAATTATCTTTATTAAAGCACTTTGCTATATTTATATAAAGGAGATATTCTGTATAAAATAAGCCAGTGCAGGTGTGGTACAGTTTCATACAAATATGTACTGTACAATGCCTCAGGATTATTGAAATGAAGTAGAGCCAAGACAGGCCACATTGCAACAATTATACTGCTGCCTCTAAGACCAGTACTTGGGTTTCTCACAGAAAACTGAAAAAAAAAGAAAAAAAAAAAAAATTCTCGAGGGCTAGCATAACATTACCAGCATGATACCAGCCTGTATCAGGACCACTTTGAAATATTTGCTTCAGATGGATTGTGTTGTCATGAACGGTCCCTATATTTATTGTTATGCAACTATCCCTGTGTGAAGAGGTTTCTGACTACTGCACTGCACTCAATGAGACTGACAAAGGGTGTATGCTGAAAACCTATTTGAGTTAATTTTGGGAGTCAGCATCTGAGCTTTAAAAAAAGCTGCTCCTAGAATTTTGTACCATGCTGCATTAATAACATAACATATTTCCTGTAAATATCTGCTTTGTTGATAAACTTTCTTTATGATATCCAAAAGCTTCACTGCGTTACTTGATTCGGGCAGTTTACTGTCATTCACATTCTCATTCAAAACAGTGCTTGTGACCATTTGAAAACATGTTACTTACCTTTCAGGGGTGGTGCTGTCAGTAATAACTGCAACAGTAACTTCAGATGTTTCAAAGAGATTTAGGGCCTCATTTTCTCTCTTTAGGTGGGAGTGTTATTCAGAGCAGTGGATCCATTAAAATACTTTTCTGGCACTCAATTCCACAGGGACGGTGACAGCACTGTTTTAAGAATGAAAATTAAGAATTTGTCAATAGCACATACTAAAGTATGTGCTAGTCTCCCAGGCAAACAAAATGCACACAATATACATGACAGAACTCTGGAAAACCTTGTTTTAAAAAAAATGGTTGAAGCTCTCTCTGTAAAAATGAAATAAACCAATGTCCCCCCATCCAAATAGTTGTTATTCAGCACTGTACAAGGGGATTTGTAAGTTACCTGCTATGTCAATTGTGGGTGTCTGCTGAATGACTAGAGAGAGACAGAGGGATGCAATTAAAAACACCACTCAGGGGGCCCCCAGTACAACTTGCTGTAACGGGTGGATCAAAATATAGCAGTAAATAAATTTAGCAAAAATATATCAATAAATAAATATTCAATAGTATAATAATGGATAAATACAATTTCCAGGTGTTTGTAAATATATCTGAATTTTGTCGCTGAAAGACCTCTCTGCAATCAAATCAAATATAGTATTTTCACACTCGCTCACCTCGGGCCTCTAATATGCAAATAAGTGACGTGTGATTGGTCAGATTCTAAGACTGTGTGTGTGTGTTATTGTAAATGGCTACCTGTGTGAACTCGCAAAACAATACAGTTACTTGCTAAGATTCTTTAGTTTTGAACATATATTTGACTTACGTGCATGGAGTAATGGGTGTAACTATTCAGTGTGAATATAAACTGTTGGGATTTATTAAATATCTGAAGCAGAACATTGTATTATTCACGAGTTTACACATGAAACACATCTAAAGTAAAACTTGAAATGTAGGTAACTATAGCTAGTTTTTCAATTAACTACACGTTTTGATTGTTTTAATCGTTTCACAGGTCATGTATTATATCGTGTTATATACATCTTATTTTATCACTTTTTTACCCTTTTGAACAACTTTATTCTGCAGCGGGTCAAATGTTTTCTGCTAAAATATTCCATTAAGGACTGTTGCTGAGGCTGCCTCCTTTAAATGATATACGTTGTGTGGAAGTATTATGGTTCTGCAAATAAAAGTAACGTTTTTTTTAAGCGCAATGATTGTTAGTTAAGTTTTGGTCAGTTGCTCTAAAGGTCATATATGTAACAAACAACCAAGCCCTAAATACAGAATGGACCTGTAGCTTCATGACACATACACTGCTTTCATCAAGCGCGGTATCTGCGGTTTGCACAAGCAGCTAACTAAGATGATTAGAATGTGTATCACAGGGCCCACCTTGGTATTTAGTATTTAGATCTGAATGCTTCTTTCTCTGTACTTAAAAATAACCCTTTATTGTGTACTTCTGCATTCTACATTTAAATTATAACAGCTGCTGTACTGTCAAAACACATTCACCCATTCATTTCACAGACAAAGGGGTGTGATAAATACTTAGATTTGATTCGTATCTCCTTTTCAGGTATTTTGAGCCACAGTGGTTTTTACATTTTGACATACCTGTAACGAAGATACCTGAAACAGAAGTAATTTACACTATAATGAACGGTTGCTTCAAAACTGCACATCAAGACTGCTGGATAGATCCACCAGAAGGTTATAAACCGGTCAATTTAATATGAGTGCATTAATAAAAAAGGCAAAGCATCAAATCTCATTAAGAATCTAAAAAAATAATAATAACTCGAAACAAGCATAAAGTAACAAAACAACAGCTTATAAGTTATATTAAAACACCATTTAAAAATAACAACCCAAAGCAATCCAAACTTCAGTATGACTTTATAATTATGATGTATAGAACAACTACTGTATGGAGTTAAACAACAACACAAATAAAATAACAGGTAAACCTTAGAAAGAATAATACTTTTGGAATAAGCATAATTACATTGCTACAATATCCTCGAAATCCAACAATGTGGTAGTATTGAGGTCCAGGTATCCTTCAACTATTAGAAGAAAATAAATGCCAAATGAAGATTAATTATGTTGTCAGCATAGTAGACGGTGGCCTCTCGTATGACACATTGGAAGAACTATGTGTAGAAAACTAGAATTGGCACTGGGTTTGGTTAGCCTGACCGGGAATAAACATTTCCTGCTTCAGAATTGGAAATTTGCCTTTTTTATTATCAGATTTTAGTTCAGGGATTGGAAATCAAATGTTTAAAAAGTTTAATGTGAAAGTAACCTTTATTAGGAATTGGTTTAAAAAAAAAAAGTTAACCAGTTAATCTTGAAATGAAGTATGCGTAGATCCAAAATAACCCATAAACACATGCACAAAAACCATTTGTTAGGGCATCATTTATACCATGATGTAGTTCTAATATCTGGCTACATAGGTTTGACCAGGCTATTTAAAGTTGATTGTATTCATTCTATGTTTAATACATATACAAAGTGAAGGTGGGGTCTTTAATATGTACATTTCTCTTTATATTGTGTGTTTATAAAATAATAAGTTTCATTCACAACACCACAACTGTTTCTATCATGTCTTATGCACTTTCCACTGTATTTAGTTTACTATTTCATGTATTATGCTACTATCAAGTTTTATGTACTTTCCACTGTATTTAATGCATTATGCTTTTTTTTTTTTGTACTGTATATCATGTATTATGCATTTCTCTGTAATTGAAGTATTATGGATTCTCTTGTATTTACTGCACCTAGTAAAGTGCTTTGTGATAGTGTTCCACTATGAAAGGCGCTATATAAAATAAAGATTGATTGAAAACCTGCTTCCTATTATCTTTGCTTAATCCTGATATTGAACACCATCAGCTGATCTATAGTGTCGTTTAATGTTTTTTTTTAAATATTATATCTGTTTCAGCACTCAGGAATATTGGGCTTATTTAATAAAGTCACCAGCATAATTCATCCCTGAAGCAGCGATTTGGTAAAGATTTACAAGGGAAAATATAAAATAAACTTCAAGTTTTAGGGGCGAAGAATTAAAAAATAAATATTTTGATTTTTTTTTTCTTAGTTTACTGATATTTACTCACAGAACTCCATCTTCTTGCCAGTAGAGTTTTTCAAATCCATAAAACAGTAAACCCCTTTCTAAACCATGCAGCAAGAAATATTATTTGGACGCTGGTGAATGTTTAGATTGTTCGTGAAAGAAAGCTAAAATTCAACGCATGGTCAGTGTATGGTTAACCATGTATTTAAATGATAGATAATTGGAATTGATCATAATGTGTAGGTGATTTATGTTCTCATACTACAGATGTGGATTAATAAAGTAAACACCACACCAGTGCAAAGGCTTAGCACACATATTCAAAAGAATTACGTGTACCTGCATTTTGTTCTATTGTTTGTCTGATGCCATGCTCCATTTGACCCCCCCCCCCCCATTAGGCTACAGGCTATTGAAATACTAACCTAAACTACCCTATCACTAAATAAACAAACAATACATTTCACAGATCCTAATATACTAATGTTCCATAAGTCAGACGTCATAGGCATAAGATTTGAATTGTCTTTAGGCAAAAGGAACTAATTCAAATCATTTTGATGTGTGGTGCAGATAGACAATGGGGTGTGGCCACTTGATTTAACTGAGAACATCCCAATCGGCATAATATATGACATTGGCTATGATGGCTGATTTATGGGACACCATGTTTGTTGCTCTAGACCAATAGTACTTGACTCTGGCCTTTGAGATTCATTCTAGTCCTGGTCTTTATCCCAACCAGGTCCTAAATTAGTTAATTGCCTCTTAACAGCTTCAATTAACTACACTAGCACATACTTGGATTAAAACCCAGGACTGGACTGGGTCTCGAGGGCCAGAGTTGAGTACCACTGCAAGTTTATATCTGAAAATATTGATTTCTGTACATTTAAAAATGAAATTAGACATTATTTAGTATTCTTTTTTTTACTTTTGGTCCTAATGGTAACATAAATACTGAAACTTACATGAATGTCCGAACCTGCACTTTTATTATCCTACACGTTTTACAAACAGGTCACAAAACTTTTTTGCTTTTGCTTTTATGTAGGAGGACCTGAATGGAAGAACAGCTCCATGTAAGAAGTTTATTTATTTGTTTATTTTTTTATATTGATCTATTATTTAGGTTATTGGAAATACCCACAGTACAACATCACCACTGGGATACTGAAGCCTGAAGGTAACCAGACTACAGATGGAATTCTGAGCAAATCACATTAATCATAATGGAATACTGAGGAAAACGTGTGTATTCATTAGCAACAAAAACTAAGGCTGTATTAAATAATAATAATAAAAAAAAACAGTAACAAAACAACAACAACAAAAAAAAAAAACATTAAGAGCTCTATTTAGCAAATACAGTAGAACCTCAGAGTTACACCTTGGGAAAGGAAGTTGTTCGTAACTCTGAAAACTAAATTTCCAATGATTTTATTAAATGTGAACACCTGCTAGCTACACCTTCAATCTGGCGAATAATTAATACAAGTATACATAAGAGTAATACAATACGCATATTATGGTTCTAAAGTCTTTAAAACAGTACTAAAAATGGAAAAAAGCTACATTTAAGTTACCATTGAAATCGTAAATGTTGCAAAAACACAGATTTAAACGACTAGGAAAACCTGGGTTAACGTAGTGCTTGTTTTAAACAAAATGCATTCGTGCAGTTTGCTTCCTTTGGCTTGAAACTAAAATGTTCCCAGTAAAATTGCCTGTACTTGCTTTGAAACTGCCTCACCTTTCTGGATACATTTGTTGGTACAGTGATTTTACTTTCTCCGTGACCAGAATGCCGTTTATAGGAGCGCCTACCTGGTGGCATTGCACTCATGATTGAGTGATTGCATACTTCCGGTGGAAAGTGGGGGTTTGATAGACCCGTCAGTTCATAAGTTTGGTGTTCGTAACTCTGGGGTTCTACTGAATTATTATTATTATTATTAATTTCTTAGCAAACACCTTTATCCAGGGCGACTTATAATTGTTACAAAATCACATTACAATCACATTGTTAATATCACATTAATCCAGTGCGCAATCCATATTTCTTTTATTTCTTTTTTTCTCTCTCTCTTTTCTTTGCCTGCTTCCTTGGTAATTTCACGGGTATTTATAATCAACCATGTAATTTGCGAACAGTTTAGACTTGGTTTTCACATGTCTGCTGAAACACAAACGTTAACGCTGGTGATGGTTTGCTAAATCTCTACATTTGTATTTAAAGGTCTGCACTCCCCAAGTTCAGCCCATGTCAAGAGCTGACGCTAAGTTGCCGAGTGTAGGCACAAAAACATGTGTTGCTAAATCACATAGCTGGGGAAAGTTTACTTACCCACACGTGCGCCTGATTCTGGTGTGCTAACTGTGTGCAAAAGTGTTTTGCGATTGCCATAGGGGGTCTGTGAACGTTGTTAAATAGGGCTTTCATGTTCATTTTTTAATATATCAATTTTCTAATCAATCAATCAATTTTTATTTATATAGCGCACTTCACATCAGTAAAGGTGTCTCAGAGCACTTTACATAACATAAAAAGTACATAAAAAAACAGTAGAACCCTCATAAGAGGGGTTTACCTATGGTAAGGCCCTTCTCCTTATATAAACTGTAATAGGTGGGCGTTACCAGACAGTAAAGCCCTCTTCTCTGGCTTCTGTTGCTTTTTAAATGATTCATGTTTTTTAAATCTGCGGAGCATGTCTGAATTCATAGATCATATATCATTCTTGCACCACTGTACATCTGTTGCTTCTGTTAGTATTCAGACAGCATAGCTGTGCTTTGGGGCCATTTCGAAACTCCACAGAGCTTGGTACATACCCATGGAATGCAATTGATCACCCTTGAAATTGAAGACTTATTTCTTTTGAAATATTCCATCATGAGAATACTCACTGAGCACAAAATAATGATGATTTAAAAAAAAAAAATCTTTGATAAACTGAGAAGAACAGGGCTCCAGGAATATTATATTACGCACACACACACACACATTCTATATATATATATATATATATATATATATATATATATATATATATATATATATATATATATATATATATATATATAGGGCACCATATATTCTCTAATTTAGTTCACAGGAATGTTTTCTCCCGCACTAACACCTAAAATAATTTTCACTAAATGGAAGTGAAACACAAACAATGCCTACAGTACAATTAGATAAAATCATTTTGTCAATCTGATAATATATGTTGCTTGAAGTGAAGGCAGAGCAGAGTGTGTGGGTGTGAAATATGTGGCATTCATTGATGTCACAGCTTTGTGTGGTTTCTACAGTAGTATTAAGCAAGGTTCCTGCATTCCATAAAAGACCTCAGAGCTTTTTAGATGCCAGAACATATCAAGAATCATAAGCTTTGTCAATGAACGGTGACACCTTGTGTGTAATTAAGTTCCTGCTGATTGTTACACAAGTCCAGTGGAAAATCAAGGTGAAGAAACCAAAATGGTTAAGATCTTTAGAGTTGTACACAAAAGATCAGAGCAACCGATAATGTAGTCAAATAACAATAAATAATAGATAATTTACAACAGCTCAAGATCACAAATAACTATATTTACTGTATTTACTAACATACAATATTTGTAGTGTCATGTATTCTTTTAGAAAATAAATGTTACAAAAGTATTTTCCAAGTGTAGCTATCATTTAAACTCGTGTTGCACTTTTGTTTTTTAACAAATGCACCCATGATGATAATTCCATTTAAAAAATATGAAAGCAGATTGGATTGCATTAAATCTTTATGCATTTTCACCATCTGCTCTCTTATTTCACTTTGCATATTGTAGAGAACCGGCTTCACTTCACTCCAACTCATTAACAGCATATTTCAGTCCTTCTGTAAAAGTATGAATTATGGATATGGTGTCTGTTCCTTCATACTTTAACAGGGATCTCAACCCTTACATTTCCAAATTATTTTGGAATTAATGTGAAATAGAATCTGTCATCCATGCATTCTGTCTGTACTTCATATTCCTGAATACTTGTTGTTTAAAGAACTACAGAACTGGTTTTATTCTAACCGGCTTTTGTGCATTCTATTTTATGGGTAGAACAGTATTTGCCTATTTTAAATTGCTTTTTACATTTTTTATGTACATTTCTAAATTCAGACTGTAGCAGGACAGCGTCAGAAAAAACTACAGTATATCACCTACTCCCTCTCCCCGACGAAGGATTTCTCCTTCCTTATATACATGTGGCCTATCGAATTAGCATCAATTACTTAATTAGGGAATGGCCACACCTGTGATTGCTGGCAGGGACAGATTTAACCCCATCCCTGCCAACCTTACATTCCCACATACACACTGTTTACAGCAGCAGGGCTCTTGCCCTGCCACACAGACATCATAACAGATCAGAGGTCTCCAACTCTGGTCCTGGAGAGCTGCAGGGTCTTCTGTTTTTCATTTCAACCAAGCTCTCAGTAACTTAATTAAACCAATTATTGACTTAATTAGCCAAGATTAACAGGTGTTCCAGATCTTTAGCCACTGATGATATAAAGACACCTATATAACCTACAGGACCAGGGCGGGAGACCCCTGACAGTGATTTTTCTAACAGAAATATTTCTGTTCAATGTGCTCCCAGATCAACTATCTCATGATGAGCTGGCGCTACCAGTACCTACCAGTAAAGCTACCAGTAAAGCTAGCAACCACACCTGTGTAAAACAAACGGCACTGCCAGCAGACTGCTGTATGTCATGCAGCACCCCTTCAAAAACTTATATATCTGGAAACTACAATTATATATGAATCATAGGTAGAGCTTCTGATTTTCGGTTTTAATCCCTAATACAAAACAAATTAAATCTGTGGATAGCCAATAAACACCGGAAAACACAGGAGAAACTGTGGAAATGGTTCATCGATTCATGTTGACTTTACCCTTTTTATATAAAAAAAAAATCAAACCTACTAAAAAATTTTCCAGTGCTGCTGGAAAATGTCCCTCCTCCCTGACTTGTATCTATCATTGATTTGTTCTGAATGAGCACATTCCTACATTTCTATTGGAGACTCCGCTTGCAAGATTTAAAATGAGATTACAATCAGGATGTGATTGTGGCGATATGTACAAAAATGCCTACACACAAAAACCCCAGAAGAATGTGCCCGAGACCATAGGGATTTCATTGTGGAAGACAGCAAAGGAAAGAAGTGCAGGTACTGTCGATTTACTATACATATTCTAAAAAAACAAAAAATATGCTCAAGCATTTTGGAAAGTAACCGAAAACACTAATTTCATACAGAATATCAAAACCGAAAGCCCCCCAAAAAAACACGATTTACATAAAACTCGAAAATAGCTAAAAATAAGCAAATAAGCAAAAATAAAATTAATAAAACCTGAAAAACAGAAGCCCTAATCATAGCTAATCCAGGGGATGTATACATACTTAACAAACACATAATGCTTATTTACACTGAAAGTTCATTTTACTTTTACTTTGATGGTGTACAGTAGCAAAAAACTGAAATTGAATAAACATCAGAATGTTGTAAGGTGTATTTTCCATGGGTAGAAGAGCAAGGGCAGGTTACTCTGTACAGCAATCCTCAGTATAAACACTCAGGGGTCCATATGCGGCACATGTGACCTGCATCTCAAATGCTTTTGGGTTCTTTATACCCTAGCGTAGATGTTCACGTATGGGCATGATACATCCAGTTTACCCCTCCATTCCCGCTCTCTATTTGTTTTTCACGTATTCCGTTCATAAGGCACTTTTCTAGAGCTGTGTTGTTTGTAGGTTATGGAAAAATAAAACATGTTTAAATATGGATTCAATATTTGCAACACTTGCTAGTATATTGAATCTACTTTAACCAATGTATGTATGTATGTATGTATGTATGTATGTATGTATGTATATATATATATATATATATATATATATATATATATATATATATATATATATATATATGGATGAAGGCTATATTTGCATCCTGAGCCATTCGAAAAAAAGGCATAATACCACAGTGGTGTCATCACTGTAGTTTTACCGTACTTTACTTTTATTTGAACATTGAAACTGGGTAAGCTGAGGAGCTCTGGTCAAAGTTAAGATTGAAAATTTACACTCTTTACAAATAATTACTAGTTCGAAATGAGAATGCATTATATATATATATATATATATATATATATATATATATATATATATATATATATATATATATAATATCAATAAACCAATTTAAAAAACATTGATCATAAATATTTACATTCCTGTTAAATGGCTGTTTTAGAACACAGAAAGATGAATCATAACAAGGAATTTCAAGAATAGTATTCCATCAACACAGTATGATAAATATCTGAGTCTTCCTCTCACAGCCAATTTTTGTAGCTGCTCTGTTAGCACAGGTACCTGCATAGGTCATGCAGATGGTCGTTAAGAACAGACTTTGTCTAGACTGCACCCTAAGGCTTCACGCTCCTTTATTTAACACATATTGAATAACATAGTCCAGTATATTTTCCAGTTTCATATAAACCTAAAACTAACAAGACTCGTCATTTTACCCTTCTCCTCCATCCTTACTGGGGACCAGTATCTTTACAATGCTTTAAGCTCTTGCTCTTTCAAACTGACCCAAACTGTAGCAGCCAGTCTGGAGCAACCTAAAGAGGCAGAGTTCAATAAGTGACATTTAGGTATTAAAGGCATGTTCCTTAGACAGGTCTCAAAGGGGTCATTACAGTGTTTTAATTTTCATATTCTGAAATAAATATGCTATAGTCAATAATGTGTCCTGTTTTTTTTTTTTTTTTTTTTTTTTTTGTATGCTGTTTACAATTCCGTAAAATGCAGACAGTTGTCTGTCAAACCCTAATGACAGTTTTGTTCTGGAAAGTGTGAACCTAATGGCTACTAATCCAGACGTACTATATTTACATTTATGTGGTTCATTGCCTTCCTAGACCTAGTCTATCCCAATAAAGAACATAAATATATTCCAGGAGACCAGAGGTTTTTTAACCCTGATTCCTCGGGTCATTCATGCCCAGGTCTTTGCTCAATTAAATAAAGTAAGCTCTAGCTGAAACAAATACCATTATGGGTCTATTTTAGGGTTTAAATAGTGGCAGATGTTAATACTGCCACTCTTTATCTATGTATTAGTACAGGGTGATGTATTGCTACAATAATATTATTGCATACAATAGAAATACAGTGAAATATGGTCTGCTAGAAATTTTAGGGTATTTAGATCTTCCATTGTTTACATCATGAAGCTAAACCCCCCCAGTCTGGAGTTCAGAGCAAGTGCAAGTAATATGCAGTGTATATGTCTAATAAATGGTGCTTTGTTGTACAGAAAACAAAATCTATTACTACCAGGTTGACATTTTATTCATGCTGATTTCATCTGTATCATTTTTTTACCACTACCTTTCAAGTGATTTATTCATGTGGTTTATATTCATTCATATTGATGTGTTGCTTTCTTATCGGAGATGCTGTTTCACTATGTGTGTGTGTGTGTGTGTGTATGTGTTATCTACTTACTTTTTATCTGCTCTTTTTGTTCTTATGTCATTAAGTCTGTGATTCATATCTGTCGGAGTACAGGTACCAGCCCGCAGAGCCCTGTTGCTTTCCAGCTCACCTCTATTCACCACAGTTATACTAATAAAATAAATAATATTTTCTGGTATGTTATTGGTATGTGTGTGCATGCGTGCATGTGTGTAACAAATTATATACTCTTTTTATGCAATCGATTAAAATCAGTTGTAGAATGGTATTGTATTTATACTGTTTTTATTCAATGGAGGTGAGCACTCCTTTTTATCCCAGGCAGGAAAATCACAGTTCCATATCCATAACAAGCCATTTTCTAAGCTCATGGACACAATTGAAAGCTTGAATTGTACTGATACTACCCTCTTCTCGGGTGTTTGGGGAACAAGGCACAGCACTCCTGAGGCATTGGATGTAGCGACTCAACTGTGCTGTGAACAGATACTGATACAGAGGGTCCCAGTTTCTAAATGCTCCAAAAATAACCCAATCCATTCTTTTTTTCTTTGTCAAAAGCAAAAAAAGTGCGTTGGAAATCTGAACAATATCTTATTTAAATGTTTGCCTTTCTTAACAAAGCTGAGGTACGGACACTGTAAACAAACAAGCTGCTGCTAGCTGTGTGAATCTTGTTTGACTCAAAGCACAACACACTCTTAAAACAAACCCATCCTACAGTTAGGCAGTAAAAATGATATTTCCTCAAAATCAATTGGATGACTACATGGTTGTAGTTGTATTCTATTTGAAATACAGTAGTCTCTGGATATAGGAACAACTCCTAAGGGAACAATTCACCTAAGAGAACACTCTTGTGGTGAAACAGATTTTTCCCATTGTAAATGCTCCGGCTAAAGGAACAGGAACTTTGCTTAAAATAACACCTTCCTGGCACCAATAGCAATTCGTACTGTACAGTACAGCACTGTTTTGTAACCTGATAACTCATCATCATCATCAAACTCAAACTGAAATGGTTTATTCAGTCTTTTCAAAAGCAACTTGTCATCACAAGTGCCTTGAGGCACACTGATTGGGTTATTCAGTCTTTCCAGAACCACCTTCATATCATTGACTGGTTTTGCATTCTGATTTCCACGTGTGCACCTCATTGCTACAAAATAGCGTGTAAACAAACAACGAAATGCACCTCTGTTTCTCTTCCTACATAAAGTTAGAAAGTGTTTATGCACTTGAAAAGAACATGTGAATCATACACAAGTCTCCGAACAATTTAGTGTTTCCCGTTCTTGTGAGTTGCTTCACTATTCTGTGTTGTATATTGTTGCTTCATTTATTGACGTGTATAGTGGTGCTGTGTTTATTAAGGTTGACAGTTATTTTATTAACATTATTCTGTTACTTTATTCTTATAGTTTATTAACATACACTTACCTATTGCATTTCTTTGACTTATTCAATTAATTTCATATGTTGATGCATGTGTGCCATGACAACTAATACATATTTATTTATTTACTGATTCATTTTGTGCCTGGTGGCTAACTCTGTCTTAGAGAACACTTTGACTATAAGAACACTTTGCTTGCTTCCCAAGAGGGGTCCACTCAGCTGGAGATTACTGTATTACCTCTATACATTCCATGATCGCTTAAATTATATTTATGCCAGGGATAAAAAGTGTAACTTGTTCTTATTTGTTTCTTGTCATTTTCAATTATATACTGACTCTTCTTATACCTCTTGTAAAATGCTACTGTTGTACTTTTAATGAGAAATACTGTGTATGCCTTGCAAACACTGATGCAAAACATATTCATTCATACAATCACATCAACATTAGAGCAATGTATTAAAACCACAGTGGTCCGCAGTACGAGAACTGCCCAATTATTTCTTACTCAACCACAAGTCAGTTAGTTGCATTTTACTGTAGTTATTGCAGGGGATACTCCCCTGCTGCCTGTTGTTATTGGCAATGACATTTTGCACATAAGCAATATTTTATGTAGGCTTACAATACATTACAATTCACAGACCAACAAGAAATACTATTCTGAAAAAATACACTTAAATAATAAACTCAAATACCAATGCTACAAGGTTAAACCATTTTGCCACAGGGACTTGTTTCTTTTTTGTTCACTGACTCAAGATGTTCTTAAAATTAACTGTTTTTGCAGTGTGTTCTCTATATTGCAAACAAATACATATTCACCTACTTAGAAGCATGTTTGAGTGCTTGGCTCTTAAATCGCTCAATGGGAATGTTCATTGGACACTACAGGGAGCTGCAATTCACTGAATGAAGAATGACTAGATCCTTGAAGTTTTGTGGACATTTATTTTGGAAAATTGATTTACTATCAAACAGATAGAAAAAGGAATGAAAATAATCACAGATAATATACTTGTGGTTTTCCTAGGTTAAGTCATGACAGGCTATTAGATTAATTTATAGATCACACATGCAGAATCGACTTTGTATATTGCAAATGGCAGAAATGAGAATTGATTCCTTATTGTAGGTATTAATTTAATTTAATACCTACAAACTTAACTTACATTCCTTGGAATTGCTACCTACACATACTTATTTTCCAGTGGGATATCTGCTGATACCAAGTCACTGTGATTTCTGAATGCTGAGAGAATAAATTATACCCATACCCAAACATTTGCTAAATGTGTTTGCCACACACTACTGTACCTCTCTATTATGTTTGCCTATGGTCAGTTAGAATCAACTCAACGTTAGAACTCAGCAACTATATATATCCAATAGCAAGTTTATGAGCGTTCTGGTATTTAGTAAAATAAAATGAACACCAACGGTTTTCATTAAGTGTTTTTTTTTTTTTCTCACTACAGTGTAATTTGATCCAAATGTGGCCTCATCTTGTAAAACAATGCTATATCAAACATTTTACTTGCGTTCTTCCTAAATCCAGTTCCCTAACAAAAATCTGCAATCTTGTTTGATAGCTGCCAAAATGTCAATCAACAATGTATAATGGAATAAGCATGCAAAGAATGTTGAAAACACTGTTTATTTGTACATTACAGAGACAGAACATATAGTAGCAAATATGTTACAGTTAAAGTTCTTTTAAAATATATATGTATCATGTTTGGATTTTGGATTTATAAATTGAATGTTCAAAATGCTTCATTATAATAACTGAAAAATAGGTTTGTGTTACCCAGACCAAAACCAATAAAATATGCATAAATGATTTAAACATGTTTCAGTTGTATAAATTGTGTATGCCATATAGGGTTGAAACAAAGTGTTGCAAATTAGTTTTAATACACTATGGCAGATCATCAGATGTTGAATGCATTGGTCGAAAGGGATGTAATAAACTGCAGATAAAAGCAGAGGGTGTTGAACTTGTGCTTCTCCTTGGTACTCTCGGCAGGGATTCATACCATGGTTACAGATGGGTCTTCCCTTACTGTGGGGCTCTTTAGGTTGTGTAATTAAAGCACAAGTCTAGTCGATCCTGGTCTACATGCTTACATAGGTTGTCAAAACTCATACATTTGTACATTTTCTTCTTTGGTAGAGCTGTAAACAAAAATTAACAAAGTAGAATTTATATATACTTTTAAGGAATAATTTCTAGTACTTATATGAAATATTCTTAATATGATATGAGAGATATATATACGGATATATATATAATATATATATATATATATATATATATATATATATATATATACACACACACACACACACACACACACACACACACATCATATTCCCCTTACTCTGAGAATGAATAGCAGGATACAAGTTTTTTCATGTTAGTTGTGTAGTATGTTTCTTTAAAGCTCCCTTTAAGAAGTCATTTCCTCTAAATGGGATGTCAGAAGAGATAAAAGTCATTAGGAGGAGATACCGTATGTCCTCGGTAGATTCTTCAACCAGGTGCATCATAGGACAGTTTAATGGTATGTTTCCATGAAACGGCTTGCTGTGCTACAACTGTAATACATTCACCTGTGCTACTTGTAAATACATTCACAGCAACACAGTAGTTAAGGGAGCAAAATCCTCATTTACTATCCATGATACTTTTACTTGCATTAGTAAAGGAATAGTGTATTGCATTGGCTGCATCAAATGTAACAAGCTGTACCTATATTGGTGAAACAAGAAGGCGCTTAGCTGATCGCTTCGTGGAACATCTGAGAAGTATACGAATTAATACCTCTACCTTTCCTGTTGCCAGACATTTTAACAGAGATGACCACACTATAGAGGACATCACAATTTGTGGGATAGTTCATTGTTATGAAACTAATGCTGTCAGGAAGCAAAAAGAATGTGAACTTATTTTCAAACTGGGCACTTTGGAGCCATTTGGAATGAACATTCTATTTTGAGATAACTAACATCATCAACATCATCAACATTCTGGAATGTTGTTTAAAAGAGTACTGAAATGTCCTGATAAGTGATTTGTAATCAACTATTCTACTTTTTTAAGTACCTAAAATATTCTATATAATAATATATAAACTGCATCACAATACATGCCAACATTGCAGATTTCATTAGTAGTTTCTTCTACTGAAGAAACACTGAAATAATTAAATTAACATTTGGCACCAACTATGATTTTGACTAAGTTTGTAGAATTGTGTGTTCCACACTTATAGCATGGCAATGCTACAGTTAAGGCATTTCATTTTTAAGCAGCAGCTCTAGTAATCTGATTGAGCACAGCTGCTGCCTCTTCTTGAAAACTTACAAACACATTTTGAAATGTATTTGTAATAATAATTCAAATTGTATTAGTTTTACTGGAGCTAAATTTCAATGCTTTTTAGACAGTTGTCCCTCGGGATGCCTGCAGTCACTATGAGTAAACTATGGAGAAGAGAAAGATCACAAAGGTGTTTTTATCCCAGATATAAAATAAGATAATAATATTACGTGCAAAGCAGTAGTATTTGTGCAGATGGTTCCTCTCAAATTCTATGTTAGCATTAACTTAAATAAGTGCAAAATAGAGTATTTCTTGGCCTTTCAGAAAAAAATTATAGGGTAGTGACATTCAAAGCAGACATTAGTGTCTGAAACTGATATTTAAAATAAGGAAAAGGCATGCTTGGACAATAAGTTAGAAATGTTAGCCTTGTGATACTAAGTATCGTCTACATTTTCAGCTTTACAAAAAATTAACAACTAAACGTATGACTTGATTAATTTGCTTTATTAACTAAAATGATTTATTGACATTAAAAAAAAATGTCTGGATTAAATACATGCTGTTAGGTTATTGGTGAGAGGGGTATGATGGCATAGTTACTAACCTTCATTTTATAGATATTAGAACCTATGATATCCGATCATGTAAGACACTATACCCTCTATTAATCGATGGACCTCTGGCATGTGTTATTTACACATGATACTACCAACTGAACAGTACAGATGAAAAATGATTAATGCACATATTATTATGGGTCTAAACTGTAAATTCAGTTCTTATCTTAGTCATGTCTTTCTTGGGTTAACTCACACCAATTGTGCAACTAAATTTTTTTTTATGAAAAAGCACAGCAACAACTGTTTTTGGAATGCCGTTTGTAAATTGTCAAAAACTGTATTACAGTGCATTGTGTTGCAATAATTTTCAGAGACTTTCTTTGTATAGTATACATGCTGAACCGTACTTTGGTGTTTTAGACTCACTGATTTACCTGACATTGGGGGAGTTCCTATGTGCATTCATTGTCTCGAGCCAAATGTAAAATTACACTATACATTTCGGTTTCCATTGGCTCACAAAGACCCTTTTTTCACCTGACGTCATGCAAATGAAGTGGAAAGGTCGATAAGCAAATTAGCCATGTGTAGAGTTCTCATGCTGTTTTTGCAGACAGCTCAGGAATATGTGGTTTCCATGCACAGAGAACAGGTACAAGTAGGATAATCTCACCTGGAAATCCATGGTTGTCAGGTGACATCTTGTTTGAGTGAAACTTTAAAGCAGTGTTAAGCTTGTGTAATAAAGCTGTGATTTCTAAATGCCTCATGTCTGGTTGTTTAATAATGTGATTTGCTGATCTTGTCCTAATTGTTTTTCAAATGTCCATTGATGGAGTGGCATATTGGTAGTAGTGAATAATATTTAAACTAATTTATCACACGACTTATTATAATACTTCAGTCACACGACTTACCCAAGATATATAATGAAACTGTCCAACCCAGCTGTTGCAGATCACCATGGCTGGAGACCGGCAGAGACGTAGGATTACATAGATCTGTGCCAGACACCTTCCATGTATGCTCCCAAGGCTGTCTGGATTGGGAGCAGTGCACGTTTTCACGTGAAATGCGTGTTTTCATGTGAAAATGGGCACGGATTTTCCGTGTTTACGTCATGCCCACGAGTAAATGAGATTTACCTTATCCCTGTCTGTGGCTGTTATTTTCTGCCACAAACCTGATCCTCTCAAGCTGTTCTCCTAAATGTGCATGTGCATGCCACTTCAAGTGTAAATAACCAACCTGCACGCGCATCACCACTTCACGTGTAAATAACCAACGTGCATGTGCATCGCCACTTCACGTGTAAATAACCAATGTGCACGCGCATCGCCACTTCAAGTGTAAATAACCAGAGTGCACCCGCATTGCCACTTCACATGTAAATAACCAACGTGCATGTGCATCGCCACTTCACGTGTAAATAACCAACGTGCACGTGCATCACCACTTCACGTGTAAATAACCACACATGGAAACTCCCCTATTGTTAATTTATAATGCATCAAAATCAATAAAGTAACTATATAGTATAATGACATACAATATGATTGAGATATGATATTTTCCTATATCAGATTCTACTGTATTCATTAGATAAAGATGGGACTCCTGGGCCTAACTATGTAAACACACTCTGAGCTAAGGGCAATATGTGATACGACTTTAGTTTCCCGACTTGGTCTGACCTTGGTATGATAATGTAAATAGCACATATGTCATCATACAAACCATTTTTCATTGACTTTGTTTTATTTTTTGTAAGACTAAGGAAATAATAATCTAATGGTATCGAAGTAGATCAATATTTCTTCAGTCTTCCCAACTATTTTCAATATATTCTGCCAGATTTCCTAACCTTTTGCTCCAAACCAGGGTTTGCTCAATTTTTCAATAACACCTAGACATACTATAACTACTCTTATTAAAGGCCTCCTACACACACCAAAGTTTTTATATTCAAGTTCTGAAACATTAGCAGTTGCTAATTTCAATTGTATTAGTGGTGCCTTCTTTGCGCTGGAGATCTGGCCCATGGTTTTTGTTTGTTTTGGTTTATAAATGGTTCTATAAACTGCCCTCTTTTTTGCACAACACTCTAAAGGCTCTTCTGTATTGTCTGTGAAATGTGTATAGCATCATCATTTTTTCAACATGAGATGTCACTAAAATGAATCACACAATTCTTCTCTGAAGATAAACACAATGTAATAATGTTTGAGTTTTTGCATTATCCAGTTTAATAACACCTTACTTGTCTCATCCTGTCATGACATTATGGACAAATAAAAATAAACAATAATAATAATTACTCCATTATGTAATCAATGTGATTTATTTTGTAATCCTGGGCTCCTGTTGGTACAAGCAGGGATTGCATATATCTTTGCTTTGTTGTTGCATAGTCACTCAGGTACATTACTTACACCTCTGTCTTTACATCCATTATTACTTGATGTACAATTTAAATATAAAAAGCACCATAACGATAAAACAAAAAAGTCAGAGTAACAGTTACTTAGAAATTAGGTTTATGCAGACTGACAAATGCACAAAGCAAAACCATTTAAACTTGATTTAATTTTTTATTTATTTATTTATTTTTAATTATGAAATCATATTTCATTGCTTTTTCTAAATAATGCTTTTGGGTGCATTTACTTCTGTGTTTAAAGGTATACTTTCTTGAAAAAGTATATCCTTTGTGTAGTTAACTCTGTCAAGTTCTCGGCTCATTCTCCTGGAGATCAACTTTCATCCACCTGTGAATGGTTAGTAGATCAAAAGAGCCAGACATCTAACAGACCAAAGCCCCCCCCACCCCCAAAATTAGCCCCTGCGACTGATTTTCATGTTTTTGTTTTGACTGAGGAGCTGTGTCATATGACTGAAGTATTATGTCTGGTTGCCTGTGAAACTAGGTCCCTGAAGCATTCTGGAGCTAGGATGTGCTCTTATCATGGCTTGTGTATCACAGGGTTTTGATTTCAATCAGTTAGCGTTCACAAGTTTTAACCGCCAACAGCTTTGGGACCAAAATCAATTTTACCTCACAGTTACTGTGTATATCAGAGACAGGACTGTTTAGATTTTCTGTATCTGGGGAATTGTATGGTGCCATCCATCCCTATGTAAGTCTATAAAAGATGTCATCCTTTCCTGAAAGTGGGCATAGAAAGCTGGGTTGTTCGGGAACAGGTTGAAGTAGCCACAGCTGTAAGTTCCGGATCAAGAAAAGGCACCTACACCTGATCTTTTTCCACATGGAAAAAAATAGGTTCCTGGTGAAAAGAAAAGTCAAAAGCCATTGGACATTACATTAACCATACCATCATTTGCATGTGTTATAGAAGAATATTTAAAATTGAAGGATGTCTGACTATACACACAAAATCAGGTTGAGTCACCCTTTTCTCTTGAGACTGATTAACTTGATTCAGACTCAATGGTTGGGCTGTTCATGAAAGATGTGTGAAGTCCTTGCAGAGCTCTTCAAACCCTATCTTGACCAGAATTAACTTTGTGCTTATTGTGCTTAAGTACAGGCACTGTGAAATGTAAAACCCTAACTTTGTACTACTGGGACTGATTCACCACTGAAAAACTGAAGTTTATTATGCTTGTAAGCATATGGAAGGTCACAGAGAGTGCAAGTGCTGATGTAATGGTATTATGGGGCAAATTGTACATACAATGAAACTTGCGAAATGGAATCTATTGTTGCAGTCAGCGAATAAAACATTTTGAAGAATTACACCACCCACTTGATATATTGCGGGTGTCAGGGTCTAATATAAATCTGATATATATCGAGGGCCACAATATAGCAAGAGACCCATAGAAAAACAAATAGGCTAACAAATACTGTACAACCACTCCCTGGTTTTATCATGGGCATCACGGTCCAGTATAAATCCACTACAGAACCCACTTTTTCTCATTTTTTGTATAAAAAGCAGCACACCATTTTAATTCGTACAGCGAAGGGTAATTGTTTCTCATCAACTTAAGTCTCCAATTAATTGTATGAGTCTTCCTCTCCTTTATCAAATGCACAAACCCACAACATTGAAAGAATCCCATTCCAAATATAGCAGACTAGTTGCTAGGGAGCTGGCGTCACTGCCCTGTGGCTTATGCTAGTGCATTGCTGCCACAAGTGAACACCTCGCTGGCTAAAATAAAAACGCTTCAGCAAGTAGATATTTAATTTGCTTTGTGTTATTGTGCAATGTGTGCGTATATGATAACAGTATGATATTAATGCTTTGTTTTTATTTGTTTTGTATATTTTTGTTTGTGATGTGCAGTACAAAATAAAATGAACAGTAATTCTAGGTGCCTATGTATATTGCAGCTAAGGCATGCTCAGTTAGACAGCAAAAATGGGGAGCCAACTCCACGATATATCTGAATCCTCAGTATAGTTAAATTACAAATCAGGTAGTTCATGTGGCTGTGCTATTCCTGGCTCAACGTTTTCAAGTATGTTCACAAAGTACAAAAAAAAACAGTTAAAGTCATATACTGATATACAGTGACTATACAAAATTCTCCCAGGAACAGTGAAACATTGTAAACTTAATTAGAACAGCCTGTGAAAATGAAATCTATTATCATGTCAACCCAGAATATGTGGCAATCCAGCAAATTTAAACACTTAAACACTGTGAATTTACATATTGCGTTTTTGAAAATATATTTTTTTTTTATCAAATTATGTTCTTAATAACCATTTATGACTGTTTCTGAGATCAGTAAAAATGGCACAAGTAATGGGGCGTGCACTGTTTATGGGGGGGGGGGAGGGGTGGAATTATCAATACAAACAACTCGTACACCCCCAGCAGTGATTTTTATACTGGCCTATACAACTGCAAATTCCACATGCCTAGACATGCTCACAGACTGAAAAATAATGCCAGCAAGGGATACAAAATTGTGGTCTTAATATAAATGTGTATAGAATATGTAGTAAAGTGTCTTGGTGAAGGTTTGTCTGTGCCCTTGAAATAGTAACCCCAGCACACTTTTATTAAGTCTCCAAACAGAAGAAAACAAAAGGCGTACACAAAAAACAATTTAAACAAAACAGCACCCAAGTTATGGCTACATGGTGCATGAACTAATCTCTTTTAAATCTCTTTCTCTGTTTCTCTCCTACTGTTCAGACTAGGCAAGCACCTTCACTGAACCATCTCTCACTAAACAAACATTTCCTTTTGTCTTTCATAGGATGTGGCCAGGGGTCAATTGATTGTCAATAATTAAATTCCTACCTGGCCACATTTCACACTTTTCTAATAATCAATTAAAACATTCCACACTTTTCAATTACCTAATTTGACATTAATTAACATTTTACAAATCCACTAAACTATGTGCCTATGCAAAGGTGGCCATCTTGGCTCCAGGTTGTTCCTCTACACCTGAGTGCAAGATGGCTGCCAGCCACAAAACACCCATTAAATTCAAATTCAGTGACAACCATTTCAACTATAAATCTTTTTCAATGTCTTCAAAAGTTGGAATGGTCTGAGATCTAATACTATTTTTGAAGTGTAGACTGATTGATACTGTGAATTGGTCACTTAAAGGTCCACGAAGGGGAAATTAAATTTGCAAAGGTGCGAGTGGCATGTTAGTTACACAGGTAAGAATGGAAAAAACTAAGAGAAAATAAATTTAAAAAAAAAACAAAATAAAGGGGGAAATAAAATTGCAAAGATAAGATGGGTAGGAAATTTTAAAGGGCTATAGAATGACGAACAGCTGGATATGTGGGTAATATCGACATAAGTAGAAGCGAATAGACAGATGCTGAAATAACTAGGTGATGTAGTTAGTAAATGTAATCCGTTTGTTAATAGAAAACACGTCAATTGAAAAAACAAGGTAACCACATACTAAAAGGTAAGTTTGACTGCAAAAACAAATGTGTTTACATTATTTATTGTAAGAAAATGTACAACTTAATATATATTGGTGAAACTAAAAAATCAGTACCCACCAGATTTGCACCCCATAAATATGATTGCCAGCACTGGGCTCTTTGCATTTGAGGTAACACAAGCATGATTTCAAACTGCATGCAAGCGTATCAGTTTTATATACAAAAAATCAGCTCAATGAAGACAACATGGAGTAGCACAACCAATAACAGATAGCTTTTATTCCTTTTTGTTTTTCTCATTCTTGCCACTCAGCCTCAGCAAGTACCCATACAAATATAATATTATATATATATATATATATATATATATATATATATATATATATATATAATATATATATATATCATATATACGACCTGTAAAATCCCTCCACGAATTTTAGGGAGGTGCTTTAAATTTAACAGCCAATGGAATATAAATTAAACTATTGTAAATGTTAATTTCAGTAATAAAGTCAATGGATGCAAATTGTGACTGTAAAAATGTACCCTTAATTGCTAGGCACTGGGCATTATACTGAAGTGTCCATTAGGCAACATTTTACTGTTTTAAAATGGGCAAGAACAAAGGCTGTGGAACAAGATTGCCTTAGCTACACATCCTACAGTATTTTTCTGAAACTATGTTCAGATGGAATACATTACTTTCAACACAATACTAATATTATTCTTTGATGTGGTATGTCCCTTTGATAAATCACTTAAATACGTAGGTGATGTATTTAGTAAATGTAATGCCACGGGTAAATCATCAAGGAGTAGGCAGATGATAAAAGAGCAGATTAATAACTAATAGTAATGAGCTAATTAACATGCTGTTCACTGCAGCCCACAGAGGACTGGTTACTTTGGTCTGTCACATATTCAGATGGAACAGCCTGTGTCACTTTAGTGATGTAACATTGGCTTATATACAGATACCACATGGTGAATGATAATTTTCATATAAAATGCAATGTTTTACAGTCTTATTGTTCAGTCAAGAAAAGTCATGTGATAGAAAGAACAATATTTATTAGACTACAAATACTACATTATACATATTTTCATTACATGTTTGGCCTTTGGCTCCACCCTTTGGGGTAAACCAGGATAGCTGTCCTCCACAAAAAGGCAAGGCCATTTGAAAACCACAAAACCAAATTTATTGTTGTCAGTGAGATTACCTGGTAGCTATGAGAGGGCAAGAGCTGCCACTCCTCAAATAACTAGCAATTTTTAAACACAAAACCAGAGGTTGATTATATTTTACTATGTAACGGTACTATCTCAGTTGGAGCACATTAGCCACCCGAGCAGCCAACCATGCAGATTGTTGTTCACCAAGCGAGCCTTTGCCCAGGAAAATCCGTGCATGGCTCTAGAATATGACTGCAACCTTAATGGCCTATAAAAAATGAAGGCAGGGCAATGACACAGACTAAGGAAAATTTAGTAGGATTAATTTATGGCTGTCCCTGGGCATGTTAGCTACTGTAGCAGGGAGAGATCTGTGCTGACTCTGCTGGCATGTTCACAGTACTGCAGGAAGAGGGCGGCAGTCGTCCAACAACCGCCTGTGAGTCATGGCAGTGACACGGGGAGGTGGGAACGTGGGTATGTGGACTTTCCCCCTCTCTGAATGGCTGAGAGGTGAGTCTTGGGAGATTGCTAGCCCTATAAAAAAATGCTCTGCTGTTTCCTCAGGTCTGCCCTTTTAAACGCGCCGAGAGTGCGGAAGCGCTGGTCCACGACCGAGAACCAGTCGGAGAGAATGGAACGGAGGTTCAGAGCGAGACAGTGAGGGCGGGGAACCCTTGGGCAGACCCCTTAAAAGTATAGCTGAGCAGACTAGTTAGCCGGCAGCGTAGGAAGGTGATCCTGGTCGCACGGGCAGCGGCGACCGGGATATTGCTGCAGAGTGTAGCAACCTTTTCTTTATAGTTTTGTTACTGTTTTATTTTCCCTGTTTCTTTGTGCCTTCTGTTTTGAATTATTGTTTCGAAGCACCTGCCACGGCGTCGGTATTGTGTACCCTCGCTTGGTATGCCCGTGGTTCTGTTTACCATCGTTGGTAAATCAGACCATGGACCCACAGCGCCATCTGCGGGCTAAAAAGAAATAAGGCACCCTGCAAAATAAAACTGGGCACCTGTGTGGTGTTTTCAGGTACACCTGTCTGTCTCCTGGTCAATGAATTACCCACAACTCTTCCACAGCTACCTATAGCCTATTGGGTTGCTCAATGGATTTAGGAAGTAATGACAGTGCGTGTTCCACTCCTGAGCAGGAACACCCATGGAATCCTTGCTGAGCTCTACAGTCAATTGGTGGCCACAAGAAATAAGGTAAAGTAACAAATTGGTAGCATTCATCTAGTTGACAGAGACATGCATAATTTTTTTTTTTTTAATCCTGCAGGGTCCTCCAAACGCAGGTCCTGCATCAAAGCATGATATTAGGGTGAACAAACATAATTTCAGATTTCATTAAAAAAATGTGTCTTTTGCAAACAGTTTCCATCTAACTTAAATATATCTGAAATAAAAACACACCAAAAAAAGTTTTAAACATGGTGATGGAGTGTACATTCCAGATAGGTATATGAGGGCTTTAGGACCTTAGGCATAAGGTTCATACACTTTGACAGAATGATTCTTGGTGATAAATCTCCCTTCCAACCTGTGAGGGCGCTGTGTAAAGGGAACAGAGTGCCCTGGACTGGTTGGCCCAACAATTAATTCCCAGGGTTAGGTAGAAGTCAGCCATCTAGAAAGAGGGAGGAGCTACGGTACACCAAGTCATCGACCCGGAAGAGAAGTGATCTGGCAACCACGGATTGGAAGAGAAATAGTTGCAATCGCTAACCAAGGGGTCGTGACTGACAGTACATAAGGGGACATAGCGAGGTGATCTGTTCCTTTGTATAGTTAAACGCTGAACCGAAAGGAGAATGTATTTGGTATCGTGAGTATTTTGTTTGTTTTGTCTTGTCTAAAATCTACTTCTTTGTTGTTATTAGATGGCTTACATGATTCAGAGCTGTTGCTACAGGCCAGCACTAAACCTGGACAACACCGCACCTTCTTCATGATAAATTGTATTTTCACCACGAGCACTACAGCACTCACTTTGGACTTGTGACCATGTCTGTGTATATTGTGTGTTTTTAAATACCGTTTTTTGCTGTCCTGACTTAACAGCAGACTACGCATATTAATTTCATGGTTTACGGTGGCCGTCATGTTTTTTACTGTAGCAACTTCCTTTTAATACCCTTTAAAGACAACTACACTACGATCATATGTGCTATTGGGTTTGTTTCAATTGGACTGCCGGTTTGGGAGAATTAGATCTTTGTAGTTTGTGATTATGATGTCTGTACCATGCGATTTTCAACCCAATATGGCCACCATCCATGTGACCAATCAGCTTCTCACTGATGTACATTACTTCACATAGGCCTCTACAACTCTATGAAGTTTATAGGTTTTTATATGTGTTCCATAATAACCATGACCCTATCTGCACTCTCTAAAGAGTTCTAAGCAAGTTTTGCATTTGACCTTTATGAGAGGTCAGAGGACATGGGCAATAACATTTTTGATAGAGCATATATGGGTTCCTAAATGTGTTCCATAATAACCATGAGCTATCTGTACTATCTAAAGAGTTATAAGCACGTTTTGCATTTTACCTTTAGGAGAGGTCAAAGGTCATGGGCCAGAGCATTTTTTAATATAGCATATATGGGTTTCTATCTGTGTTCCATAGTAACCATGACCCGATCTGCATGTTAGAATATTTTTGACAAATCCAATAGGTCGCCCAACCATGTGATCAATCAACTTCTCGAACAAATCTAAATCGAGGGCATAAGGGTAGTCTGTGCCCCAAGTTTAACATCTCTGCAATAAGAGGTTTCAGAGAAGATTTTTTTTAAATTGCCCAAAATAAAAGTTCATACGCATCATACACATGGGAGGAGTCATAAAAAACACTCATTATCATATAATAGACGTACCCCCCCCCCCCCAACTCAATATGACATGACCATTATGACAGTAAAAATAGACATAATGAATCGTTCTTCCCTTTGTATAAGTTAATGATCAGCAGACGAGTCAGCCGCACCAAGAGCACAGCCTGTGGTTTTCACCAACTCCTGTGCAGAATAAATGATTTATTTTTTATGGGTAAATATCGTGTCTTTCTTCCTATGCATCAGGACACGGGACATTTGCTAGGAAATCGGGACAGTCCCGACCATATTGGGACTGTTGCCAAGTATGTCATAGGGGTCAACGTGAGCTCTTGAGAAAAATCAATAAACTGTATTTACCAGGCTTTCCGTTCCTGCAGTAGGCTCCCTTTTTATATTGCTAGAGAAAACTTTGCTTGCCCTTTTGAGGAAATACCCGTGAAAGACAACATTGGCACAGACAGGTATTGTTAGCCTACCCACTCTTTCATTGCCTTGAGTCTATAGAAGAACACAATTAGAGATCAGAATTCTACTTTAATGACCTACGACCAATGGTACAATTTTGAATAACAAAACTTAACACAACCTTAGATATTGCTTATCCACCATGAAGCACAAAATAGTTGATTGAAACCTAAAAACCTGAGAAAGTTGCAAGTTGTATGTAAAGTAACTTACATAATGTAGAATTAAATGTTATGGGAAGCCAGTTATAGTTTCACATTTTAAATTACAATGCCCGGAGGAGGAGCCATGTAAAAATATCGTTTAATGTTGGCAGTTGTTTCACGTGCATCCACAAAAAGCATTTAAGGAGCTTTGGTGTGCAACCCAATGTATTCCAGAGATGTTAATCTGTAGTGTAAATCCAACATAGGTAACCCCAAACAACTTGAAAAGGGATAAGCTACAAAAACAAAATAAACCAAAATTGCTTTACTAGTCATTTAAATTACGTTCAAGAACATTCCTGCAATGGCCGATTAGGTGTTTTGGTTGCTCTGCCAGGACATTTAGTTTTTTTTTTTTGTTTTGAAATTGTGTTTCTTTGCATGTTATTTTAAGAATATGATAAGCCACATGTTTCCAGTGACCAGGACAAAGTGAGTCAGGCTGGGCCACAGCAACAGATAGAACTACAGTACTTTTTAGTTTCAAATTAGGAATGCTCTCTGTCACCATGAGCTACTGGTATTCTAGAAATCAAATAGTGTCTTTTTTGTTCCTAAACAACATCAACTAAAACTGACCAGAAGCAGAAGGAACAAGTAAAAATAGAATAGGACATTTTTATATTGGCAACTTTATTTTTCTTTATTTTTTGATCCATTAAAAGGGTTGAATTTAACTCTGGTAACCTGCAATTTTCCGAAGAAGCCTGATACTGTTTACAAACACACCTGGTTCACTCAGTGATAGTCTATGTAGATACTACTTTGAGATTACATTGCACTGGCTTTATCTGGACTCTTGTCTGATTTTTGTGTCATTATCAGCGATCAACCCGGCTTTCTAGCTGCCACACTGCAGTATGTTCTGTACCAGCTGAAATGTAGCAGAATATTTCTGCTTGTACAAAGGCATATACAAACTAACATTTGTTAGAATGCATTGGCACAGAGAGTAAATACTGAAAAATAGTATTCTCACACATCTTGCTAACCGTTCTGTTAGCACTAGGAGGGAGAGACTATCGTTAGCCCATTAGGCAACAGTTTATTTTGCTGAGAAAGAAAATGGGTCAGTTTTAGTCCAATAATGTTGAAACAACAAATCAGTATAACTTTATTGTATAACACTTCAGAATGAGCATCCTGGTAGCTCCAGGTTACTAATACTTCCATCTTAAGATGTGCTACCAAAAATATATATTTTTAAAAATAATCAGGAAAGGAAGTTTGAACATCATGGGGTTGATGTAAGGACAGGCACAGTGCAAACAATTGCGGCTGCAAAATCCAAATTGCCTAGTGGCCAGGCAATTATTTTGCACTGCGACCTATGTAAGCTTAAGAGCAAGCAAATTACTCAACACGCACAAATATCTTGTTAATGAGGGTCGCAATGAGTGCTGCCTGTGCATCAGGCTATTTTGATGCTGCACTGAGGTGAGGTGAGTTAGGAGCACAGAAAGCAATAGGTGCTGTATGAGATTTATGAAGTACAAAAATAAAAACAAACAAAAAATTGAAGGACAGCAAAGTCTTGCACACGGAAAAGAAAATAAAAGAGCTGAGAGTCCTTATGTCGGAGGTCACTCAGCATGAAATTGAGATATTTGGAAAAAGCCTCAGCCAACATCAGTTATGCTCCCAAAGAGACCAATATGGTCCTCTAATGGAGATAGTCAATGCTGTCAATGTTACCAGGACAGTCAACCAGGTGATGAAAAGGTGGCTGGACCTGCGGCAGAGAACAAAATTAAAACTCGCAATGCAGGAGGAACAGGAGGAGGACCGACACCACTGGAGAGGCAAGCAGAGAGGACAATCCATCCCAAACAAAGTGACCCCTGGATTTGACTATGCAGGGTCTTCTCCTTGCCCTTCTCCTCTGAAGGTTTTCCAGCCTGTCCTCAACAAGAGCTAAGCATTGCCGCATCAGGAAGTGAACCACAGCAGCCACCCTGAGGCCAATGACAGGTCTCTGAAGGTGTGTGGTGTTAGACAGCTCTTAATTACTCACTTCTACAATGGCTTGCACCTTGTCAGTGGCGATGCAAAGTTTCTGAAGGGTCAGCAATTGCTTAAGTGCAAGGCAAAATCCATACATTTCATTAAAATGTTTGCTCCCACTTAGTATTCCAAATTCCTATCCAGTTCCATGCTCTTTTTTTTCATCTGAATACATTTCAATATAATTTTAATGGATTAATGATGGCAAAGTGCTAATTAGATGGTGCAGTGCACAGTTACAGTGTTCTGTTACTTTAAGGTTGGATCAAACTTTAATCTTTTTTGTCATTTTTAATGAGCTTGACATTGAGCTTTGTTAAGATGTAAATGTGCCCAGTTCAACTTTCAGTTTCTTCTGTGTTTCCCTATGATAAGCATTTCATGTAACTGTATAGTCACTCTTTGAAAAGTCATCTTATTCATTTCTGAGAACATCCAGTCTAAGGGAAAATGTCAGTGTGCCCTGGTATTCTTTTAGTGAAAAAAAACTGCCTGGCTGTCAGGTCAAAATGTTCTCTACTTTCAAACCTTTCATTCTTCTGTATTTCAAAAGTCTTACTACCCTGATGGGATCACAGATTGCAGGGAGTATAATGAGGTTTCTTTTTTTTTTTTTTTAATACCAGTGATTTTGAGGCAATATGTGTGTTATTTAATAAATATATGCAACACGTGTATCACAATTGAAATGGACTTCATTTATTTCTGAGATTTAGGTTGTTATTAACAAATATTTAACTAAATCACCTCTTGGTATTTGAAGAAAGTTTTTTCTTCAAGTATGTTTTTATGAATAAAGTTTGTTATTCATGAAACTGTTGATAAAGAACCCAACTATGGTCTAGAATAGTTTCACAAAAAACAAAACAAAAATGTATCTTATGCATAAAAACAGACTGAAACAATATATTTAATATATGAGGAAATACTTTGTGAAATATGTAAAACATCAACATCATCTTTACATTATGATTTTTACTTTATGATTTAGACCCCCCCCCCCCCCCCCCCCCCCCACCCCACACACACACACACACACACAAAAGAGGGCTTTAACTGAGACAGCTTCTGTTATCTACAGAGTGATACATATTTGTATAAACTGAATTATTATCTGTGTTTGGTTGCAGATATTTCTGTTATGTGTGTAAATTCAACGGAACATCATCTTGATAGTTAGTAATCCTCCTTAAACAGACAGAAATTCTACTGTAATTAAGGGAAAATAAGTCATTGTTACTATGACAACAGATGCTTGTGCGAGTCTGATTTGCAACCAATATGTCAAATCAAAATGGTAAAAATAGATTAATATTCCATGTAATTAACCTTTTCTATTCAGGGTATTATGATAACAAAAAAAGGCTTCCTTTCCTACCCTGATGTGTGAGTGTAGATCTGTTTGGGACAGAGAGAGAGAGAGAGAGAGAGAGAGAGAGAGATTCCAATATGCAGTTAATTTTAAATCGGAAGAATGTGATAGAAGGACACATGACACTGGGATAGAAAAAAGATATCACTTACATTCTTAAAGAATCAGAAACTGTGTTATACTTAGTGCTGTTTTCTTTACAGGGAAATATTCTGTAAAAAAAAAAAAAAAACTTATTCAAAATAGCCTCTTAATTTAATTTTACATTTTGCAATATTTCATTATCTATCAGACATGTAGTCTCAATTACATCATACCAGTTTTTGAACATTTACTAAATGCCCACATTCCTGTGCCAGCTGAAAGTGAACCAATGACAGAAATGTGTGGTTTTAAAACACTCTTCATGTCCCCTGTATTGCGTTATAAGAACAGCTCATCTAGCATACTAACTATACAAAATGAGCATCTTGCTAATTCTGCTGGGAATGATCGATTTTACCACCTGGCTTCTGACTCAGCTTTATAACATATCACGAAATAGTTATTTGCAGTACCCTTGCTCCCCCTACACATTATAAAACATTTTCCCTGCAGTCAAGTGTTCCTTAGCTGCAGTCTTATGACTTGAACGGTGCGTCAACAGCTTATACAACCAACAATTTTGCTCGCTCACTGCAGATTAGGAATTTCAGGTCAAGTACAGTTGAGACACGTGCATATCACAAGGACCCCCGTGCCTGCTGAAGCTTGTATGGTTGACATGATACAGCCCAAATGAACATTTTATTGGCACATTTTTCTGTCAAATCAATTGCACAGGAGTTAATTAAATACTACATTTTTTTTAATTCAAGTAATCTTGTATCAGGTTTGAATTTTATAGTACCTCAATTAGTCCTCAGTCATTTCTCCCTCAGGAACAAATCAGAAACATTTTCTTTTGAGAAATATAAGGTTTATTTACACTTACCATATGTCCTTATTTGTTTTGATATCTCACTTTTGACTTGATGGGCACATGTGTCTTGTAGCTACGACTTTATTGCTAACAGTGTATGACTGCATCTCAGTGCTATTTATGAGAAATATAGCCATATTTGAGTCAACAATTTATATGACATCAAAAAACAACCAAATTGAATGGACCTGATTACAAGAAGTGGCTTGATAAATAAAGTGTGTGTGCGCGCGCACACACACACACACACATACACATATATATGGACTGGAGATGAAGAGGATCATAGTGGGAAACTATGGCCGCCGATGGAAGAACTATAGTGAGACGAGGTTGTGTACTAAATATGATTTTTATATTTTGTTTAAATATAGCTTTTACAGAACAAATAAATTGATGACATCAAGAAATAAATACCATGAACAAGAGAATGTATACATGTTGCATTTAAATAACATCTGAAGTACATTGTAAATTACAAATTGACTTTTTTTGACTTTTTCACTGGGGCATAAGATTCTCGGAGGAGTCCATTGAGTTTGTGAAAGTCGTATTTATTTACACTGTTGAGTTGTATTTGTTTGAATTTTAGTAAGTTAGAAAGCACTGAAAGCGAATTTTGTAATTCATTTTCTGTTGTGTCAACAAAAATCGCTGTCCAAGAGGTTGAGATTCGGGTTTGTCCGTCATTTTGCTTTGTTGTGTGAAGAGAGGAAGGAAGCTCAGCATGAAGACATAATTTAAGGGAATTTGTAAATAAACTATAGACCGCAAGCAGTGTCACGGGGGCAATAGGATCTATTTTTGGTTTATGATTATCAGACAGAATCTATTAATCAATGGTACATCTAGACAGGGGGCTCATCTTAATTCTGATGTGGTTTAGCAATTTGTACATTTTTGCTTTGCATTTTAGTTCAAATAAAAAATATACCTTGAAACAACTATTATCAAAATAGCTAAAACTGAAATCAAGTTTATTTTTTTGACAGAAGTCCCATTTTTCATTACAAAATAGAAAAAAAAGAGTTTCTTTTGAGTACATTACTGGCAGTGGTTGATTTGGTGACATTACAGTGTTTAAGATTTTACACAACAACGGTTTGAGAAAACTGAGATTTCTAACCAGCTGTGGTTACTCTGAAAACCACTGTGTCTTCTATAGACTGATCTGACTGGCTTATTATCCTTGCAAATATTGACTTTAATGGATCCTAGAATTAACAGAAAATTTGGAAAAAGGGTATTCAGTTTTTCAGCACTTTGGTCTTGGAACAGTCTGATTTGCAGTAAATTGCTTTGAAAATCTGGCTCTCAGTATCTGTTTAGCAGGGACATGTTCTTGTTTTGGTTGCTTTAGATTTAGATTTAATTTGTCATTTTTGTTTTACTTCCACCTTGACCAGGACTCCCTTGAAAAAAATATTTTAATCTCAATGGGACCACCTGGTTAAAAAAAAAGAAATAGCAAGATATATTTTAAATGCAGAGTGCCTAGATAAATGTGGGCAATAATTTTTTTTTTTTTTTTTTTTTTTTTTTTAAATACTGTTATACAATGTTTTATATTAAAGTACAAACATTTTGGATGTTTTGAAATACACATCAATATGTGTGAGCAAACAGTTGAACGACAATATACATGTGTGCAGCCGGTAGAAAAACGGTTGCTTCAGTGTTGCTGAAAAGAAGGGTTGACAAAAGCACTGACAATGGATTAGTTTACCATGGTACAAGTTTCAAAAGCATAAATACGGAGGGATAAAGCTGGTAAAACATAGTAAAATTGATTTTTAAATATTTTATAACGTTGCATAGTTTATAGTTTTATGGTATCGGCTTTTTACGAAACATGCAAGAAAATTGTCTGTTGGAATTTAACCTATAACTGCCAATGACACTAAATCAAACCATTTCCTACACTTTCCAGTATAAATACATTTGAACCAATAATATTTTATGAGTCCAGTTACATTTCCTCTTTTCGAGGGACATGTTATATTATTATTCACTTGTTAGTGGTGATTAGGGTCAGTACCAGTGTCATGTAATTCATATTTAATGGTTATATTTTAACCCATCAGGTAAAAATAAATAAATAAAATAAAATAAAAAGATTAAAGAAAGGCATTTTAAATTTCTGACTAATAAATACAGCTCTGTTTAGTGACACAATAAATTTGGCTGAACTAAATATTGAGGTTCTGTTAGAAAATGCTTGTCCCAAAAACATACCAGCCTATTATATTTGTCACCTATACGTTTCATAATTCATTCAATTGTGCCTACAATATAAACAATATGAGTTCATCTATTTTTCGCTGTTCCTTTTATGCCTGCATACTACATTTAACTTTACCTAATAATCCTATGTCACATAACAGACAAGAACTAACCAAAAGAGTTAAAAGTGTGCTTTTCATAACCTGCTTATTCAATATAATCTCTTTAAAATGCAAAGGGGAAGCAAATCTGATACCAGTTCTCTGCAGTCAGAATGCGCTTATTTCCCCAGTGACTTTGATGCAAGGTGCCACGCTATGGTGATTGGAGCATGTGATCACAACAGAGCTCATATGACTCCTGGGGTGAACCGGCATGAGTCAGCAATTCCAAGCACCAGCTCAAGCTACATTCCCATAGTAGATTATCAGTTTTATAACTGCTCATGTGATTTTGTCAAACAAAGACAGTACTGTCGTCACTGATTGATCAGCTCACAACTAAATACATTTTTCACATTTCTTTCATTCTTGGTGCATAATGCCTGTAACTATGCAGAGTTCTTAATACTCTTTATTCTTTAACAGCAAGAGCAAAGTAAGAAGTTGTGCAACCACAACAGAACTCACATAATTACCAGCAGCCACTCACAGTGAGTGAGGCACATCTTATTAACATGATGCTTGTGTCAGGGTTGTGGGAAACCTTTGACCTCTAGGTGAAGGTCACATAATTCTTGGCTCTGTTTATAATATTCTCACAATAAGAGTTGATCCAATGATCCAATATTTTCTTCTTATTGCTTTGAGAAACAGAAGATGACTGTCATCAAAAATAAGCCAATTTTCTTCCTTTGCCTGCTTAGAACTGGTGGTTGGATTTGGATATTGAACAAACACACAAGGAAATAATTTTGCAAAGCACAGTGGAGAGCCAATATATTGGATTTAAATACCAGAATACAATATACTTTCTTCTGTGTCGATAGTGTTCTTTGTCCTGTAATGTGATACAATTTTTTTTTCATAAATCAAACAGGCAGCAGAACATATTTGAATAATATGAATATCAGTTAACAACTATTATCCTTCAGTCATCAAAACAGGCAGAAAATAATATTCATATTTTTTATCTCAAAAGTTTCCACTTTAATAAAAAATAAGAATAATAATAAACAAAAACAACTATACATGTATCTGTACACAATTCTCAATGGATTATGATTACTGGAATATTGCTTGGCAAGAAAGTGATCTCTCTAAAAAATATAGTTTTACAGTCATATGGATTCCCATTAGAGAAGTTATTATGAGACTAAATTGTATCAAAATTAGATGGTTTAAAATGGAAGGAAACACACATTTTCAGTACAATAGCAGTTTTTGAAACTGAAGATACAGAATAATGTAAAACTCTTCAGCAGCTACTGCTTCTGCAATCCTGTCCAAAATCTATGTTAATACTGAACCAGTGCTTTTTTTTTTCTCTTACATTACTGTATAGCAGTAAAAAATGTTACATGCTTGTAAAAAGCTTTCCCAAATATTTTAATAAAAATATATAAAATTGCCATTTGTCTGTGTAAGGTACAGAAGGAGCACCAATGTTCTGTTTGCAAGGCAGTCAAAAGGTTAAGGAAAGTAGTGATATTTCAAACACTGCTATATTAGCCCTCTCAAGGTCAGCTTTGCTTTATTTATGTGCTGCAGGTCTCCATTACAGGCCTAAAACCTGGAACCTCCAAAGCTTGAGTTTCCATGGAAACCTGTGCAGGAAGTAGCAAGGCCACATTGTCTGGGTTACCGAGGCTAATTATTTTAGTCATTCTGGCTATATGCCAGCTGCACAATGCATTTATGACCCAGTGAAATCTGTTGTAGAAAAAGTATTTTTCATATCATTCACCTTCTAGGTGACCTGAAAGCAAAAGATCTTAGCTTGCATATTGAATTTGTGTAATGTACATGATCTATTAACATAATTGTATAATTTGTACCTGAGGCACATTATGACAGTTATCAACAGGTTAGTAGATTACTAAAGGGTCTGTTAACAGTGTTATGTATTATTTATCTAAAATGTAATTTAGTCAATTATTCATCTAAAATGTAATTTAGTCATTTAAGCTGTTTTATTAATTTTAGTTTTATTGGTACAAAAACATTACCAAAACAACAACAGACAGCTATATTGTGGCTATATATATATACACACACACACACACACACACACACACCGTATTACTTCAATTTGGCGCCGCAGTGTTTATTTTAAATTGATCAAAATGACTGCGGCGCCTCACACAGGGTGAGGCAATCCACTAGGGTTGGGACGGTATGAAATTTGCACAGTATAGAAACCGTTAAAAAAATAACGTGGTAACTTTACGGTATACATCAAATAAAGTTATCAAATAAAGGCTCAAATGAAGAAAGACTAATGAAAAGCACGTAAATTACCGTAATTCACAAAAATAAAACCAACAAAACACACTTCCTTTAATGGAATGAGTTAATCATTTGGTATTTAGTATTTTACTATGCCAAATAACTTGGTACATTTCTTTTTTTTATAAACACAATCATAATAATATATTAAAAAAAAAAAAAAAAAAAAGTTGTACACTCTCAATGTTATACTACAGCAGTATTAAGATCTATTATTTGCTCAAAATGATCACGTGGTGCTGTAGTTTGTTAAAACATTTTAACGTATAAAATGAAATACACAAACAAATAAATAAATAAATACTTTGTTTAGCTGATGGCAAATAGAATTGGGGAATTATCAGTCTTTTGCTTAAAACACAAACATGTACCCGTACAGGTTATTATTTAAGAGCAGAGATGAGTCGTTTATTTTTTTCAACCAGCTAAATAAGTCGTACAGCAAAAAAAAAAAAAAAAAAAAAAAAGTATTTAATGCAAAACGTGTTATTGGATTTACATTTACGACACTGCACAAGTAAGCTTACTATTACACATGTGGAGAGTGTTAAAATAAAAAAAATAAAAAATAAATAAAATTACCTAAGAAAACTGGAATACTGTTACAACTAGTTTAAACAAAACTACGTTGATAATAAGTAGGCTATCCTGCCGCAGTCGGAGTCTGTGCTAGTTTTGTTTGAGACATCGGTCGTGCTCTTATAGCGCAGATTTCCGCAGTTCTGCACAGCGCTGCACAGAATCTCGGAGATGCGCCATAGACGTCACTCAACACCCACAGAAATCTGCAGATTCTGCACAGCCCAGCGCAGCTTTGAAATGTTATTATGGGAGGCTGGCTGCGGCTGTGAACCAAAGGGACGATGCAAAGATCACAAGTGACCTGCTAATCATAATGCAAATAACCACTAAAACTACTGCTGCCACCTTGAGTGGAGTTGAACGACATTTTATCATTATACAATGAAGCCTTGAACGCCTCGTCAACGCTACAGTAAATAAATAAATCAATTATTAAAAAAAACAAAAAAAACATAATGTACTAAATCCGTTATAAGTGATGTATATTTTTATAATAAAGTTAATGTTTATCTATTACATTAAACTGACTGTTGATAATCCAGACAAGTGTAAATATAGCATGTTGAAAATGTGTTCTGCGCTGCAAGGTTTGGAGAAGGCGTTTCTCTAAAAACTGCGTGTGGGGTCAGAAAGACAGCAGCCAAGAGCAGCTGGTGCAGCAAACTCTGGGTAACAGAATGCAGCACTGAAACGTGTATTCTGTGTCGTTGACAGTTTCCATGATCAAAATACAGCATCAGTTCAGAAAAAAATATTCCTCAGACACTTTGCTAAGGCTGCAAGCACCATCGCTCGATTAAGAAGAACCGTGTTTGCAGTTGAAAAAATGCGTTAACCGGTGTATAACCGAATTACGATAATTGCGGTTTAAAATAAAAGAAGCGGTATTAATACCGTAAAGTACCGAAACCACGGTAAACCGAAAAACCGGTATACTGACCCATCCCTACAATCCACACACAAGCGGAGGTTGGGCGCGAACCCACCGATAACGCTGTACAAAAGAGCCAGCTCCTTAGCAAGGAGCGTATATCGAGCTCCTGTCTGTGTGATTTATGTCTTTTTTTTTTAATTGTATGCATTTTATTGCTTGTTTCTTATTTCTGTAATCTGTATGGTCTTTATATGTTTTATTATACTTTATTATACTATATTGAATGTAAAAAAGGTCACTATTTGATTCAATCCCAACATTTCTATTTCATGGCAACTGCTAGAGAAAAACATAGCTTATCCATATACATTATAAGAGTTGATTTACTTAAAATTAAAGTTTGGCCCAATAATTACTCAGTTAATATCAATCTGGCGTGCTATGGAAAAACACACAAACTCTCAACTTAAATGACACTCTCATATGCCTATATTCCTTAACTTTGTGCTCCTATCAGGGGGTCGACCCTTCTCTTTTCCTCCTTGGAGGAGCGGGGGAGTACACACCCTTCGCACGTTCCAGTACCTACAACAGACGTATAACTTACCAGATTTTTTCCCTTTTTTCTACTTTTCTAACATCTGGCATAATGTAGGCCTAGCCTCCAAAAACCCTAATCACCAATAGATTAATTTGGGAAGGGGGTTAGAAAAAAATGGAAATGGAAAAATGGAACAACTTGGGGAATATTGTATCTGTTACATTGCTGTACTGTGTTTATTGTACAACCCAATAAAAAAACATTTGATCCAACCCCCCCCCCCCCCCCCCCCCCCCCCCCCCAAAAAAAAAAAACCCTTTTTGTTCTTCTGTTGCTATACTCATGCAGGATACCTATAAAATCATTCCCCACAAAAACAAAAAAAGAATGTTAAACTCTAAAATACATTGCCCAACATATTCTTCAGCTTTCCATTTGTTCTTATATCAAAATGTGATTGACAAGTCTTTAATGATAAAATACATCCAGAGAATGAAGGTAATCCCATGCTCAGAACGATCAACTGCATTTGTTCAGACTTCTAAATGGATGATGATTAATCAATTGTAGATCTCCATAATTATTGCCCTCATAATTGCCATTGACAGATCTAGGTTGTTTGCTGTAATTGGCCATGAAGGCTCAATGTAGCTGATGTGTAGTTCCATAGACATTCCCACATCATTGTAGAAGTATTAGAAAATGGATCGTGGTTTCCTTTAACTTGATTGGTCAATAATAGGTCTTTAATCACTGGTAAAGGACCTTGAATGTTGTCTGTCAAACTATGTGTAAATCACTGTTCCAAATTGTAAAATACAGTATTCATGTATGTTACCTTTTTTCTGCTTGATGAAAGAAAATCTCTGTTCAAGTAAACACCTTCTATATTTGAAAAGCATAATACTGTTTATGTATTATGTGTTACATAGTTACAATAATAATGTAAGCAATATACTGTATAGTTTCTGAAGCTGTAAAGAGTGCTACACAGTGATCACAATGTGATTTCTTGTAGGGAAACATCACGTTTGCAACATGTTTATACGCTGCAGAGTTGACACTGATGGCATGTCACATGTAACTATTTTTTGATAATCTGCAGTTTATGTATAGCCATGGTCAGGTTTCCTCTGTGTATACTATGTAAATTATACTCTGCAGATGATAACATATTTCTTGCGGAACATAAAGACCCAACTGGATATATATTTAAAAAAACGAACACATCTGTTTGATTTTTTTATAAACTTCTTTGCACACAAAACCTTGTACAGGAGTTGTAAATGCACATATTCATAAACACAAGAATAACCATTGGTAGAAATAGCTATCATACCCTGTGGCAAAGTGCCTGCCCCTGTGTATATTTTCTGTTATATGTTGTGTGTTAATGTTGGTGTATAGTCATTGGTACATGGGATATAAACGGTCTGTGTAACACAAGTGTTTAAAATGTATATTTATATTTAGGCATGAGGATTACACAGCACTTCACGTGCAAGTAAAAAGTAATAATATGTGAGCACGGGGAATTGCACTTTATTAATTTACATTTGCAGTTGTACCAAAACTCCAATTGAATGATTGATTAGCAGTCGAGTCTTGGTACAGCTGCATAAAAGCAGCATGTTTTCACATACTCTGGGTTGTGTGTTTGGGAGTGGAGAACGGGGGAGAGAGAGAGAAGAGTAATTATAAATATCAATTGTTTTGTGTAGCATTCGTCCACCCTGTTTTGTCGGTGTCTATTCGTTTTGTTTGTCTATTTATTTTGGCCTCATGTGCCGTGTGCTGTTTTGTTACAAACCTTTTATTTTCTGTCTGTTTAAGTATTAAACTGCGCATCAGCGTTTTCACCATTCCAAAACCTGTGTTCTGAGTCAGTTCCTGTTTCTGGTCTGTCTTCACCCACTGCGGCCATTTTTGTGACATACCCTCAACAAATATTAATTAAAGTTAACCAGGCATCTTCATCACCTAGCAGACATACTGTATTCCAATCAATTTCAGCAAGTTGCACACCCGAAGAATATCCAGTTCTTTGGCAAAGTACTCCCTAATGTTTTCCTTCATCGATTTGTAATTTCTAATCCATAATCCATAAATTTAAACATCAAATAAGAATAATTATGGTAAAAATGTCATTGTAATTGACCTCTGTCATATACTTCAGAGTAAATCAAATTATTATGTATTTTTTTAACATTTCACTTAATTTTTAGATCCTAGTATTTGCTGGTAGAACATTTGCTTTGATTGAGAGCTGTGACTGCTCATTCCCGTAGTTGTCACACAATATATACTCTCCAGTGTGGCCTGTAAAAGTAGAGGCTCTAGTATTGCTGTCTCATTGCAGAACATATCAGTTTGTTGCATTGAGTATGGTGCATAGCAAAAAAAAGTGATGAGGTTCACATAATTTACTCTAAAGAACACACAATGAAAGAGGTTAGACATTATTGACTTCCAAAGAATGAAAACATCATCCATACTATAAAGTGTGGGATGCCAATGAATATTGTAGTTTGATAGCCCAAGGGATGGTATTGCGAGTCACCCGCAAACCATGAGAAGTGGAAAATAAAAGAGCTAGTTTGTAAAATTAAATACCGCAGGTATGTAATTTAGGTGGCTAGGTGAGTAATACAAGTATAGTATTTCACTATATATTGGGGGTTTGCAGGTAGGTGGTGAGTGGGTGTGTTACCCCAATACATTTTATATGATGGGATTGTTTACTTTATGTAATTATTGCATGCATGCTAGGTGCCATTTGTGATTATCAGGTCATTAGGGGGCTAACAACAGAGCAATAAAACATTAGGATTGGTTAAGACTTCAGTACAAAACAGTCCTTATAAGGACTGATAAAGACCTGTGTCTACAGTACCCTTTGAAGCCACTTAACTTGTATTGGGTACTATAATGTAATTTGGCTCTTATGTTGCAAACAATGAAATAGAGATGCCACATGTTACTTTATCATTGTTTCTTGTTTTTATATTCATCATACATAAAACATGACATACTCTTTTGAGATCTTTGAAAAGTGGTTCAAATATTTATTCAAAAGTATCCCTTTCAAGACTTCTTTTTAATTTTAACCCTATTAATTCCAATGTTCCCACACAGGAAGATTGATTGCTGAAGTGCATTTTGGTATGTTTTGCTGGAGAAAACTTACAATCTGTTAACTGTTTGGAAAACATAAAATTAGGTCTTGAAATTTAAGTTTTGCGTGAAAAATTCCAGATGGATCATGTTCCATATTTCATCTTTGTTTTTCTATTTGCATTTAAATAGCACACACATCCAAGGAATAACATTTTGATACAATATTTTTTAATTTCGGTACTTAATTGGTTAATATGATTTTTATACAGCATTTCAACATTACATTTAATTCCTTAAATATATATAAGAAAGTTTACAAACGAGAGGAGGCCATTCGACTCATCTTCTTCGTTTGGTTGTTAGTATATTATTGATCCCAGAATCTCATCAAGCAGCTTCTTGAAGGGTCCCAGGGTGTCAGATTCAACAGCATTACTTGTATTAAACCTTTTTTGATCTTTGCACGCATAGCACCATTATTTCACATTTTCATTTTTCCGAACTAAAACAAGTAAACAAATTAAAAAAAAATAGCCAGAATTAGCTATTACTGTGCATGTGGTGAAGAAGTAAAGGACTATTAACCCTAAATATGTTTTAACCCTGGTGAGACAGTAATTATCTTCTAAATTTAAGGACTTCCAGAAGGACACATTGATTAAGTTCATTTTGGATATCCAAGTTGTATTTCTGCACCAACAATAGTAATCCACAGCCATAAAGAATCTGACAAATAATCCAGATGTCTTGCTACAATGTCTGAAGGAACTATTCTTTTCCTGTAAAAGGGTCCTGTTTGTACAAGGCACCACTTCATAGTCTATTGTGTTCTTTTTAGATTCAAAATAATGTTTTTTTTTTTTTTTTTTTTTTTTTTTTTATCTGGTTCAGCACTGGCAGAGTTCCTAGCTTCCGCCAGGCAGACAGAAAGGCAGTCTGTGTGGAGAAAGCCAATCCTAGCAGGGCCCCAGTGTGGGTGTCTGGGATTGTGCCAGTGTAGTTAAATATGTGTATTCTAAAAAAAAAAAAGAAGTGGAGGTCAGATCAGGACATGATTTGGTTTATTTATTTCCTTTCGAACACTGGTTTTACAAAATACCTCAAACTTGAATTAATTTAAATGTATTACCAAAGCTAGATCATCATCATTTATACCATGAATAGATTTTTTGTTAGCAGAGGCAGCTAGAACAGCTAGTTTTATGTGATACATATATAATCATATCAATGGTTTCTTTTAGAGGACATTATCATATTTATAGGATAGTGTGAATACTTAGTGTGCATAACCATACGCCATACATTTTATGTTGGTGTTTGGTAGGCAGCCAATATTATTTGTTATAAACATAGTTATTTATGTGTAGGATAAATACAGCATTTATACAAATTCTGCATACGCATTCATGCAGACCACAAAAATATTTGCTTGCAATCCAATTTTTTTAAATTTTCTAATATGTGTTCTACACATTTGTTTATAATTTAAAAAAAAAAATGATGTGCAGAAAGAGTTTGTATTACTAAAATTAATATTTATTGTCCGATTCGAAGAGTTCGTTTGGGAAGTAATCATTGTCCAATTTATTCTATAATCTGTTCTAGTAAACAATTCAGGTTTAGTCATGTTCTCACACCCAACAAAGATGGTGCTTCAAGTCTTCAGTCTATGCAAGATATTGATATCTAAATGCCATCTTGGCTCTTTTCAGTGTGTATAAGATTTGTGTTTATTTCATATCAAACGGATAAAAGAAAGGTAAAACAAAATAATTGCAGATAAAATGAGTGGTTTTAGTTAATTTGGTCATGACAGGTTCTGTATTGGGGTGTGCAGAGAACCCATTACTCATACTAATAATCATACTTAGAAACCAATACCCATACAAATACTCATACTCAGATTTTACTTGAATGACATCATTGGAGGTGGGCGGGGATAGCTGCAAGTGCTATTAAAACACATCTCTGCTTTAATGTTTATTTAACAAGGAGTTTGATTGTTTCAAAGTCCAATATGTCATTGTAATTCTTGTTATTATCAAATAATGTGGTATGTCTGTGATGAGGTGAAGATTAATGTACACAGCTGAACTGGAGACAATGTATAACGCACACCCATTTATATATTTTTGAGGATGATGATAAGGGTACATGGAATGCATCGAAGCAGGTTATCTATGATTTCTTTTTCACATTTGGTGTAATATAACCAAAGTATGTAAGATCTGTAGTTTTGTAAAATGTTATATGTAATAAACCTAAAAATCTAGCCCGACTATTAATTTCAAAGGGGAGTGTATTTTAACCCTTTCAGACCAAACATTTTTCAGTGAGATGCTCCCCCAGGACCAGACATTTTTTGGCTTTAGTTGACACTCTTCCTGAAAGAATTCACTACAAATCAGATTTTGAAATTGGAAGTTGTGTCCTTTTTTCAGAACACTGGGGAACATTATAAAGTACTTCAGAAATAATACAAACTTTGGTTTCCGAAGGGAGTGTCGCATTGGCTCTGGCACGCCCATATGTATAATCATTGCCTCCTCCTCCCTCCTTTCCCCCATTTCTCTAGATGAGTTTGACAGTCGTCACTGCCTTATTGGAGGCAGGAGCTGATTAATGATTTTTTTTAATGATTTAATAGCAAAATACTTACTGTATTATTCATGCTTGGAAAAATTGCCGTAATTGTTATGGAAATCCATTTGTGCTCTTTGCTTGGCACAAGCCTATTCTAGATTAAAACACATTGTTAGATTGTGATTTACAATATAACCTGCCCGTGTATCTGCACACCCCTAGTGTATATACTGTACATGTGATGAAACTGAAGGGGGACATCAATGAACTGATGTTATCAACGATCAAGACATCATAAGCAATCTTTTTGGTTAACTAATTTAAACAACAGGAAGAGTCACATTCATTTTTGGCTCCAGTCTTGCCTAATGAATAAAAACAAGGATGTCTGCTTCCTTTTCAGTATGTTCCTTACTATACTGAACAAAACATTAGGCCCCAAAAACATTTAAAGACCCACCAAACACATACAAATAGGATGGATTATTACACGATCCATTCATATTTACTTAAGCAAAATGTTTTACTGTTTGTTTGTGTCTGTTTTTTTTTTTTTCCCCCAAAGACTTCAACATAGGAATATTAACATGGGATTTGCAAAGCTTTGACTGATTATGAGCAGATACATAGTTTACGGTAGATGCTGACCTGTTCACATCAATAATATTGGCTCCGTTCATTTTGACTTCAGTGTTACAGTAACTTAAATAAAAACTGACAGTGCATTTGGCTCAGACTCTTGATAATAAGAATTATTGATACGATTCATTTTTTTGCTGGTCCCTTGAAATTCGTATTAATGAGGAGTTGACTATATACAGAGTATAAGCAGAATTTTTAAAATACTAGAGAAATATGCATTTTAAAACTAAGAGTACAATTTGCTATTATGCTAAACATAAATGTGCTTAAATCCTGCTTGTTGAAGCTGCTTTTAAATAATTGATCACCTGTTATTTTTGAATAACTTCTGATATGTGTGTAATACATCCTGGATTCTGTATTTCCTCTTTGGACTAATGCTGCCCAAATATGGAAAGATATTTGCTCATGTAGTTACCATACAGTTTTTGCTCTTGAAAAAACATGTCCAGGAAAGTCTTGTCAGACCAAATAACAGGAAACTCTTCCTTTCTGCCCAGCCAGCTGTGATAGACAACAAAAATAAACACCTGAGGCAAGTACAACTGGTCTTTGCAGGTGACCTCATCGGTCAAAAAACAGGAAGACTGAAGGCTTCTGTGTTTGCTTTGGAGAATGTTGTTTGTCCTGACAAACTGTATTGGGAATTGAGGACTTGCTATATTACAGGAAGCTTTGGGAAGCAGCCTACATAGTCTGATATTATTGTTTTTAAGGTTGACTGAGTTCAGTTGTGCCAGTGTGTTCCTGAACAAAATATTTTAGGTAAGGCCAAAAACACCCAGTACCAAATGGTATAATATGTGATCCTAACGTAATATTGACCCTAACAAGAACCACGTCATCCCATTCAATTAATCACATCTGAAATTGTTAGTCGTCTCTACCCAGAGATAAATGGAATAGATGAAGGGCAACATTGGCTGCTCCATTCTATTGCATGACTGTTCCAACCAAGTTCAGCAGAGTCAACAACAATATTAACTCTTTCAGGACCAAGCATTTTTCAGTTTGGAATGCTCCCCCAGGACCAGGTGTTTTTTGGCTGTAGTTGATTCTATTCCTTAACAGTTCACTTTACAGTAGCATCTTGGTAATGTTGTCCTTTTTTCAGAACACCCTACGGAACATTATAAAGTACTTCTGAAACCATACAAACTTTTTTTTTTTTTGAGTTAAGAATTTTGTATTATGTATTCTACTTAAAGATACTTGTATAAAAGCATGTTAGTTTATGTCCTCAGGGTCCTTATAGTAAATCCTGAAACTTTTCTTGAAAAATATTGATATTTCGGCAAATTACAAGACATTGTTTCACCTGAGTGACATAATACACATTTATTCTCTGGGTATTTATGAGCAGTAATAGACACTACTCTCAATTTATTGTCTAAAAATAAATATAAATTAAAAATAGTTATTCATTCCATTATTATCAGTAATAAGGGAAACCAAATGTACCTGATACATTTAGTTCATAAAATAGTATATGCTTATATACACTAGTTTCTTAATATTTATAAATGTTGTAAAAACATATATATTAAAACACATAAGGAAGAATAAATGTTCTAATATAATTATAAGTCAAATACACCCCTTTTTTATTAGCACTAAACAAGTTCCTGTGATGTTTTGTTTCTGCTTCTGTCTCCATGGGCTGCTATAAACTGTCTCCACCCTTTAGACACTAAATGTCCCTCTCTGTGACATAACATACAAAAAAAAAAAAAAACTATCAGGAAGTGAATGTCAGTCCCTCCCCTATCCATTGCTATGTGCTTCAAGCTTATACTACAAAGTATGGTGGCCCTGTAAGTCATCAAAATGAAGTGTTTTTTTATCGTGTTTACACAATGCAGTCCTAGAAGCCCACCTCAGTATGATGGTGTTAAAGAGTTAAGGAACTAGTCAGAGCAAAGTCCTGCAATGGCATAGAGCACAAGAGCCAAGGTGGCCTAACTCTGGTATAGGTAGTATTATTTCTAATGGTATAAAATACCAGTATTAGTAAGTAATATAACTGCCCAACTATCTAAAATGTTTTGTAGAATAAAGATATATTGCTCCATATTTCCCAGTGGAAAGCTAGGATTGTCCTACTAATAAATAGTTACATATTAAATAGAGATTGATCCTGAAGATGCATTCAATTGAAACCTCATGGAAGTTGTTAAACTAACACATAAACAAACCATTGCTCAGTCCAAAGGTGTAATAGCACACATACATATGAATGGGCATGCACTTTGCTGGGTGGGCAACCCATTATTGCGATGGGGTGTTTTCATCTTCGAATTAAACATCTCCTTCACTGAGCTCCAAAAGGTATTTAAAGCGAACATGAGTGAGAGGCAGTTGTAAGTACTTTCATTTTTACACATACACTGTATTTCACATTAATGACAACGTCTGGGTAATAACATGTACAGCAATCCTTCGTGTATCCGCCCGTCACATATCCGCCCTAACTGTTTATCCACCATAATCGACCTCTTCAGCAACGTCAGTTTATCATTGAATAGATAAGATTAGTTCAGATATTGTAGATCCTACCAAAGCTTTCGTACACTGTGTTGCATGTGATCCGTGCGCTGCCATTGCTGGTAGTGTCACATAAGCTGTTCAGTGTGTTGATATGTAATTAAATCCTGTTCACCTGCGGGGCGTATCAACCTCAATCTCCGTCTCGATCTCCTGCCTGTCACTCGGCAGCGAATGCAAGCATCCACACGGCAGATGGCTATTCTGTCACAAGCATTAAAACCCTGCTTCTTTCTAAACAAGGGATTCAGGAGAGCTCCCTAATAAAAGCTGAATCTCAAAACAATAATTGTGTGAATATAGTAATTGTTACAACTGTGTATAATGGTATTTAAAACAGGATTTATTCATCTGACCTTCTACATATCTGTCCTTACTCTGGCCCCACCGCAGTTGGATAATCTTTATTATTTATTTAACATTAAATGCAAACTCTCTTTATAACTCAGCAATTACACAGTATTCTGTGGTTAAAATGCAATAACATGTATAATTACAAAATCAAAAAAAAAAAAAAATGATATAGGTACAGTGTGAAATAGAAATGTTATAGAAATCATGGATTATCGATAAATCAGGCAGAGTGGTTTGAAAAGTTCCAAGCTTCCAAGCTATTCTTGCCATTTTAACATTACTGGGATAACATGATATGGAATTACTTTTTTTAGACCCAGTGAGAAACCATCATCACCTATGGTTGCTACGGAATTCATGAAAGTGTATGTTGCTGGCGATATATGAGGTACTCTGGTGCTAGAATCATGTGACCATGGCGCAAAATTTGCACCGCTGGTCCCAGCCTATTACTCTGTCTCTGAACATCAAATCAGACCCAATTGCCAACTGTGAAACTTGTACAGCCAGAATTTATGTGAAACAAAATAAATAAAAAAGACACACTTTCTGTAGATTCTGGGCAAATCGTTTTAATCATGTGGAGCATTTTTGTTGTTCATGTGAAATAACCCAGAATGTACAAGTATAGCAGAAAGTAAGGAATGCAAACGGGGCTTTTTTATTAACCATGTATCCTACAACATTTTCATTTAAACTGAACGTGTCCTATCTAATGGAAATGCACTACAGTAATGATTTATGGAATTGTTTCAATAGTTATAACTTGTCTAAAATTCTAAATTCTGTTAATCAAGTTTGTATTGACTTGGTACATGGCCCGTTGAATTTGTTTATGACTCTGATTTCCTTCGAAATAGATGCTGTTCTGAGGACATCTGTTCCACTGTCAGAAAGCACATATTAAAGTAAATGTCAGGAAGAAAAATGGTGGCACAAACCTCTGAGGAAAAGTAAAGTACAACACCTCCAGAGGAAATCCCTTTCCTGACATGTGTTATGTGTCTGAGTTATTTCAATGCACACACATTATCTCAGGAGTAAAATTATTGTGATTTGGACATAATTATCTTGTTTTACATTAACTTGTATAAAACAGATTTTTTTTTTTTAAGTATTGTTCTTATCGAATAATCAATTCAAAACAAAACAACAAATTAAAGCTTACTGTACTTGTGTGATTAAATTATTCATGTTTAATTATTTAAAAGCCTTAGTTTTAAAGCAGTTAATATTTTGAAAATCCTTGATTTTCCAAATTTTCCAAATGAATTTCAAAATCCATATAGACTACTATGCAAATTAAAACCAATCATACATTTTATTGACAAGTGAAAAATTGTACCTCTGATGATCTTGTCAAACTCCAGTGTTCATTCCAACTTAAGCACTCAATTAACATAATTGATCTAATTATTTGTTCAACTGAACATATTAAAAATTTGTCAAGGTCTTTTATAGTTGATGATTTGAAACATTTTGAGGCCTGGAGAAAATTGTTACATTTGTCCAATTAATCAAATAATTAGACCAATTAAGTAATTGAGAGCTCGGGTGGAACAACAGCCAGAAGACACTGCAGCTCTCCACGTTTTGACACCCTTGCTCTAAACAGTGACAGAGTAAAACAGACACTCTAAAACGGGTAAACCTGCATTTTTTTGTACGTATTTTCATAATCACGATTGTTTTGATATTTCTATTAACATATCCCTGGTCATAAATCAGTTTTGAATACTTATTTTACATTGGTTATGCATCAGGACTTCTTGTCAAAATAATACAATCACGGACACTAATTGAACAGTTAACCAGGGCACTTGGTAGCTAGATTTAATATTCTTATTATTCATGTATAAACCATTTCTTAGACCATTCAATTACACGCACCCCTCGTTATATCGCCTCTCGCTATACTGTAGCTTCGATATATCGCAGTCCTAGAGTTGGCTCCCCATTTTTACTGTCTAACTGAGCATGCCTTAGCTGCAATATACATAGATACTTAGAATTACTGTTTGTTTCATTTCGTACTGCACATCACAAATAAAAATATATGAAAGAATTAAAAACAAAACATTAATGTCATACTGTTATCATTTACACATATATTGTACAATAACACAAAGCAAATTAAATATTTACTTGCTGAAACGTTTTTTATTTTAGCCAACTGTCACGTGTGGCAGCAATGCACTAGCAAAAGTCACGTGTGGCAGTGACCTCAACTTCCTAGCAACAAGCCTCCTATGTTGGGAATGGATTATTTCAATGCAGCAGGTTTGTGCATTTGAGAAAGGAGAAGACTCATGAAAAAATTTTTTAGATGAAAAATAAGAAAACTCGGGTTGTGTAGAGGTTATAAATGAGTGTCATGGAAAGGTGTTGCAGAAACTACAATAGTTGCACATATTGTTTGCTTGCACCATTACATTGAACACTTCTACGTCAAATTCTTCTGAAAGGAAATACTGTTTTATTTCTATCAGCTATTCAGCATTCTTTATAGAATCATAAAGATGAGAGCTTGGTCCAGGCTTTTAATGGACTGGCAGTTTTAGAGGGAAGAAATAAATGCTTTAAAAATTGCCGGCATAAGGTAATTCTGTCTAACAGAAATCAATACAGCATTAACAGGATGGCCGCTCTCTGTTATAAATGATACTGATAATGCAGTTTTTACTGGACCTCTGTTATATACTTAACAGCTTCCTGGAACCACCCAATTGATAACTGACAGTCTGTAGAAAACAAAAAAAGAAATGTTGTTTTGGTTGTCCATCCCCCAATCTGTGAACCAATTAGGATAGCATTCAGGTGTCAAAGAATATATTTGCTGAAAGAAATGCCAAAGCAGATAAAATACATTAAGGAAAATTTAGCTTGGAGCTTGATTTGGCATAATGATTGTTAGAGACTATGAGCATCATGTTCAAACAAATCTGTGCTGAGTGCCTAACTGCAAAATAAATGGGTAATTTTTACACTTCACACATTTTGGCAGTATATTCAAAACACGTCTGTGTGCTTGCGTATCTATTTTTTTGTTCTTAATATAGCTGTCTAGAACAAAGTACATAAAATCAAGAAAACAAAAACTAACAAAAAACAAACAAAAAAAAAAAAACATTACATGTCTCCACTTAGGATATGGCTGAGAATAGCCACAAAACAAAAACTATTGAGCAGTAGATATATCCATGTGTGAAGAATGTGAGAATATTTTCCATAATTTGACATGTTTTAAATAAATAAATCAATCAATCCCATAGGTTTGTTTTGCAACAGTCCATAGTAAATAATACTGATGGAGGTACAATTTGCTAATATATATATATATATATATATATATATATAATATAAAAATATATATACTATGTTATATTCCGTAATTGTGGAGCAGCCCTTTAAATGATTCACCCAAGATCATTTTGGGTCTTGGGTAAACTCCTGGGTGATGTCATCTATTGAAACTGACCCACAGCCTCAGGCCAATGGCAATATACAATCCCTGGGTGTCACCATTCTCTCTTGGTGAAAGTCAGCTGGCCTGAGGCAAAACAAAAAAAAAGACAACAACAGGTATTGAAATCTGTCACCAATGCCGCCAGATTACACTCTATGGAATTACCAGTTTGCATCACACTTATATGTGATGTATGCATTATAATGTGTAAGATAGCAGGGAGGGGGTTAAAATCTTTCCCTGCTAAATGGACTCTCTATTTGCATCTTGACATTGCAAACAATCAGGCATGTATTTTCCTCCTTTTTTCTCACTTTATTTTTAGAAAGCACTATCACTTTTTAAGCCATCCTCAGCACCTGTGTTTAAAAAGAACAAGAAAATCTTATCCCTCCCTTGCCTTCCAAAAAAAAGAGCCCAGTGGGAGCCCTCCTAACCCATAAAACACGACAAACAGCAAATAAAAACTAAGTTCATTAAATAACTCGCTTTGGCAAACTTCAAATTACATTTAAGCGAATCATTCCAAGGTGTCAATTTACATTTAAGTAAATATATGCATATAAAACATTAACTGGCATAAAGAAACATTTGCAGTAAATAGCGTCTATCATGTAATTAATCTAAAAGTAAAAATGTAATCATTAAAACACAATTTGTGTTATAGTTGTATTAATACTTTACAACTGAGCAGCTGTAGCAACAACATTCATGTTCCAAAAGACCATAGGCTGAGACCCCACCAATTTTGGAAGTAACCAGCCAAATAGTAGCCACACATTTACACCAGTCAAGCACAAACAAAAAACAGTACTTGCATTTAAGACTTAAATATAGATTTCAACAGAAAAATAAGTGTATTTCTTTCAAATAAAAAAATAACACAGTTAAGTAATTTATGTGCTTTGCTTGTTTTTTTTTAAAAAATCATTTCCCACAATTTACAGGACAAGCGCCGCTGTTTCTCATCTGATGAGATAAAATGCAGTATGTCTAGGAAAATATAATTATTACCGAATACAATATAAAATGTAATTGTCCAGAACTGTTGATGAGTACAGTTTTAAAAATAAATGTAAAAAAAAAAATCAATTCTAATTCCATTTGTACTGATGCAGTTCTGAAATTGGTAATGAATAAAAAAATACCTTTGTAACCTTTGTATTTCCTCAGATTTCGCAATTTACCAAGAAACCTGGTCAAATACATATGTCTGTCAATCATGTGTAAAAATCCCCATATTAACCAGTCCTGAGGAAAGAACTGGGGTGAGGACTCCCTGTACTACACAAAGGCATTGTGGCGATTGGTCCTGCGCTGGTGACGACCTCATAATCAAAATCTATATTAAAAAAAAAAAAAAAAAAAAAAAAAAAAACATTCTTAAGAAAAATAACAAAAAAATTGCCAAACCACCAAAGACAATATTTACCCACTAGAGGCTTTCAAAGGAAGCCAAATTTGGCTTGAAACTATATTGTTGTTGTCTTGTATTGTTATGTAATGTCTTTATTAGCATGTCAGAGGAATTTGGCTTCATTCCCTCCCATGTAATACAATTAAATCATTTGGATGCTACAATTAGCATCACTGCTGTAATTGCTTCTGAAACGCAATACTGTATGGTCTTTATAATTTGCTTTATTAGACTAATTGTAATGTTTCTTTTTGGTTGTGTATGTATTATAGTACGTTGCACTGCAAAGCCATACTGCCACATGTGTACATAGATGGAAGTGTGATTGTTTTAATAAGCAATCATCCTAATAAAATACCTTTTATTTATACATTTTTAAACAATACAGAGAACATTGTGAAATATGAATACTAAATGTATATATTTTTCCATATTATAAATGTTCAGTCAGGTCATCTTTGAGTATTTATAATGCATAAATGATTTTCTGTATTTGGTGTTTCTGCTTGTGAGTTATTGGGCCAGATTTTTTATTCATTAAGCTGTGCTTTTGTTTGACTAGCAGGTGGTGTTGTTATAATTACATTTGCCTACTTTCTGATCTCAGAGTATATAGGAGCTGTCTGCCTGCCCATCTGACTGTCTGTACAGCATGCCGTAGGTTGCTTTTTACATATATTTAAAGAACCGTTTACCAAAATTTGATGAAACCTTCTACAGCACAGGCTAAGGAGTGTATCTGGCTCACATAGACCCCCCTGTATATATATATATATAATATATATATATATATATATATATATATATATATATATATATGTCTGTCCTAACATCTGTCTGTGCAGTGTATTATTTGGTGTTTCTGTTAAACAGCATTACTGCAAGCTCCTTAGAAACAACATCATTGGGGCTGTCAAAAGACATATTAAGAAGAGCAATAGAGTCTATAACATAAAAAAGCTCTTAAGTACTTTGAAAGGAGTTATTCCATCATTGGGCTTATCAAGCTGTCTCTGTCTCTGCACAGCGTTCAATGTTAAGAATACAAAGTGTGGAGCTCTGTGGGCAAACCCGTGATCAGACATGCCTGACTGCAGTCTTGATGCATGACAGAGGAGGAATGTCTGTAGCCAGTGCAGCTGATTAGGGCTGGAGCTGCCAGGAGTGATTCATTCACTGTGCCTGAAAAATTGTGAATCACATTCTGAAACTGATGCTACCATGTGAGTACCACATCCAAGGCCACGAGCAGAGAAGTCACCTTCTTAGATCAAGAAATAAACATGTTAAAGATTTTTTAATAAATATTTTGCAAGAGAACATGCTTTATCAGATATACAGTAGTGTACTTATTCAACCTAAAAGACACAGGGCAGGATTTTCAAAAAACTGTGTTATTGTATCGAACTTGTGTTGTAGTAACAAGAGCTTTAGTAGCAAGTGATTTTCAAATGAAATGTGTTAATTAAATCAATCCGTTAATGCTTTGAAATTGAGTCGATGAGGTTGCTAATGAACGCATTTCTCGTTAAAAAGCTTAATTATCGCAGGTCACCTACATCACTTCCTGTCTCAATGACTAGATAAGGAACTTGTTAATCAAAATGCATGTTAACTAGGTCTAGAAAAATGAATGGAAGCACAATTCGCTATTATGGAAACTATTAGTGTACAGGGAGACAAGCAGCAGCCAAGTAGAAATTAAAAATAATGGGAATTAACTCCTGATAAATTATGACAATGAACGATTTGCTATTAAATTCCTACGCAGACAAAATAAATAGTCTCAAGAAGAACTGCTCGTTAAGATATTATCATTATTTCGTAAATCAATATAATTTCAGAAATTACATTAGGACGATTATTTAATAACAAAATAGGCACAACGATCACTTGAAAAAGCCAAAATCAATGCTACATACCGATTTCTTGATTAACACTGGAGCTATCATTTACAACCTTTTGAAAATCCTGCACACCCTCTATGTGGAGTCTATTTTAATGATCTAAAGCCTGGCATAATACAGCCAACCTAAAATGTATAAAACTGATTTTTTTTATTGTATTTAGTAATGTTAACAAGTGGGCAACAATTCAACCCTGTAATACATGATTGTGGGACGTGGTCTGTCTGGACAGTTTGCTAAGCTTGAAGTCCACCAAATGTGAAGACAGAGTAACTGTCAAAGTGTCCAGTCAAAATTCTAAAATGTAAAATATGTTAATACAGAATGAAAGCATGTCTAACATTTGCATTTTGCCAAAAAGTATAAGAACTGGAAACAAGAATGAACCGTTGTGTTTAATAGTGAAGTGACACATTTTTTGGTATAGGGCAATTTTAATCTAGCCAAAAGAGCTCAAGTGAACTTCCTTCATGCATGTCATGCTTTAAATGTCCAGTCCCATGTCTAGATATTTCCAGGCACTAAAAGTAGCAGAGTATCAATGTGATACTAAGCATTAAATAGGTTGTCATTTTGAAGTCCAGTACTAACTACTGCTGCCACAGGGAGGCATTTATTTAAACTGTAGGGTTTAAATTATTATGCCAGGGTCTGTTTTCATTTGAATTTAATGAGGGAAACACTGCTCTAACAAACTAATTACCAATAGAAGTCAATTGGCATTTATGGGCCACTTTTCTTTTCATAAATCGAATAAGGAATTTATCATGGCTTCTAAATAACTGGCAAGAAATATTTTGAAATGTCCAACTAAATAACAATGACGTAATCTTAGTAAAAGACACTATAATCCAATGCATAAAATATTTCTTAATGAAAATCATACCTCTAATCCTGTGCCGACCGGCAGACCCCCATTATTTGTTTTATGTCTCTTGCACATGTTCAAGTAATCCGAGTGGTCTGTCAGTTGCTTGAGGCTGGCACCAGCGGAATTAATTCTAAGCACAATTTGAATTCCAGAAAACAGCTGAAAACACAGAAGCACGCGACTGCAGGCTGACAGTTGTCGGACACCCATATCTCATAGTTCTAATTTCCTACCTTTTATGCTTGTGACATCAAATCCTTCACTGTATATGCTGCCCTCTCAAGCATTATGCTTGTGCTTGAACTGTACTTACGTATTTGGTCCAAGTCTTTTTTCTTTATTGCTTTATTTACATTTGAGATTGTTTCTTTTGAATGATTTGGTTAATTTACTAGTTTGTTTTTTGTTCAAATATAGTAGCCTTTTTTCTATCAAACAATTCTCCCTCATTGGCATCTTCTCTTTCTAGTGCAAGTACATCCATTTGTTATGGTAGTAGTCACTTTTCTAAAGAAACTACTGCCAAGAGATTTTTCCAGTATGGTTAATCTCAGTTTAGCCTTTTAGGTCTGTACTCTTCTTTGCCACTGATTTGATAATCCATAGCCAACAAGCCAAGATTTGCATTAGAACTCACCCTATTAACAGAAGGTATAGAATGTAGACACTGATTATATATATGTCCCAGTGACACAGTACTATTGGAAGTTGAGGTCACATTTTAAGTAAAATAAATAATAATAATAATAATAATAATAATAATAATAATAATAATAATAATAAATAATAAAAATAATTACGTAAAAAAATGTTCAAGTTGAGACTAACATCAATCAAGTTCAAAGACTAATAGTATATATATATTATATATATATATATATATATATATAGATATATATATATATATTATATATATATATATATTTAAAAGCAAAAAGCAATGTTCTCTAGATTAGGGAAGGTTATTATAAGCTTTTAGGACAAATTAATGCATGACTGCCAACTGGCTTTTAATACTACCTATTTATTACTCTCTACTCAATTAATCCACCCTAGAGCCATTCTAATAATCATAGCAAAAATCCTTATTTTATCTAATAAGTGACTTAATACATACATTCTGAAACAAAGTTAAAGCTGTTCAACTCAACTGGTCTTGGCAGAATGTAATATTATTTAATAAATTGTTCATAAATAGATTTGTATGATATACAGATGTAACAGACCACAATCTGAACCAGAAGTACATACAGCACCCATAACTGATAAACCATTTGACCAATGTTCCAAGAGTCAGAAAAGCAAGTCAATATTTCAATTCATTTCTCGTTGTCAGAAAGTCTCCAGTTGTGCCACATTTTATCAGACTGCTTGATGGTTTTGATGCCAGTTGGGAATTGCGCTGACACAAACTGACTAATTTAAAGTATGACCAATGCTGAATTTTAAAACCGGTGTACAATGATGAAAGATGTGGCTTTAGACTACCTGTGGTATGTGGTCTGGAATAGGAATTTTAGACACACTAGAAGTGAACCCAGTACCAGGGTTCCAATGCTATATGCTTATACACATACACAACAGAACCCAGGTTTATATTATGTTCCTAACATTACAATCCTCTTTTTATTAACGTACTGAATTTATAATAAAAGAACAATACTATAATAATGGTATTTCTACACCCAACATGAATAAATGCAGAATTCCAGTTAATTATGACTAGTACCAATTAATTATAACTAAGATACCTCATCAATTTATTATTATTATTATTTTTTTTTTTACTTTTCAGTTACCAGTAGATGTATTGTAAACACTAATGGTAACAGTTTTAATCTTGTTCAAACAAAAACACAAAACTGTAATATTTTCACCTTTTCTTTTTTTTCTGCGGAGAATGCATATATCTAGCATAATGTGCTGCAGCACAGTGATAGAGTAGGCAAAGTTAAATTGCCGGTCTAAAAGGCGTGCATTTTTGTCTATTGATCTGTGTCTGGAACAGTCTCATAAATTTGCTGATACAGACAAGAAAGCAAATTGCACTCCAGTAGCTTGCTCAGGCACAGCTCAGTCAGCCTAAATCAATGTTCAGAATTTAGAAGGTCACTGTATGTCACATGTTCAACCATCTTATAACCTGACATATTGTACTACTGAAAACAACATACTCGTTGATACAATTTCAGTATTCTACACTTGAAGGATCGGTCTACACGGGCTGTGAGGTAGGCACACTGGCAGTTCCAAAATAATGTACAACTTACCCCACTTACAAGATGCTGGGGTGTACATTTGAAAAACAAAAAAATCTAGTACCCTAGTTGTACAAAGGTTAATGAGAGATGAGGAAGATGAACATTTTGGCTTTGAGCTCCTATATTGCCGAAAAGCAAGAGTAACCATTTCTCAAAATGATAAACAGGTGGGGTTTTTTAGCTTTTGAAAATAATGTGCTTTGGTACAAATAAGGCCATGCACAGTTTAAATCTAAATGTATTTTCCAAATATGAAATACCTGTGTTTTTTCAATATTAGGAAGCTACAAATTCGCCATGTACCACATTTAGGGGGTTAGGAATACAACTTATCTGGTTTTCAGGAGTTGTTGCAGTCACTTTACACTTTTTATTTCTAATTCATAAAGTCGGTTTACTGGCGTTTTAGAAAATATACTGGCAGCAACCTTTTTTGGGTTCTTATTACTAGTACAAATTCTACTGCCAGTAAAAAATATTCCCTCTTTAAGGGTGCCTGTTTGATGACTTTATTTTCTCTGTTTTGATGAATAAGTTAATACAGATCTGGGACACCTTTTATTATATAATATTATTGTATTTGATAATGGTGAATATATGTTTATACTACCTTCTCAGCAGGCTTAGGAACACCAGTTAGATGACGTGATGAACATCAAAATTCGATTTGAATACCAATCAGGAATTACGGTGATAATTCCACTATATGATGTGAATAATGTCAGGGAGCAAAGTTAACACCATCACAGGAAGGCAGTAACACATTTATACCAAACAGTGGAATAAAGCCAAAACATATGGTGGAGTTTAGATCATTTGAATTGGATGATAATTAGACCACGTTGTTAATGGTGGCATGTAGCAAAGTGGTTTGTTATGCGCAGCTGCAGAGGTGATGCAGTGCTCCAACAAAAGCACAGACAGAGTTCATGATGCGAACAGTTATTTTATTTATCTTTTTCCCGGTTTTGCACCATTCAATAATAGCACTGGCAACTACACAGCAATGTGTGGTTTGCACAGCAAAATAATACTGGGTTTCAGTCCCGAAACAATAATAAACAAAGGCAATGTCCAGACATGGCTCCTCGTCTTTTTGTGGTGCTCCCATGCTGGTGGTGAATACACAGTGATTAATGACTTGGTGCAGTAGTTGTAATCCAGGTTTTAATGCTGGCTTGACAGCAACAACTCACAGGTGTTTAGCTGTCTAATAATTACAAATAAACAGTTATAAGCACAAATAAAATACAGCATTCACGGTTACCTTATCTCTGTACTCCTTTTACAAGTCCGTCCCTAACCATAACAAAGGATCAGATTGCTTGACCACATCCCTTGAAATACCCTTAGTCACGTCTCCTTCAGTGGCAAGTCCAATCACGTATCCTCCAATCCGTGACTGACACATCACCTACTGCATTAAGGCGATGACTTCTGGTATTGTGGCTCTGCCCCCTTTCTGGATGGTCTACTTCCAACTGACCCTGGAATGAACTGTCAAACCATCCAGTCCAGGGCACACTGTTCCTGTTATACCATGCCCTTACAGGTCGGGAGGGAGATTGTACACTAGGATTAATTTGCTCTCTGTCAGATGGCATTATCATCATCATTATTCCCGACAAACACTAAATTCGTCAATGTATGATAACAGTAGCAAATGCTAAGATGCTGTTGCAATCAAACTTATACGACTTTGGAAAACACATTTATTGCCAATTTATTCACATAATGATTTGCTGCAAACCCCTTTTGCTACCTGTTTTTATTTGCCAATATAAATTATAAATTATATTGCAGAATTAAAAAAGAAAATTAGTTATAAAATCTATGTCTTTTGCGTTATAATTAAGCAATACAAACCCTGATTAGAGGGCTTCCAATCTGGTAGTTGAGCATGTCAGAATGGAAAAAGCTAACATACAGACAAGAAATTTGTGATAATCAGGGCTTTATTGTGGTAAGAAACTGATAATCCGTGCTTTGTTACTGTAACAATTTAGATTCTTTTAGTTACGAATTTAATTTACCTTTTCAACATTTTGCTTTTTTAAAGCCAGACAATCTCTCGGAATACTGTGCTAGTGTCCTGCAATGAAGTTTCCTGATTGGTGGATGAAAGTTCTGAGGTTTCTAATTAAGCGATAGAGCCCGTTGATGTGGGCTCTACTGTGTGGTAGATGACCGCGACTGGAGTTATGCATCCCAAGCCATAGCCGAAGGCGCTAACGAAAGTCAAGGTCATCTACCACACGGTAGAGCCTGCATCGAGAAGGTTCTATTGTTATTAGAAAATGATTTATTTCTTTATTTTCTCTTTTTAAAACCTATATTTACCTTGAACTTCTGATGTTTCGCCAGGTAACATTCCGCTGAGGAAAATAGTCCCTAACATAATTAGAAAAGAAAAACAACATACACGTAGAGAAAACATTATTATTATTATTATTATTATTATTATATTATTATTATTATTAAAATTGTTATTATTGCTAACATATTTATTTATTGGGGTCTTACTCTTTCTTATTATAATTTATCTTGACATGTACAATTGTTGAATAGTCCATGTAGTATTGAGTCTGACTTGAAACTTGTTGTTGGAGGCGGGGCGTCATCCAAGCAGGCAGGGAGTGGATTGGCTGGTGCGGAAAGAACTGAAACAGGGTTGGCAGTTTGACTGGCTGGTTTTGAGGGAGGGTGTTTTTTGGATCCAGCCGATGACAGAATTGTGGACTAACCGTATCTTCCCTGTCCAGCAGCTGCGAATTGAGCCTTCATTATGGTGTCCTGTCACAGACATGATTTTGCTTGTCTCTAGACCAGCGTCAGAAAGTATGTTTAAGTAGCTCTTTATGTTATCAGATTAGTTGTAGATTACAATGTTAAGGGAAAAAGCCGGTACTTATGTGCAGATTTATTTTTAAATGTAATTCACAGTTAAGCACTTCAACATTCCAGCGGGCATCTATGCAAAATATAAGCCTGCTATGTCTGGAAGCTGATTGGCTGTATCACCTAATTTATAATTTAATTGAATGAACTCTGGCTCTTACAGCAGTAATTGTTTATTGTTTTGACATGCCTGATTTTTTGGTCATACTTTTAGAAATGCCCCATAATTTGCCATAGTATTTCACAGCCTTACAACCTAAATTAGACTTCAGAAAACTGCTATTTTGTCCCAGCTCCTCTGTGATCAGTTACTGGCAATGTCCAATCGATGCCACACTCAATAGATAATAAACTGTAATTAGTACACTGTGTACTGCAACACATTTTGTAATTGTTTCTCATTTTGTGTCAGCTATGTGCTCTATGTATAATATCATATTGTCGACATCGGACTGTGTATTTCTTCTACCGGTATGACTATATGATAGTAAAATTCAATTTAAAAAAATCTTGCCACCTATAGATAGCATTCCCTTGCTAACTATTTTTTTTGTACTTTTAAATTAATAATCTGACTTTTTAATACTACGAATAAAGTTGACTATTGACAGCTCTTACCTTAATGTGGATATCTCTAAGAAAAAACACAACCATTGGTAAAGTTTCATCAATAATCCTTCAGCCCTATTGGAAGTTGAGGTCCCAATATAGTAAAATAGCTAACTAATAATAATATTAATAACAACACTTTCCATTTTCCATTAAACAGAACAAACATAGTTAATACGCTCACTATCCTCTTTGCATTCATACCAGTCTCTCATTTGTACTTTTAGCCCCATGGGTCTACAATGAATAAATACATTCAGCTACTGAGTGGCCATAATGTAAATGGATATGTATTAACCACACTCATTTGTAAGGTTGTGATATGACCTTTTTCTGTAGAATAACTCAAACCACATGCATTTAAAATATGTGGAGCCTTAAGCAGAAAATGATTTGCAGGCGCCTTGACCTAGTGTTGAGTTCAGATTACAAGCCCACTGCACCACGCAGTTCTTAAAATGTGTTGCATTTTTCAAATCTTGCCATTTGTTGATAAATACAGTAGTTAGTGTTTTGTCACAGCTGTAGACAGCCCCCATCGCACCAGGCTGTGACAGAAACTCGCTGACCGTCTTCGAGCTAATCACTTATTCCTGCACTGCAGTCTGCTAAGTCTGAAAAAGCTGTTTTTCCTCTTCTTGAACTTGATGATCTAATGCCGGAAACTCAGCTTTCTTCTCAAAGAAGGGGGTCTTTTGTTCATAGGAACAGAGAGCCCTTACAATAAGCTGTGAGTTGTCCTTGCTCAAGCATTAAAATACTAAATGGGGAAAGCTTGACAGGGTTTCAGCAATGTTTAAAAACCTTCCAGACACAAAAAAAAAACTATTAAAGAACCAACAGAAAACTGAAAACAAGAGTTTCACTTAGGTAATGGTGACATCATTGTTTAAATAATTAAATTATTTTAAACTCCTTCTTAAATACTATGTAAAGTTTGAAACACTCCAATAAAATTGCAGACATAAACTTTCGTGAAGCCATGGCTTCTAGTTAATAGTGTATTGCAAAAATACAGGCAGTGTTTGAAAGCAGACTGCAGTATATATATATATATATATATATATATATATATATATATATATATATATATATATATATATATATATATATATATATATATATACAGACATGCTCAAATTTGTTGGTACCCCTCCACAAAAAACTAAGAATGCACAATTCTCTGAAATAACTTGAAACTGACAAAAGTAATTGGCATCCACCATTGTTTATTCCATATTTAATGGAAATCAGACTTTGCTTTTGATTTTTTATTCAACATAATATTGTAAACGATAAAACAACCGAAAAAAATGATGGGACAGCTAACCTAATATTTTGTTGCACAACCTTTAGAGGCAATCACTGCAATCAAATGTTTTCTGTAGCTCTCAATGAAACTTCTGCACCTGTTAACAGGTAGTTTGGCCCACTCTTCCTGAGTAAACTGCTCCAGCTGTCTCAGGTTTGATGGGTGCCTTCTCCAGACTGCACATTTCAGCTCTTTTCATACATGTCCGATAGGATTCAGATCAGGACTCATAGAAGGCCACTTCAGAATAGTCCAATGTTTTGTTCTTATCCATTCTTGGATGCCTTTAGCTGTGTGTTTTGGGACATTATCCTGTTGGAGGACCCATGACCTGCGACTGAGACAGAGCTTTCTGACACTGGACAGTACGTTTCCCTTCAGAATGCCTTGATAGTCTTGAGATTTCATGGTGCCCTGCACAGATTCAAGGCATCCTGTGCCAGGCACAGCAAAGCAGCCCCAAAACATAACCGAGCTTCCTCCATGTTTCACTGTAGGTATGGTGTTCTTTTCTTTGAAAGCTTCATTTTTCCTTCCGTGAACATAGAGCTGATGTGACTTGCCAAAAAGCTCCAGTTTTGACTCATCTGTCCAAAGGACATTCTCCCAGAAGGATTGTGGCTTGTCAATATGCATTTTAGCAAATTCCAGTCTGCCTTTTTTATGTTTTTCTTTCAAAAGTGGAGTCCTCCTGGGTCTTCTGCCATGGAGCCCACTTTTGCTCAAAAAGCAATGGATGGTGCGATCAGAAGCTGATGTACCTTCACCTTGGAGTTCAGCTTGTATCTCTTTGGCAGTTATCCTTGGTACTTTTTCTACCATTCGCACTATCCTTCTGTTCAATCTGGGGTCGATTTTCCTCTTGTGGCCGCGCCCTGGGAGGTTGCCTACAGTTCCATGGACGTTAAACTTCTTAATAATATTTGCAACTGTTGTCACAGGAACACCAAGCTGCTTGGAGGTGGTCTTGTAGCTTTTACCTTTACCATGCTTGTCTATTATTTTCTTTTTGATCTCCTCAGACAACTCTCTCCTTTGCTTTCTCTGGTCCATGTTCAGTGTGGTGCACGCAATGATACCAAACAGCACAGTGACTACTTTTCTCCATTTAAATAGGCTGAATGACTGATTACAAGATTGGAGACATGTGTGATGCTAATTAAAGAAACTAATTAGTTTGAAATATCACTATAATCCAATTATTCATTATCTTTTCTAAGGGGTACCAACAAATGTGTCCAGGCCATTTTAGAATATCTTTGTAGAATAAGCAATAATTCATCTCTTTTCACAGCTTCTTTGCTTTATTCTATGACATATCAAAGGCATGCAAGTATACATGATAAAATAGCTTTTAATTTAATCACTTTTCAGGAGGAATGAAGCATTATTTCAATGAGCTGTAAGGGTACCAACAAATTTGAGCATTATACCTGTATAATTAAAAAAAAAAAAATAGAAACAATAAAATACATTAGAAAATAGGCTAGTTTTGTGCACTTACATTTCTTTATTTACTTCTTATGGTCATACAAGGACACATTTGCTTCGTTGGTTTGAAGCTGGTGCTGTTTTAACAGCAGTCTTTATTGTCATAATTTCATTCAGATCGTCTGTAGGCCAGTGGTTTTCAAACCCCTTTCCAAATAATCTAGTCTACCGCCTGCCCCCATCTGTGATAGGGTCAGAATATACCTATGAAAACAGGAAAATATATGGTCTTTTTTAATTACTAGATTAAGTACAGTAAATGGAAAACTGCTGTTAAAAGCGAACAAAATAAAATACAATTAGTTAACCACGGTGCAAATGCACCAACTAAAAATGCTATGCATAATTATTTCACAATCTAGACTCCAATAAGTGTGCCAAAACAAATCTAAATGAAGATTCCAAAAACAGGTTATGCTTATAAAAACAAAAGTAAGGTTCCAATTTAAAATAAAAATCAAAAAGCAATTCTCAACAAAAGACATGCGTTTCTTCCAACAAAAGCAGAAGTGTAGAAAGAAAACACTTTTTTTTTTAAATGCTGCAAAATACAGACTTTTTTATTATTATTTTTTTATTGAACTCAAAATTTATCATTGAACACTTTAGCTGAGACAATGTAAAATGCTATCTGTGTCTTGTGTGATATCGAATCCAGACAGAATAAGAATGTTGTTTTGAAGCGAATATTTCCAAAAGGTAATTTGTTGAAAGTAGAAAGGGGATATTTATATCAGGCAGTCAAAAATTTTTTTTTAGCAAAATGCTTTCATGTTAAGTGTTTAGTGCAGTAGCCTGTTGGTGTTAATCAGCTAATGGTATTCTATGGTATTCAATTACAGATGGTATTTTCTTGGCATTTTTACAGTATTATCATGATATTGCCATGAACTACCATAAATGCAATTGCTGTGGTGCTATTCGAACAGGATATAATTAAGCTATAGACCCTGTCGATGCGGGCTCTACTGTGTGGTAGATGACCCCAACTGGAGTTATGCGTACCGAGCCGTAGGAGAGGACGCTATTAGAACAGAAAAAACGACATTCTCAAAACTTGTTGTTGGAGGTGGGGCATCATTCGAGCTGGCAGGGAGTGGATTTGCTGATGACAGAATTGTGGACAAATCATGTTCTTCCTGTTTATTTGCTGTTCATATTTCATGAATATCTATATTCATATATAGATTCAGGATAGAAAGACTTTGGCTGAAGTTAGAAACATGATGATTTAGGAGGCATTTTAGAGTGGTATTTAATGAGAGATTGTATTGGTAGTTCAGACTCCATCGTACTTGGACTGTTCAGTAATTGCTGTTCATTCCATAGGCAATGTCCGAATTATAAATAGGGGTTTAAAACCTTAACAAGTTAATAAAAAATAAAAATCAATTTACTAAATAAAAACTAATTGTTTTTCTCTTTATATGTATGTCATCCTTATTTTTTTAATTTAAAAAAAATGTTGGGAACTATTTTCTTAGACCATCTTTACTCAGCGGAAAGGTACCTGACGAATCAGCACAAGTTCAAGGTATATCTGGGTTTTAAGGTTATTTATTTATTTATTTATTTTAAGAACACAGTGGTAGACATCATTTCTAATAGCGATAGTGCTCTCTCAATGATGGCTCCTCTACCATGTGATAGTTATATAACTCCAGTCTCTCCAGTCAACTATCACACGGTAGAGTCATCATCGATGGGCACTATCGCTTAAATACATCAATTTAAATTGTGTAATCAGCTTTGGCCAAATTCATGGTTTGTCCACATCACTGAACATACATAAAGTACATGTTTTTGTTATGTTTAAAATATAGTAACTAACAGCCTGTAATAGTGCAATGTAGGAACGACATTAAACTCACCATATCAAATGTATCGGTACAGTTCTTCCTCTTCCAACCTGTGGGATTGTTGCAGTGAGATGCAAACCTTCTTTTGTGTGGACTTTTGTATTTTTTTTTTTTTCAACAAATAATGACAGTCAGCTAACACTTTTATTTATACACTATTTTTTGGTGGGATTTCTTTTACAATAAAAGTTAGTCATGTACAATATAAATCTTATATATATATATATATATATATATATATATATATATATATATATATATATATATATATATATATATATATATATATACACAGCATGTGGTACATGCATCAAAAAGTACAAGTTTATTAATTAATTCTACAGAAATATGCAGTCAAGTGTTTGGCAAATAATACAAGGATAGTACACAGGGCTTTCTTATGAAATGTTGTTATGTCTGTTCCCTCCCCATGCTTTTTTATCACATTTTTTAGTGGCCAAATGAGGCAGGCTGCACTGCAGTAACACATCCTAAAGTTTGTGGTAACCCAGTTTAAGAAAGCTGTATGCTATTCATCGCTGCACCAAGACGGACTTGGAAGTCAGCCACAAACATTTAAATATACCCATCGTATTTTAATATTAATTAGGTTATTTGCATTTGGAGCGAGAATTTCTCAGGCTAAAAGAAAACTACATGGAAATGCATACAATCCTAAAGTGCTAACAAAAAAGAATGAGAAAAAGGTGAGACTATAGAAATTGCCCCAATGTTTCCTTTTGTGCTATGACTTACAATTCCCTGACAAATTACTGCCTTGATCAAATCCTTCTGTTTCTCACTTGTCACAATCATCATCAGAGTTCCTCAAAGACAATAATGCCTCTGTTTTTATCTAGTATTCCATTCCACATCTGTTTGAAGTGATTTGAGTGCCTCCAGTACCTGCTTTAAAAAAAAAGACATCAGAAAGAACAAAAGAAAGTTTATAAACGAGAGGAGACCACTCGGCCCATTTTGCTCATTTGGTTGTAGGTAGCTTATTGTTCCCAGAATCTCTTAAAGGATCCCAGGGTGTCAGCTTCAACAACATAAATTATTTAATTGTATTGTAAAATGTGAAACTCCTTTTGCATTAAAATGTCTTCCTTCTGTTGCTATTCTTTTCAGATTGCACTGCAATGTAAAAGGAAGTTGATGTCTTAGTCCACCCAGAGTCACTCTAAAGGGAAATACTGTCCTTTCCTTTTCTCTGCTACCAAGCCTGAATCTTATCTTCTGGTTCTTTCATTTCATCAGACTGAACCTTTCATATGCACAGTAACTGCCACCAAAAATATCTGCTAAATTCATATTATGCAATGGCTTTGGAAACAATCTCTCAGGCAAGAGAAAACCTGAAGCTGTTCTCAGATAGTCCCACTCATTTGATCTCACTCTGAAAAGAAAGGAAATGACCGTGAAATTTAATAGAGTAATCACAAATGATTTCAAATCTCACTCAGTTGGGTTTTCTGACCTTGGCATCTCTATTAAGTGAGCATTGCCCAATACTGAATACAAAAACTAGGATCATCTTATGTGAAGTTATATATTAGAGTGTCTGGTCAAAACAAAAGGTGGTCAGAAACTCTTTCTTCGTTTTAAATATGGGGGAAAAAAACTAAATAAACAGACAATTACTGAATATTACCTGCTGAGACCATTTATACTAAATATTTTTTGGATCTTAATCTTTTTAAAAAATACTTTTCAGGCACATAGCATCCCCTTGATTTTCTTTGCTTTCTTTCGCAGTCCTTGTATGTGCTGTATTTTCAACGCTGAAAGATTCTTACATACCTACAATAACTTAAAGGAGAGCAATAATCCACTGCTATTTGAGCACATAAGGTGTATCTCAAAGCACTTTACAGAACAAAAATAGTCAGATTTAGAAAAACAAAAGTGAAAGAAGCATATAATGTAAACACCAGTTTTCTAATAAAACATATATAATGCATATAAAATACAAAATAGTACATAACAAACAGATACAACAATAAAACTAAAACTAAACTTTTAATCTGGTTTTAAAAACAGATAGGGTCTCAGCTTCCCTCACATGTGTTGGCAACTCATTCCAAAGTTTGGGGGCTCTATAATAAAAAGCCCTTCCTCCCCATTTAGCATATTTCATTCTAGGGATTACCAGCAATCCTATATTCAGAATGATTGAGAATATTGTAAATCCTGGTGCCAGTGCAAACCATTTTCTAAGAAGGGACATGGATAATTATGTTAGCAGGAGTATTACTGTCAATGGAAAATCATTCAAATTAGTTCATTAGAAATAACTAACATGATAAACATTGAAACATGAGAGCATACCAATTATAATATCTATTAAGAAAATTACCATATAACTACTATATCAACTACCAATATAGTACAATAAACATGATACCAGACATTTAGTTATGCAGTTAACAACATGAGAATTTTCACTTGGAATTTATTTTAAAATGTTCATCCATTATACAGTCAAACTTACTTAAAATTATCACTCAACAGATTAGACTCCTATAGAAAATAGAAAGTGGACTCAAAAGGGTTACCCATAGTAACATTTTCCTACTTGCAGGGGTTTTTGGGACACATCAGGCCCCCAGTGGGTAAATTTTATACCTAAAAAGATGAAGAAACTGATATATAGACATTATTTGGGGAGCCTGGGTCCATGAAAAATCATACTTAGTTAGATGGCAAAATGTTTATTTGCACGTAAATAACTATATTATGTAAAGATTGAATTTAAGTTTTAGGCTATCAATAATCAGTATGATAATAAGCCAGTGGCTCCCTTTTCTGGGGCTCCAGCCCCAGACTTTCCAGCAGCGCAAAGGGTGCTGCTGGATTTAACACCACCCCGGGTAATGTCAGGCAGACATCCCCGGGTGGTGGTGTGCAGGCATCCCTGAAGCTACACTTCTAATATGTTAGGATTAAACAACGATTATTTAAAACTGGAGAGCAAAGATATTTAGTCCACAAAATAGAAAAAGCTTGGTGTCAACACAGCAGGACATTTCTCAAAGTGGCACACTGTTATCCTTTGACACAGAACAGTCAGTCACAATTCAGTATAGCAAAGGAACTCTTTCAGTCCTCAAAATGGCCACAATATAGCCTACACACTAATACATCCAATCAAATAAATATTATTGCTGTATGCTAAATAAAATCTTCAATATTCTAATAACAAAATATTTAAAACACAAAATAAAAAAAAAATATTGTGGACGTGGAAGGAAGGTTGGAAGCATTTTAATACTATCAGAATGTCTTCATTTAAACTAATTTTAACAGGTAATATTTGCAGGTGACATGTTTAGAAGAATGGGGGGGGGGGGTTATTGCCGTTAAAATTCAATGTTTTAAATATTTATTTATTTAAAATAACACTGGCATAAAACGTAAAAAAAAGCAAAATGTGTACAAAGGTTAAAAACAAACAAACAAATGTATGTATTTGTCTAAAGCCCCTTTCACACTGGCATGCTCTACCCAGGTCAGGATTTCAATTTCAATTTCTCACTGCTTTTGATAAAGCAGGATTCACCTGGGTGACAGACGCAGTACACAATGCGTGTATCAGTGCCCCGGAAGCAGCTTGTTACGGAGGCTTCCATCCAAGCTTCTCTGGATTGAATCGTCGACCCAAATGTTGATTAGAGCAAATGTTTCTTCATCCCTTCACGCAACCTTCGCTCAACTGATCTTGGATTGTTATGTGTTCCCTCTGTTCACCTGCGTTCTATGGGTGACAGGGCTTTTTGTTGTTATGCCCCAAAACTTTGGAACACCATTCCTAAAGAGACCAGGGATTCTGCCACTCTTAATACTTTTAAATCTAGCTTAAAGACCTACTTTTATAGAAAGGCATTTTTATGACTTTATCCCTGCTGAATCTGGCTCTTGGTGTGCCTTAATCAACAAAATACGGCTAAGCAGAATAAATAGAAATGTTCCTTGAGGAAGTGAAACCTTCACACAGGCATGGCTGTTTGTTATTTCAATGGCTTACGAACGGCGGTCGTGCATTTTGTCTCGCTCAGCCCAGGTCAAAGTGCGTCAACCAACATTCTGAGGTGGGTCGCTGCTACCCAGGTCAACCCTGATACGACCCAGGTACCTGATTTCACTCTACGCGGGATTGTGACCCAGGTAGCCAATGTGAAAGGGGTTTAACTCTACAACTACATGCTTATATGTTTAAGGTTTATGTGTTGCTCGCAGGATCGATCAAGGAGACAGTGCCTGTGTCGAGCAAATGCTGTTTTTCACTAGTTTGTCAGATAGTGTTTAGTTTGCCAGTTTTGGAAAGAAAAAAAACAAAAACAATGTCAGCTGTTATACGAATTTTCATTTAATAAATAAATAATAAATAATCTACCTCTAAAAAGTAGCTGTCATGTACAAGACTTGAGTTACTGTTAAGCCAGAGAGCAGATGCAGGTGCAATCAAAGGAAAAGTTGGGAACATTAAACAATTTTGGGGAGAAATAATTCAAGATAAATAACAATGAAGATACAGTGTGAAAAATGGCGTTTCACCAAAAATAGTGGGCTGCATCCACCATTCCAAAAAGTGAGTGGACAGCTTCCTGCGTCCACCCTGCGTCCACCCCAAGTCTAACACGAGTCTAAAGCCCATTTAAAGCATTGTTCAAACTAACAGGATGTGTATAAACACTTTTCAAATAACAGACATTCAATAAAACATGTCTCAATACAGAATATACACACTAAGCACTGTGTTTGCTAACTTTAGCATAACTGTGGCAGAAGTGTTAAAGGGACTAGGAGCTCTTAAAATAAACAAATCCCCTGGGCCGGATGAGATCCTCCCAGTAGTACTCAAAGAAATGAAAGAAGTAATTTACAAACCGCTAACCAAGATCATGCAGCAGTCTCTTGACACAGGGGTGGTACCGACAGACTGGAAAATTGCAAACGTGATACCGATCCACAAAAAGGGAAACAAAACTGAACCAGGTAACTACAGACCAGTAAGCCTGACTTCTATTATATGCAAACTTATGGAAACTATAATAAGATCCAAAATGGAAAATTACCTATATGGTAACAAGGTCCTGGGAGACAGTCAACATGGTTTTAGGAAAGGGAGATCGTGGCTAACTAACTTGCTTGATTTTTTTGAGGATGCAACATTGATAATGGATAATTGCAAAGCATATGACATGGTTTATTTAGATTTCCAGAAAGCTTTTGACAAAGTCCCGCACAAAAGATTAATTCTCAAACTGAACGCAGTTGGGATTCAAGGAAACACATGTACATGGATTAGGGAGTGGTTAACATGTAGAAAACAGAAAGTACTGATTAGAGGAAAAACCTCAGAATGGAGTGTGGTAACCAGTGGTGTACCACAGGGATCAGTATTAGGTCCTCTGCTATTCCTAATCTACATTAATGATTTAGATTCTGGTATAGTAAGCAAACTTGTTAAATTTGCAGACGACACAAAAGTAGGAGGAGTGGCAAACACTGTTGCAGCAGCAAAGGTCATTCAAAATGATCTAGACAAGATTCAGAACTGGGCAGACACATGGCAAATGACATTTAATAGAGAAAAGTGTAAGGTACTGCACGCAGGAAATAAAAATGTACATTATAAATATCATATGGGAGATACTGAAATTGGAGAAGGAATCTATGAAAAAGATCTAGGAGTTTTTGTTGACTCAGAAATGTCTTCATCTAGACAATGTGGGGAAGCTATAAAAAAGGCTAACAAGATGCTCGGATACATTGTGAAAAGTGTTGAATTTAAATCAAGGGAAGTAATGTTAAAACTGTACAATGCACTAGTAAGACCTCATCTTGAATATTGTGTTCAGTTCTGGTCACCTCGCTATAAAAAAGATATTGCTGCTCTAGAAAGAGTGCAAAGAAGAGCGACCAGAATTATTCTGGGCTTAAAAGGCATGTCATATGCAGACAGCCTAAAAGAATTGAATCTGTTCAGTCTTGAACAAAGAAGACTATGTGGCGACCTAATTCAAGCATTCAAAATTCTAAAAGGTATTGACAATGTCGACCCAAGGGACTTTTTCGACCTGAAAAAAAAAACAAGAACCAGAGGTCACAAATGGAGATTAGACAAAGGGGCATTCAGAACAGAAAATAGGAGGCACTTTTTTACACAGAGAATTGTGAGGGTCTGGAATCAACTCCCCAGTAATGTTGTTTAAGCTGACACCCTGGGATCCTTCAAGAAGCTGCTTGATGAGATTTTGAGATCAAGAAGCTACTAACAACCAAACGAGCAAGATGGGCCAAATGGCCTCCTCTCGTTTGTAAACTTTCTTATGTTCTTATGTTTATACTGTACATGTTTTACTGCATACCAGTTATTGTATTTAATGTAACTGTATCTTTTACACAGATGATGTTAGTCAGCAGACACATGCACAGGGGAAAACAGAATGTGCACATCAGGTTTCTTACCTCTCTTGAACCCAATGTACTGCATGGGTAATTTTTGTAAATAAGTATTGAACGTGTTAATAATATACATCCTTGTCATTTACTTATTTATTGTTTACATATACAAATAGGGTTATTTAAACTTAACATGCTGGTGAGCGTTATAGTTCTCTTCATAAAATGCTGTAATAAGAATGTTCAGACTTAAAAAAAAAAAAAAAAGTGAAGCAAGCCAGTAGAAATGGGACACACTAATATAAGGTTATGGGGTATTTATTAATGTTCTATTCGCAAAGCAGAGCGGCTTGTGAATGCAACCCCTGCAGGCATACCAACGTGAAGCCCGAGGGATGACACGAGACAGACAGCCTTCTCAGAAAATACCCTGTCAACCCTTTGGTGATCCACCGTTCTGTATCATGTTCCCATATAAATGTAACCAGGGTTTCAGCACTCAAAAAGGCACTGTTGACAATGCACTAGGGAGCTAATCATGCAACGTGCTCCCTGCTCTCCCAAACCAGTCGAGCGCCTCTTACAGCAGCCTCTAGTTAGCCTGTATGTTCCTGTGCAGCAACTGTTCTCACCTACTGATGAATGTAGTACTAGCCCTCCCAGAGCGAAGTACTGTAGCACAGCTTCTGACATCCTATAACTCTGATAGCTAAATATAGCAAGACATAAGTATGAAATTATTGAATCGGCTTTAATTCTATAAACTGTTTTCAAAAGTCTTGTGTAACTGGAAGTTCCAACTCGGTTACACATCTGAAAAACAATCTTAAAAGTTTGAAGCATTCTGTATTCTTCCAAAGACGCTTTTGCAGTGCATGTATCAATCAGTAAGCTGCAAATTTCCTATTGGATTGTTCACTTAAACTTCACTATTTAACAAGCCAATACATGTCATACATCACTTGAAGAATAACTTTCACCTATGATTTATGTTCAAAGCAACAACAACCAAAATGTTAACAAAGGTGAATTCTAGCTTTCTAAAAACAAATAAACAAACACTGCAAAAACTATCCTAAAACATATTATTAATACTACTATTTTCACTTCCAAAATGATACCTCACTAGTTGGGGGATATTTAGTCTCTCCCTCTGCATGTGTGTTTGTTTTACAATAAAAGCATAGAGCTGCACTGTCGGAGGTGGAAACTCAAAGTCATGTCAAGGGAGGCCCTTACGTTTTTCCAACAATAGACAGTTCAATTAAACACACCACTGACATTACGACTATTACTTTGATGAAAACCTAATCAGTGCAAACATTGTAAGCAAAGTGCATGCATGTGAAACTAATATGTTCTCACTGATGTGACAGCAAATCTAAATAAATCATAATGTCTTATCTTAATGTGTATTCCCATGAAGATCAGAGCTTGTTCTGAAACAATCATTTCCTGTGTCTCACTTTTTCTAGAAATAATTTGCAAGACAATAATTCTGTTCTGAGTCAGAAAATAAAAATAATTAAAAATCCATTACTATTCTTGCTCCTGGAATTGTCATTGTTTGATACACTGCTCAGATCACAGCCTTGACACAACATGGCATAGACTCAACAAGGTGCTGGAGGCATATTAATCTATTCAGTCATTACTATTGGTGCAGAGGGTCGTAATCCGAATGTGATGCTCAAGTTCATCCCAAACATAAGAACATAAGAACATAAGAAAGTTTACAAACGAGAGGAGGCCATTCGGCCCATCTTGCTCGTTTGGTTGTTAGTAGCTTATTGATCCCAAAATCTCATCAAGTAGCTTCTTGAAGGATCCCAGGGTGTCAGCTTAAACAACATTACTGGGGAGTTGATTCCAGACCCTCACAATTCTCTGTGTAAAAAAGTGCCTCCTATTTTCTGTTCTGAATGCCCCTTTGTCTAATCTCCATTTGTGACCTCTGGTTCTTGTTTCTTTTTTCAGGCTGAAAAAGTCCCTTGGGTCGACACTGTCAATACCTTTTAGAATTTTGAATGCTTGAATTAGGTCGCCACGTAGTCTTCTTTGTTCAAGACTGAACAGATTCAATTCTTTTAGGCTGTCTGCATATGACATGCCTTTTAAGCCCGGAATAATTCTGGTCGCTCTTCTTTGCACTCTTTCTAGAGCAGCAATATCTTTTTTATAGCGAGGTGACCAGAACTGCACACAATATTCAAGATGAGGTCTTACAAGTGCATTGTACAGTTTTAACATTACTTCCCTTGATTTAAATTCAACACTTTTCACAATGTATCCGAGCATCTTGTTAGCCTTTTTTATAGCTTCCCCACATTGTCTAGATGAAGACATTTCTGAGTCAACAAAAACTCCTAGGTCTTTTTCATAGCTTCCTTCTCCAATTTCAATATCTCCCATATGATATTTATAATGTACATTTTTATTTCCTGCGTGCAGTACCTTACACTTTTCTCTATTAAATGTCATTTGCCATGTGTCTGCCCAGTTCTGAATCTTGTCTAGATCATTTTGAATGACCTTTGCTGCTGCAACAGTGTTTGCCACTCCTCCTACTTTTGTGTCGTCTGCAAATTTAACAAGTTTGCTTACTATACCAGAATCTAAATCATTAATGTAGATTAGGAATAGCAGAGGACCTAATACTGATCCCTGTGGTACACCGCTGGTTACCACACTCCATTCTGAGGTTTTTCCTCTAATCAGTACTTTCTGTTTTCTACATGTTAACCACTCCCTAATCCATGTACATGTGTTTCCTTGAATCCCAACTGCGTTCAGTTTGAGAATTAATCTTTTGTGCGGGACTTTGTCAAAAGCTTTCTGGAAATCTAAATAAACCATGTCATATGCTTTGCAATTATCCATTATCGATGTTGCATCCTCAAAAAAATCAAGCAAGTTAGTTAGGCACGATCTCCCTTTCCTAAAACCATGTTGACTGTCTCCCAGTACCCTGTTACCATATAGGTAATTTTCCATTTTGGATCTTATTATAGTTTCCATAAGTTTGCATATAATAGAAGTCAGGCTTACTGGTCTGTAGTTACCTGGTTCAGTTTTGTTTCCCTTTTTGTGGATCGGTATTACGTTTGCAATTTTCCAGTCTGTCGGTACCACCCCTGTGTCAAGAGACTGCTGCATGATCTTGGTTAGCGGTTTGTGAATTACTTCTTTCATTTCTTTGAGTACTACTGGGAGGATCTCATCCGGCCCAGGGGATTTGTTTATTTTAAGAGCTCCTAGTCCCTTTAACACTTCTGCCTCAGTTATGCTAAAGTTATTTAAAACTGGATAGGAACTGGATGACATGTGGGGCATGTTGTCAGTATCTTCCTTTGTAAAAACTTGTGAAAAGTAATCATTTAACATATTTGCTATCTTTTTTTCTTCCTCTACGATTTTGCCATTTGTATCTCTTAAACATTTAATCTCCTCTTTGAATGTTCTCTTGCTGTTGTAATATTGGAAAAACATTTTGGAATTGGTTTTAGCTCCCTTAGCAATGTTCATTTCTATTTCTCTCTTGGCCTTTCTAACTTCCTTTTTGACTTGCGTTTGCAGTTCCGTGTACTCTTTCTGCGTACTTTCTTTTCGGTCCTTTTTTAATGCTCTGTAAAGTGCCTTTTTTCGCTGAATATTTTTTTTAATTGATCTATTAAACCATTTTGGCAATTTAGTTTTACATGCTCAGTTGGATTGAGATCAAGGGATTGGGGTGGCTATGGAAGATGCCTGAAGTCTTTGTCAAGCTCCTCAAACCATTTTCACAATTATTGCATGGTGAAAGTCATCACGGTGCAAGTGCAGCATTGTTCAGTGGACTTTAACTGCAACAATGCTTAAGTAAACTGCAACATTCGTCAAGAGGTCTCAGGTATACCAGAAGAACATGCCCCATGCCAGAATGAAGCCAAATCAAATCATGGTGGTCCTAATAATGAGGCCAGGCAGTGTACATGCTGGTGCTGCTGCTGTCCTGTCTTCAATACTGCTTGAATTTATAAATCATATAAATTAAATCAAAGCACATTTCTTTATTTGAATGTAAGTTTAAATTTCCTTTATGTTAACAGTACACTGTATTAAAATATGTTCCTGCTTTCCAATCATCTTATTGTTTATTTCTTAGCAGACGCCCTTATCCAAGGGCAATTTACAATTGTTACCCAATATCACAGCACTAAGTATTGCATTATAAAATATCACATTACAAGTTATCACATTATAAAGTGTCACACTACAGAATGTCATAACACAGATAACAACGGTTATGAAAGTACAATAAGATCAAATTCAAGTAAAAGCAAAATAAAGAATACGGTACGGAAGTAAGAGCAAGTTCGTAATCTCATAAAAATATTTTGACTACCGTTACTCAATGTAGTCCCCTATATCTGAATTACCATATAATTTTATCTGGACTGCTTTAGAAGTTATCAGCTAGAGTGAGCTTTAATAGTTTCATAACACAGAGTGATACATTCTGCTTCAGTAATATCTGTGCATACTGCTAAAAGTATAATACAAATCTGCTTTGTTCAATAAAAAAAACATGATATTGCCAAAACAAACAATATAAATGTTTATATTTTTCCATTATAGTTGTACAAACAGAAACTCTGTGTGGTGCTTGAAGGGCTCCTCTGTTTATTATGACAAGGAACTCATTGACCTATATAAAGAGCCACACCCTGTAAAGCTGGGGAATGCCCTATCGCAGAGCCTTGGGAGCCCCCTGCTGGACAATGATGCCAAACTACTAAACAACCTTTTTCATCCAAGGCTTAAAGAAACTACAAACGCCCAGTGTAACGCTGGACACTATGGGTCAGGTTAAACATTTACCCCAATGCATGTTCCAATTAGGATTTTCTAAAAAAAATGTAAATAAAAAAATATTAATCATACAAAATATACTAAACAAAATATGGATGCATTGGTAAGTTATACAATATCTCAACAAGCCATAGTACTCTTCACCGGTACTGTATATAGCAGATATTGTACAGAGCATCAGTAGTCTTACATTTTCTACTAATGCAACCATTTAGCTAGTATACTTTGGCAATCAAATCTCAATTTAACCAGAGGGTTAAATGAATACATATTTTTCATGCTGATTGTGCCAATCATTCCACAAATGGAATATCTTACAAAAGGCTTGATGCATAACAGTCAAGCAGTTGAGCTGTACCACATGCTCACCTATACTGCTAAAATGTGTGACAAATTACACACACACAGTACTAATGAAGCACAGGCACGGTGCCTTACATTCAACACGGCAATAGCTTTGAAAACAAGCCTATTACTGCACTCCCTTTTCATAAGAGATTATGCAACAGCTACAGCGGTGTGCTCAGAAGCCCATTAAAAGAAAGCATGTTTATAGAGATTCTGTAATGGGAACTTGGTTTGTGCTTCACTGTGTTAGTCTGAGGTGTTTTTGTGGTGGGGTCAAGTTGAAGTTGTGCATTTCATCAAATCTTTGTGGTTAATTAATGTTTCAGTGTAATCTGTTGGTCAGTTCTAATTAGATCGCATCAGGCAGTGCGGTTTTATTTGTGTGTGGGTGTATCCTCCAATGTCCCAAAATGCTTTATTGTACGTTTGGCGAAATATACACTCCGGTTCTCGAGTACGGTTTTGTACACTGTGTAGTGTGGACACAAACTGTGTTTAGCACTTTTAAGCCAGTTTAAAGGCAACTAATACGCTTTCGAGGCATAGTGTGGCCAGGACCTTAGTCCACCTCAAGTGGACTAAAATGCAGTCTAGCAAATCCTGCAGATCTGTACTAAATTAGTACTGATTGCAGTGTACCAAACAGTTAATCCTGAAAATTGGTTTAGCTGACAAGTTAGGCTAATAATAATCATAACGAGCCATTACAAATGCAGATGGAAATTCACAATTTAAAATGTAAAGACAAACTCAGACATTTACGTGCAGCAGAATTGGGGTCCAGCGAAGTCGACGTTTTTGGAACATTTTTACAAAAACTGCATGTGGGCGGCCGGGCTCACACGCACAGGAAGAGAAGCACACAGAAACTTGCTTTCGGTTCATTTTTTTTAGAAGGCATTCCTTTTCAATTACAGCATACCTGGTCTGTCTCATACAAGCAGCTTCCTGCTAATGTACAATACCAAATGCCACACTCCCTCTACCTCCTGGGAAATATCCGTCCCTATTCCTATGTCAGAGGTATCAGTCTGCTAGATGAAATGAATGAATCATGGTCAATTTAAGTATTCATTTATTTCAGTTTTAGAGCCAATTTAAAAACCTGTCCTGTCTCAAATGTGCACAGTTGCCTCTTACATTTTAGAAACTTTCATTTTTAATTAGGGGGTTTGAATTATATATATAAGGCAGATAAAAGTAACGAGTATAATGCCTACCCTTCTCAAGCTGGCAAGAAAGATTTAAGCCCATAGCGTTTGTTTCTTTCCCTTTATATACTGTGCGGAAATCGTTTTTCAGTATTATTACATAATAAAAATATATCATTTCATAACTATTGTGTATCATACAAAAAAAAAATCACATTAACTAAACTCTACAGAACTGCTGTGAGTTGCCTGTACTATTGCACATAGTTTAGTGATTGTGTCATGTGACTACAGTATATGCAATCTAGGCGGGAAATTAAAATATGACAAACTGTAAAGACAAAAATGGATGTCTCTAAAAATGTGCCTGCAGCAGATCATGTAAAGCAGTATCTAGCAGGAGTTTTACACAGCGATGGAGGTGAGCTCTTCTGTACGTCCTGCAATGTTACTATAGTTCACTACCGAAAATCATCTGCTGACAGGTATTTAAGAACATAAGAAAGTTTACAAACGAGAGGAGGCCATTCGACCCATCTTGCTCGTTTGGTTGTTAGTAGCTTCTTGATCTCAGAATCTCATCAAGAAGCTTCTTGAAGGATCCCAGGGTGTCAGCTTCAACAACATTACTGGGGAGTTGATTCCAGACCCTCACAATTCTCTGTGTAAAAAAGTGCCTCCTGTTTTCTGTTCTTAATGCCCCTTTGTCTAATCTCCATTTGTGACCCCTGGTCCTTGTTTCTTTTTTCAGGTCGAAAAAGTCCCTTGGGTCAACATTGTCAATACCTTTTAGAATTTTGAATGCTTGAATCAGGTCGCCGTGTAGTCTTCTTTGTTCAAGACTGAACAGATTCATTTCTTTTAGCCTTTCTGCATATGACATGCCTTTTAAACCTAGAATAATTCTGGTCGCTCTTCTTTGCACTCTTTCTAGAGCAGCAATATCTTTTTTATAGCAAGGTGACCAGAACTGAACACAATATTCAAGATGAGGTCTTACTAGTGCATTGTACAGTTTTAACATTACTTCCCTTGATTTAAATTCAACACTTTTCACAATGTATCCGAGCATCTTGTTGACCTTTTTTATAGCTTCTCCACATTGTCTAGATGAAGACATTTCTGAATCAACAAAAATTCCTAAGTCTTTTTCATAGATTCCTTCTCCAATTTCAGTATCTCCCATATGATATTTATAATGCACATTTTTATTTCCTGCGTGTAGTACCTTACACTTTTCTCTGTTAAATGACATTTGCTTACTATACCAGAATCTAAATTATTAATGTAGATTAGGAATAGCAGATGACCTAAGACTGATCCCTGTGGTATTCCATTGGTTATCACACTCCATTCTGAGGTTTCTCCTCTAATCAGTACTTTCTGTTTAAATTCAAGTATTCCCCGAAACAGAAAGGCAGAAACCCAGAGTAGTACCACGACTACTTTACTTGCAAAGAAACAAAAAACGGTGGCTTCCATGTTCCAAATGTCCACTGAAAAACGTGAAGCACCAAACACGTTACATTTTGACCCGACAGGGGTGTTTGTTTGCGCAAATATCCCGCTTGAAAAATTGGACTTATGAAAAGTGACGTAATTCCTTCATCAGCCCAGCTGAGACGTGAATACTTACCTAAAGTTGCCGTGTATCACAAGCAAGCAGGAAATTATGGAATTGGTGAAACAGTCAAATTGCTTGTCATTGGTCACTGATGGGTCCACTGATGCCCAAGATCAGTATGTGTTACATGCCGTATTTGTTTTACAAGGCCTAAATGGTGAATATGCATCTGACATAGAAGCTTTCCTAACAGATATACTTTACCTACACCCTGTTAATTACAACACCGTTTCACAAGCTAATGTGCATAGGGGCTCTAAAATATGGATTACGTAACACCCCTATGTCCTTTAATCTCGCCCTGGTTGAGCCTTGATTGTTATCAAACCGTATTTATTTATTATCAGTTAGTTTACATTCATTATTCGACAAAAAAAATAAATGATTTTTTTATAAGTAGAATATATTTTTTAAGATGTATTAAAACTCACTGATTGAATAGATCATAACAGAAACCATTAAATGGAGCTGAAGCATTTGAAGAATGTAAGAGTGAGGAAAATGTATTGTTTCTGCAGATTGAATCTTTTTTTAGCTCACACTATAGTTTAAAATGTAGATGAGTCATTCCTTAAATACTGTACTATAAACTCCATGAAGTAAAACTATGCTGGGAATGGATTTCTTTTCATGTCATCTTTATAAGACAACACGTGTACTGGAGGTATTAGAGGTCTGGATTGAACACAATATGCAATTCAAATACAAATCACTTCTGAAATGATTTATAAGGCATTTATAAGGCAAATTCTTTTCAAGATCCCACTTACAACATTGTATCATTCTAATATGACTATTATCATCCTAATTACTAAATAAATATGTAAATATATTGGACAATATCAAAAAAGGGATATCTCAGAAATAATAGGTCACCAACTATAAGAAAGGACAAGTCTCAAGAGTCAATTCACAAAGCATTAATGGGAAGCACTTGACCGATATATGCTTAAAGTTTTCAGTAGTGTTGGTTTAAAAAAAAAAAAAAAAAAAAGGTTTACTTCGAGAAGCCTTAATGCCTGTTAGATAATTGACAAAAGATCAAGTTTCTATCATTAGTATTATTTATTTTTCTCTAGAAATTTCCCATTTGAATTTAATAATTAGGTAACATGTACTTCCAGTTATATATTTTGTTTCAGTTTGAAAGAAAATCTGTACAGGACTAGGCATCATGTGGTTGAATTCCTGTTTTGAATCACTGTACAAGGTGCAATTGTCTACAAGAGAGATGTTTTACATTCACTAACATTAATTCAGTCATTTTAATTAACCTTTATGTTTTGAATGAGTCTCAGGCCAGTGTTGTTCATCACACGGTGTATACAGATAGGTTACCATATGTGTGAGGAGTGACTCAGTATTGCAGTGGGAGTTGTTTTGTAATACATTACATTGTGTTGGGATGAAACCGGCGGTACGTCTTTGTTGAGATACATTCTGCAAGCCTCCCAGCTTCTTTTCAGCAGGTCTAGAAAGATGTCAACATGTCATTTAATTCTCTTCAACCTACTCTCCACAGTTACATGGGCTAGGGATCCTGGGTGGAGCTGACAGGGGGCTAATCAGTCAAATCTACAAGTGCAGCAGTGATTGTAGATTGTCATTATCAGCGTGAAATAGCCCACCTGCTTGGCCACTGAGCCCCCCAGGGAATCCAACAATCTATTCACATGTATAATTTTAATGCCATTTTTGTAATACTAAATCAATGTTCTGTACAATATGTAGCCTTATCACCTCCTTTCTGAAGAACACACAGTTGGCTCCACAACAGTAGAAGAAACTCGGTTTCTTTAGAATATACTGCATGTGTACATGATCCAAGCCAGCTGGGGTCACACCAACTAATGTGTTTCAAAGGTGCAGTGATTTGTTTATGGGACATGACAAAATAAACTCCTCTGAAGGTGAGAGCATCTAGAAGATTCATAGCATTCTCCCTTTTCAGCCTGTACCATACGGCTTTAGAATTCACTTTAACATCATTCCCCAAGACACTATCATATGCCCTCACAGATTTTATAAGGGTGAAGTGTAGGGCATCAACAGTGTTTTCAGGCATGCCTAAAGCCATATTCATTGTATTTGTCTTTGGGGGCTTTTGGACTGTCTCATTTGCTAATGCTAATAATGGTAAAGCTTGGAATTTGATGTCAGTCTTATAGAATAGCTTTGTCAAATGTATTGCTTACTGGTATGATATTGTATACATATATTGTATATTATTTGATTGTTAGTTGTTTAAATCGTTTTAAAGCACATACTGTATAGGCTGTATATTTTAGAGGCAGTCCTAGAAAAGATATTATGACAGGGCCAGTCTGCCTTTTTCTAAAATCCTTGCATCGATTTTGTTTTGATGCATTACATGTACAGGTGGGATATTTTTTGTAAGTTGGGGAATTCCTGCTTAATCTCTTCTCTCAGCAAGCAGACAGTCTGATACAGACCAACATAAGGAACACCTGGGCGCTGTCCCAGCTGAACATCCAGCAAGTGGTGCTGAAGGAGTGCAAGTGTCATCCACTGCTGCACTCCAGTGTGACACATGCTGTTTGGAAATCACTTTGATCACCCAGGACTTGAGCTGAAAATGGCAACCCACTTACAGATATGTTTTGGGACAAATTCTGATATGATAGCTGACATAATCCATGAAAGATATGTAACAGAAGAGTGAACCAAACAGATACCAATAAAATGTAAAAAGCACAAACAATCAACAAGCATTTCCATTAAACCAAAAACAGACAAAGCTTGGTTCATCGGTGATGCCAATTCATTCACTTAATTGAGCTATTTTTGCTTTCCCTTATCTTGCTAAAACTGTAAAACACTAACATGCTGCACCCAAGCATCACAAGCACTGCATATTGATCATAAATGCTTTCAGCAGCAAATCAGGTAAAAGTCGTGTGCTATCTGGATCAGCTGGAGTTCTTGCTGGAGTGGCTACTGAAAATGATGCTTTTATCTGCTTACAAATATTGCATATTACAAAACTCTGAAGGTTTGAGTCACTGTGTCATAAAGGCATATATACACAGAGCTTATCCTGGTTTGGGACATTTTGGGAGCTAGTGTAGATGGGTTGCTATCAGTGCACTGAGTGGCCATTTTGAAAAGAGCCTTGAAACACACTTTAATGTTAGAAGTGTAAATATGAAATGCATATTACATATGAAAATAAAAATTGCAGGTACGTTATTTTAATAGTTGTTGCAACACCTGGGGATGTGTAACGCTATATTTTTTGGGGGGGGACCCCGCTACTTACCCGTTAAGGTTGCACTTTATGAATGGCAACCATATCAATGTACTGAATGAAAGCTCTTAGTTACCTTTATTACCAACATGATTTAAAGTCTGATTGAGACAGGCTGCTGAGCACTACTGGGGGTTACTGAAAGTCTAACAACCATGCACTGGAAAACAGAAAGCCTGACTGGGGCTAATAAGACAGCTTTTAATAAAAGGAAGAATTTCTTTTTTTAGCTATTGTATGTTGCAATGGATATGTAGTGATCACTTCAGCAGATTATTCCTGATATTAAAATGCTTTCAAAGTTAAATATAAAAAAAACAAGATTTAAATCTGACAACCTTTCAAGCTATTTTTTTTGTTTTCCTTGTATGCATGTAAAAACAATTTTAATTTCAGCAACTTGGTGAACATTATTTGTAAATGTCTCTTAGAACAAGTTGCTTCAACAATTGCTAAAAAAGAAAAAGTTGCCTGGAAGTTCTCTTGTGTTTATTGCCTTGACTCCATGATGACAGTAAACCCAGAAAAAAAGGAGGTTTATTTTAATAAATTAAAAGTAACAACAAAAACACAGCTCAACAAGCCAAAATAAAATTTGTGCAAACAAAAATGAAACTAAAAATCCCTGTAATATCACAGTGAGGTTTTAAATAAAAATACAGAAGCATCTCTCTCTCTCTCTCTCTCTCTCTCTCTCTCTCTCTCTCTCTCTCTCTCTCTCTCTCTGCTGCAGTGTCCTGTCTTCTTTTTCACAAATTAAATACCAGTAACTTTGACTCTCTGTGTGTCATCCTCATCACTGTCTCGCTACCACCTCATCTCTTACTCACTCGTTGTCTGACATTTTAATGTTGTTACTCATTTATCAAGTCTGTTTACCACTGTTAACACCTCCTACCTTCCCTAATAAAACAAAAAGGTTAATCACCAAATAATTAGCTTTTTAACCTCATGTTTGGCTGGCTGTCCGACTCCTGTTAACACTGGTAGGGGGAGGAGCCCTTACTTGCATGAACCACACCACGTTTCTGATATTTAGTAAATGTTTAATCTGTATATTACAACAATCTGGAATCATACAAACCCAATAGCAATTTGTTACTTTAGAATTATGTAGCAGTCCCCTGATCCCCTAATGGCAAAAAGGGTGAGAATGCAGAGTGTGGGAGAACCCTGCTGACGTATAGTTACACGTGGGAACTGTACAGCACATCCCTAATCTCCTGGTTGTGTAACGAGCTGATACGCCCCCAGTTGGGGTCTTCCAGAAATCTCTGCAGAAAATGCTATTTGCATGCTAAACAACAAGAGGATATCTCTGGTGGTTTCCAGCTACAAGAGCTCCTTAAGGAAAAAGAAAAATAGAAAACTGCAGAGGCAGGGAGGAGAGACGTGCTAAAACGTTGAATTATTCATTACCACACACCTAACTGTTCGTGGACAATGCAACGTAGTCTGCAGTTTTAACCATCTCTGCTGATTCCTGGATTTATAGTAATCTACAGCCATTTGAATGATTTCAAGGGCTGGTTATTCGTAGTTTTTTTCATTGCTTTTGGGTCTTGCTTGATTGTTCTCTGTAAGCAGGGAAATATGTTGGCGTAGGCTCCTGGTTTATAATCACTGTGCAGTTTGATTTTACAGTGATTTAACTATTCTGACCTTTCCTTTACAATGCTATATTCAAAATAAACTGTGTTCCACTGGGTGAAAAAAAAAAAAAAACAGGACTGATTTCAGTCGACAACTCTTTCTTTATTTTTTTATTAGAGAATATAAATAATTAACATAAGCTTGTAATACAGCAAAATGACTTGAGGTTCGTGTACAGCTTCACTTTTCAAGGCATTTGTTGCTGTCTGAGATTTCTCACCTATAATGAATGGCTTGTGAATAAAGGAGGGTTTACAGTTGTTTGTATTTATGAATTACATTGCATATTGGCCAAGATTGGCCTGTTTGTTTGTTTTTCTGCAGGTTTAACAACAGGTTTAAGTCATTTCTTTAATCAAAGACCTTCAGAGAGAACCATTTACTTTTACCAACTTGCAAACCTAACTCAGGCTTGAGAGAGACTCAATTTCATCTCAGTCTGCTACTGATGGAAATTAATTGGGATTGATTTCATATTGGATTTGGTCCCAGGAGCAGACAGAAAAGGTGCATTAATACATAAGAACATAAGAACATAAGAACATAAGAAAGTTTACAAATGAGAGGAGACCATTCGGCCCATCTTGCTCGTTTGGTTGTTAGTAGCTTATTGATCCCAGAATCTCATCAAGCAGCTTCTTGAAGGATCCCAGGGTGTCAGCTTAAACAACATTACTGGGGAGTTGATTCCAGACCCTCACAATTCTCTGTGTAAAAAAGTGCCTCCTATTTTCTGTTCTTAATGCCCCTTTGTCTAATCTCCATTTGTGACCCCTGGTCCTTGTTTCTTTTTTCAGGCTGAAAAAGTCCCTTGGGTCGACACTGTCAATACCTTTTAGAATTCTGAATGCTTGAATTAGGTCACCACGTAATCTTCTTTGTTCAAGACTGAACAGATTTAATTCTTTTAGCCTGTCTGCATATGACATGCCTTTAAGCCCAGAATAATTCTGGTTGCTCTTCTTTGCACTCTTTCTAGAGCAGCAATATCTTTTTTATAGTGAGGTGACCAGAACTGCACACAATATTCAAGATGAGGTCTTACTAGTGCATTGTACAGTTTTAACATTACTTCCCTTGATTTAAATTCAACACTTTTCACAATGTATCCGAGCATCTTGTTAGCCTTTTTTATAGCTTCCCCACATTGTCTAGATGAAGACATTTCTGAGTCAACAAAAACTCCCATATGATATTTATAATGTACATTTTTATTTCCTGCGTGCAGTACCTTACACTTTTCTCTATTAAATGTCATTTGCCATGTGTCTGCCCAGTTCTGAATCTTGTCTAGATCATTTTGAATGACCTTTGCTGCTGCAACAGTGTTTGCCACTCCTCCTACTTTTGTGTCGTCTGCAAATTTAACAAGTTTGCTTACTATACCAGAATCTAAATCATTAATGTAGATTAGGAATAGCAGAGGACCTAATACTGATCCCTGTGGTACACCGCTGGTTACCACACTCCATTCTGAGGTTTTTCCTCTAATCAATACTTTCTGTTTTCTACATGTTAACCACTCCCTAATCCCTGTACATGTGTTTCCTTGAATTAGTTAGACACGATCTCCCTTTCCTAAAACCATGTTGACTGTCTCCCAGGACCCTGTTACCATATAGGTAATTTTCCATTTTGGATCTTGTTAAACGGATAGTGAGAGTTTAACAAATAAGTTGTTAACTTATTTGATCATTTGAACTTTGATGACCCTTTATCCAGCCTGAAGTAGACAGCTTATTGTAGGCAGATCTACAGTTGCCCAACGTCATCTAGCTGTACATGTTATAATTGTCCTTAGTAGGACATCAGCTAATACGAAAGATGACCTGCTGTTTCATATAGTGTGGATTGACCAAATAGTTCACGATTGCATTTTTGATGCCTTTATAAATATTCTAGTGATATTGATACTGTCATAAACATCAGAATGTGTTTTCTAGCCAACATTAATGAATCCATCTTGTATAAGCCAAAATGATAGATTTTTTACAAAGTAATGTATATAGTCCTTCATTATCCAACTGCTATACTGAATGACTTGCAAAGTATGTTGTATAAAGCTTTATATACTAAAATCCCTCTTCTCAGTTACTTCCTTTTTATTACTTCCATCCATGGAAAAAAAAAAATATTTTGTATTATAATTTATAATGTTCCACAACCTATTTAAAAAAAAAAAAACTAAAAATAAAATAATGCTGTTGTTAAGATCTATGGAGAAATACCACAGTGCCATGCTTTAGGATAATGGACCATTCCAGCAATACAGTAGGTACAATTACTGTACTTTTATATGTGATATTTGAGTCTATTCGATGATCATAATTAGCTTTGCAAAATAACTTTCTAACTTCAGAGCCATTTATGGAGTAGCAAAGAAATGGTTCTCTAAGCAAATGTATCCAATATGAAGGGTAACCATTTTTGATTCATCATCCTCACACTTTGATTTTTTTTTAATGCATACAGTACAGACTTCATAGCCACTATGTCTATTGGTCCAAATATAGTAACTGTGGTTTACATCGCTGCATTAATAACTGTCAAAAAGCAGGGCTTATTTTAAACATTGTATCATACATGTGACTGGTAATATCCAGCCTTCAGATATCCTTCATGGCTAGTATCTATGATTAGTTATAGAAACAATCATGCCACACTTTGTAATGCCTTTTAAACAAACAGCCTCCCACAAAAGTAATTTACACGAAGCAACATCTTATATGATTTCACTGATGTCTTTACTTATTAAAAGGATCAGTGTTTCACAATATTACATTGTTAAGCCTTTGAAAATGTTAATTCCATGTTCCATTATTCACATTATTCAGGTATTTCTCAAAACAGACTGCAAGGACTGTAGGTATGATTTATTGATGTATTGAAATTCATTCATTTGTTGACATTGCCAACAAAATTACCAAAATGGCAGTTACATGATTTTTCATTGCTGTTTGTTTTGCTTTCAATTTTAATTTTTGAGATAATCATATTGTAGAGCATGTGTTTTAATATCTAGCTTTTAGTTATCAGTCAAACTTTCCAATTCTCATATAATACAATGCATACGACATTTAGCCAGGGATCAAAAATATAATTTCCCTATATTTTCTTTGGTATACAGTAAATGTGGTAGGAGTTCAAATTAGCTTGGGGTATGGTATACTGAACCTATCTACAGGGCTGCCTTATAGTTACAGTTCTAACTATAGTTCTCATGCAGAGTTTAAATGGTAAAGCCCTGTAGTCACCTTGCCACGACTGCATAAGACTTCACAGCATTGCAGTGAGCTGAGTCAGTTAAGTGCTATCTGCCAAGAGAATCACAGCAGCCTTAGGTTCTTTGACATTTGGTTGGTGCCCAGGTCAGGTTTCTATCAAACATAACCAAGAAAGGCTATGTTTTTCTTTCAAGATTCAAGTTTCTGAGAAGGACTGATCCTTTGCAGACATTTGCTAAGCAGCTGACCAAATATTAGAGATGTGGTTACCCTGACCCCTCAAACAGCAGATGTTACTTACAGTATCAATCTGCTTTACACAACAGTCTTCGTGGTACTGTACAATATAATTTCCACAAGTTGTGCTGGGCTGTAGAATGAAACTATAATGTTGCACAACTGTGATTGCAAAATCCAATGTGCAGCCTGGAAAGCTGTAAACACTTCACGCCCTTAACCCACAATGAGATAACAGTTTGTTTTATGACATATGAGAAAATAAAACAGGAAACCCCTGTAGGAATGAGCCATTTCTCACAGCATGTATTATAAAAGAGTTTCAGATTCCAGCTGTAGTAAATACTATAATGAACTACTATATGAAAAGAGTGCTGTGTTTTCTCACATACTCTTTAATATGGAAAACAGATTCTTTTTTTCTTTTAAAACAACTGGGTAACCAAAAAAAGTTCTCCTCTTTTTGAGAGCAAGTTTAGAATTAAATCACTTAAAAGTAATGGATGTAATGTAGGCTCTTGAATAACAGGAATCTAACGTCTGCCTTTACATTTCTTGGGGTGGGTGGTTATATAATATCATCCAACCAGGCACTGGTCATCTATATGTACTCAACACATTTTCTTCAATATATTGAATTATGGTTTGCCCTATTATACATGTCACCAATGCGGAACTCAATGTACCTGTAATTGATACAAAATGTTAAAGATTTGCAATTATTCAATAAATAGTTATACTCAGTCAAACGTGATACACACACACACACACACATATATATATATATATATATTTTGTATATATATATATGTGTGTGTGCTAGAGTCTGCAGCCTCTGACCTACAAGTGTTAACATATCGGTACAGTTTGTTTAAGGTTAAACTTTAATAATGAGATACTCTAACTACAGTTTAATGAGCTAAATATTTCCCAACATTCCCCTTTGGATACATCCTGAGATAGTGGGGGAACTTGAAATAGTACTCAAGAAGCTTTTTTCATAGTTTGCATTCTTTGATTTAGTGTGCTAGTCTAAAATTGCTAATACAGTAATGCCTAATCTGTATATCTGTTTTGATGTTTATTTTTCAGCTTGACCTGCTTGAATTAATCTCTGAAACTAGCGTTCATCTCAGGTTTTCTATCGTAATGGGACGTGTTTTAAAAAATGGTGTAATGATACAGCAAATGCTTTCTGTATTTGAGCTGTCCCGTCCGGATCAAAATCGAAATATGACAAAGTGTGGATGTTTTTTAAATGTTTGTACAAGGCTACTGTATATCCATTATGAACCAAAATAACCAAACAGGCTCAGTCCTAGTATGTTTATATTTTGAAGTAACATTGAGATAAAAAAAACATTTTGTGAAGTAATAGGATAGTAATTCTACATTATTTGTGGCTTTGCTGAAGCTAATGTTGGCTGACATTTCCACAACAGACTCCCAACTGCAACACAAAACAAATGTGAACTCCACTAGTAAAACAAGAAGATTGCTATGGCAACTAAGCTGAGCAGGGATCACATGGAGTAGCAGTGGCTGTCATGTGGAACTCTGTTTTTATAGACATACTCTTACTGGGGTGTGTGTGACCAGCAGTGATTATGTTATGCATAACTGTACGATGTTGAGAGAACTTAAACTTTCATAAAACAAAGTTATTATTATTATTATTATTATTATTATTATTATTATTATTATTATTTTATTATACTACTTAGCTCCATAAAAATAAATGTGATTTCACAGTCTCATAATAAATGGGATTGCTCTTTTTATTAAAACAGCTTAAGGCAAAGTAACTGGAAACAGACATGTGTAGGCTGCAAAGTAAGGCTTTCATACTGCCTATTTATTACTCTGAACACCACAGAATACAATGATGGGTACTTTAATGACATCAGGTAACGGACTTCTCTCTCATGAGTGCACTGACGTATCCAAAGAAAAGCACATTATGATTGTTATTCTTCTGATACAATTTCAAAATAATTTAGTGTTGTTAAACATCTCCACACAGGCGATTGGCGACGAGATATGACCGTACACACCAGAAGCAGCACCAAGTCGATGCAATGGGTTTGAAAACTGCCAGATCTACACAACTGTTAAAGATTGCTATTGACAAAACTAGGATCAAGACTGGTACACAGTCATCAACATGACGTGGAAATTACAAGTGTCTTCTCTGACAGTATTGCAACATATATGGCAATAAATCATACACACCGAGCTTTTCCGATTCCTTCAAAATGGACATCCATATATTATCTTTCAAATCTGTATCTTTATAATTGTGATTTCCTTTGTCATGAAGTATTGGGTATTTTTTTTCAGTGAGTATTACTGCTTTCTCAGTCATTTTGGATACTGCTTCACCCTGCTGGACAACATGCATTGAAGCTGTTCTCTGATTGGTCGATTCAATCCTATTTATTTCACGCTGCTACAGTGCCGCCCTGGAGCCTCTCCAGCATCACCTGTGGTGTGAAAGATACTTATCAAAAGTACAGGTTCTATTCATTTTGCACAGTTCCACTTGCTGCATCAAGTCTGATGTGTCGCAGCCTTAATGTTTCAACTTTTTTACATCAAGCACTCCTGCTTTGGACACTGGACAGTCCTGAAATTGAGGGTCAGTATCCCTGTAACACCCCCTCAGACAGGGGGCATGCAAATATGGGTTCAAATTCAAGGCAGATGGATTATTTTTAATATGTAGCCAGAATACATCAGATTAGTATGATAACAGATCTAGAATATGGGAAGAGTGTCACCGAGAAAAAAAGACTGAGTGAAGAAGCTATTAGAAAGTGATACAAATCAATTAGAAAGTAGCAGCAGCATATATTTATATATAATGTGCATTAATCAAACCAACATATACAATTATAATAATAAAAAATACAAGTACCAAATAAACATGTGAAAGATAACGAGGACACAGCCCTGTCCTTGCTTCACAATAGGCGGTAGTATTTTTTTTCAAAGCGTAGACTTTAACAGCCGAAAGCAAGGACAGAGACGACTGTGGCAGCACTTCTGATACTCACATTGAGAATGCAGCGGCCCAGTGCAAATACTAGTTCAGGACTGTAAAAAACAATGTATTTCAATTCTGGTTCATTCTACATTGTGTATAGTAGGGTTAATGTGTGTATATTTTAGTCTTTCATGAAATAACACTGCTGAACAGATACCCCATTTACACTAGTCAGTTTTAAGCTGACTGATGACTTAGGTCTTTTTTGTTTTTGTAGTGTAAATGCAGCTGGCCCAGGTCCAGCTGTGTTAAAAGTGACCTGCTCCACAGGGGGCTCTGCGATGGCTTTGGTTTGATTCTTGGTCTACTGTGAACGCAACGATCCCTGAGACGCCTCATGTTTACCACGTAGTCTCATGGGCAATGACCCCATTGTCACTCAGACAACAAACAAAAAAATATCTATGACAGAGCGCTGAGAGAGGCAGAATCACAGACTTTCATATTTAATTTAATAATTATTGCGGGATACATGTGAAACAAGCCTAGTTGCCGTGGAACTTTATTGTCAGAAATATTATTTTTCACACATACCTACAAACGCAATCATATGTGATTGTATTTTGATAATATCAATATGAGGCAATGTGGGTACCTCTGTCTAGAATTAAACAAATCATTACAGTAAAGTCGCTAAGAAAATGAAAGGTTTGCTTCACGGGGTGAACAGTCCTTTGTTTAAATGTAAAATGCTTTTAGACCTGCAAATAGCACTTGTTTAATTATATGCATCACATCACTAACAGTTATACAATTTGAAAAAGATCTCTTCTCTTTCCTCAGGCCCCTTCTCAAATACACCTATCATAATTGGCACTCATATACTATAATCATCTTTGCAGTCTCTTAAAGAGGTCATGCTGATCCCTCTAGGGCCAGGCAGTTTGGGGAAACTAGCGTTGCTTCTGCCCCTACTACAAACCTACTATGGATAAATTGAGACATTTAGTTTTCAGTGCTACCAATCCAACACAATTCACAAAAGTAATGTATACAATGAAATTGTCTTTAGTAACTGTACATTTTAGGAGTATTTGCAGTCAGATGCTGATTCTCAAGAAAGACTTATTTCAGTTTTACATTATGTATGAGGAGTGATTAGGTAAGAACAGCAGGTGGTTGATTTATTGGGTGATGGGGGAGTGACATGTAAGGCATAACTGCTTTATGGATAAACACACTTTGCCAGTCTATCTTGGATCCAAATAAGTGAATCCAAGTACATTATTCATTAGGTAATAGCTGTCTTTTTTTTGAAGAAATCAATCTTTAATGCAATCAGGTTAAAGACCAGTCTCCTTGCATTTGTGTTATTTTCCTGAATTGATGTTACCCAAAATTATGTTTACTGCATATTAACTGATACTCAATAGATACAACATTTTGTTTTGTAGAATATAAGGAGGTAGTTGTCTTATCAGTGTGGTTATACATTGGTCTTCACTTGCATACATTAAATAGATGACTGACACAATCTCCGCTTCAGTGATTGACACTGTTTAGTCACACCAGTGCCAGTGCTCCACTGCTGCAGCTACAGTACAAGTACGCAATACGCACACTATATTTAAAGACATTATATCTCAAGAATTTTGTTATTTCCTTTTGTAAGTACTGGATTTTAGTTTAAAAATAAAAAAAAATCAACCGAATCAGTCATTCAGTGTGGCAACAAGCTGCTGTCGCTGTGGACCCTTTATGGTTTGTTTATCAAAACTGCCCCGTGTTCAGTATACAGTATTTTGAATCCCAATGAAAGTGAATGACACTGAGTTTCTACTTGTTATAATCTAATATTTATTTACAGTACTAGTAAATATTATTCAGAACAATGTCATGTCAGATGAAAACCGAATTATCTGAAGGAAATTTATTTCTAAATTAATTGTACTATTTTTTTTAGGTGTACTTGGGTTATTTTGCTACTCAACACATTTCGTCCTGCCTTCCTCTGCTAAAAACTCTGAGTTAGTTAAGGTAATAATAATAATAATAATAATAATAATAATAATAATAATAATAATAATAATAATAATAATAATAGTAATCCCATCTTTTTGGTTATTTAACAGAAACTGAAAATGTTTGCTATTGAAACATTAAAAACATCAATTCGTGGTTTGTTTCTGATGTACAGGTGAGGGTCTATATATTCTGGTAGCATAAATGTGAGCTATATGCTACCAGAATATATAGACTATTTCATTTTTTTTTTTTTTCAATATTGGTAAAATATTACAAAAACACTAAAAGTCACTTAAGGCCATAAAATAAAGGTCTTGCTGTGGGATTACATAGCCTTTCCAGTATATATCATTACTTTCTGACTGCCATTTTTTCCTTTATGACATCAATCTGCCTGCTGACAGGCTGACAGCTTTGATTTGAAATAGAAAATAAAAAATAAATGAGAAGCCTCAGGTCAAATCCCAGTTAACAGGTAAAACAGAAGACCAGATAGAATGTTAGTTGTATCTAATCTGCCAAGTATCGCATGTTATGATTTGATTCCCTATAGTTTTGTGTAGGGCAATATTTTTTAAATATCAAACAAGAAAAAGAGAATACATATTCAGAAATTTACTGAACAAGAAATCCAGTCAGTAATGAAAACTTAAGTTTCTGTTCACCTGCTGGTAATTTTAACAGTGTCCTCCTCTGCTTATGATGCTTACAATTATGTTTTTCTCACATTTTTAAACTTGTTTAGCTGACTATTGTAATCCGATACACAATGTGGGCAGAGGCAATTTGGCTTGCAATTACGGTACCTCTACTTCTAGAATAATCTACATTTGCATTTGTAAAAGAGTTTGCTATTTTCTGTCAAAATGACTTATCGTTGTGAGTATAAAAATTGGAGTCTTGAACAGGAGCATAACAAGGTCCATCACAGTTGAAGGTGTGTCGCTGTCTTCTCCCTACATTACTCCCAGAAGGTTAACAAGAACAAATTGAAAGTATTCTGCTTCCCATGTCCATTAATTGAAGCACTTTTTCAATTCTACAGTTGGTAATGTATCTTTCTATAAACACTTCCTGAATTGCTAACATCTCAGAGGAGCTTTGCTAAATAGTTAATGACAAGGGGAAGTAGAACAGTACTTTCATTTATTGTCTTTGACTGACCAAGCAAAGATAAAAGGGGTATAATTAGTGACCCTTCTAACAAGCACACATGGTATTTTTAAATGTCTAACAGTTACATTACATTTTGAATATTAAAAAAAAAAAGTTAGATATCCATTTTATGTGGAGATTGATAACATATGTTGTTTTAGCAATAACAAGTCAGTCTTGTAAAGTATGCCAGTATGTGTTTGTAAATTAATCACAAGCTGATTATAAAGAAGATCCTTAACACATGTAAATAATCCTTACTGGTTATAAACATGTACAATAAGGTAACCAAGGCAAAGATCCTGTTTTAGGTATAAAGAACTTGCATACAGGTTTTTACTGTTATACAATAAATAATATAGTTAAATCAACAGCTTTACTCTATTAAAAAAAAAAAAAAAAGCGACACATTAAACTACATAAATGGGGGAGGGGGGTAGCAGTGTCAATCCCTTTCTGTCTAGGGAACCCTAAAAAGAGTTTTCCTTTATCTCTTTAAATGTAAATTATGTGTGTTAGAAACACCAGGGAATGGGGTTGGAATCTTTGCTTATTAGATGCACTCCAGTCCATAATGATCCCCAGCTGGGATAACGCAGGTCTGTTAATTTTCATGTGCAGGATGTCACTTGGGGAGAGTGCTGATTGCACAGCTCCGGGTGGTAATCTTGATGTGTGTTGGCAGCCTGAGCTTGTTCTGAGAGCAACCAAAATTATTTAAACACACAAACAGGAAGTTGTGTCTTTTCTTGTCAGATCTACATTATTGGTAGACTTTAAATCATTTAGATAATGGCAGAGAACCAGTTATCTTTAATCTATGTTTATTTTTATTAGCAAATAATGCATTTTTGTAAGTAAAAGCAGCCAAGCAAGATGGACATACACAGTCTCACTGAAATTATACTAAAATTGTATATTCTTCTGTTTGAATGCATACATTTTACAAATACAGGCATCTGCACAAAGAGTTCATACAGACACAAGGCTAATTGTCTCAGTTCAAGATAGTACGTACAATTTATGGATGTCTGGTCATTCTGTCGGTACCCTTGTCTGAAATGTATTTAATTAACTATTTCCAAAAATCACTTCACAATTAAAATGTATAAACAGTCACTGCTTGATGATCGTTAACTGAATTCCATGCAAAAAGTTGATTGTGCTTAAAAAAATATTTATAATTAGGGTTAGATACATCATTATTTGTTGTTTGTATTAGCATAACAAACTCCACTGCATAGACTGATCTTGATATACAATTCTCACAACTAAAGTAGAAATTTTGAAAGTAATGAATGGTAATCACATTCAATGGGTCTTGATCATTGAACGTGTTATTTAGGTAGTATGGACAGGGTATTATAGACCTAGATTTCTTATCACCAATCATGATACTTATGTTGATTGATGTATTCATAAGTTCACACATTAATACTTCTCTGTTAGTAACCTAATATATACCTAACTACATCACTGGCATGTCATTATGTACCAGTATCTCTTAAAGTGATACTGCTTATATACAGTAATTGAGATAATTGAATAATAGGGAAAAAATGGGTTAATCAGTATTATTTAAGCAGCATAATCACATTGCCATTGATTTTCTTTAGGATTCAAGAGCTCTACAGCCTTGATATTTAGGATATCAGGCACTTTTCTGAATGTTTTTTATCAAGTTTGCAGGCAGCATTTTTTTTTTCCTTCTTCAAAGATTGGGTTTACCGATCACTTAGATCTGGCATTCATGTTTAGTTTTTTTTTACTTATGCAAAGTTTTGCTCCAGTTTGGGTGTTCAAAACTGCTCTGCCTTGATGTATTAGAACTGGATTACCACTTTATTTTATGTTGTTAGCAATCCAAGTTAGAATGCATATTTTTGTTTGGTGGAGTCTTTTATGATTCATCTGTTTCTTTAATTTGTCTGAATTTCTCTTTTGTTGTACATCAGCTGGCTTGTGTGTGTTTGTGTCACCTTTAGCAATTAGCTTTCCTTCTTTACAGTGAGTCTTGACTCACTAATCTGTTCTCACATAGTGTTCTCCCCATAACCTTTTCTATTTTTTATTTTTTATTCATCATAAAAGATTCAACAGTTAGAGTTCTGGGAACCATATAGGTCAGGTGCCTATGAGAACCCCAGTATCTGAGCACTGAATGTGTTGTACTGTGAGAGGCACATCTTCTTAATGAATAATGTAAAGGTTCAAAAGGTTGCAGAATTATGTTCCTTTGGTCTCTAAATACTTCAGTGCTAAATTGCAGTATCCAGAAATTAAGCTGCCTGCAATATTTTTTAGTTAGTTTTATAAGCAGACAAGTTACTTATTAAGGAAATTAGTTTTGAAGGATGGCAGAGATGATTTGGATTATAAGCAGTCTCTTATGCATGACCAACTGGCATATCCAAACATCATGTAATGCAGTGGAAGGATTTATAAAGGTGTTTACTCAAATGCACAATCCATAGCATTCTGTACAAAACTGTTCTGTTGCTTTTTCCAGGATTGAGCAGCCGATGAGTGACTGGCCAGCTGCTAGGATTTAAATCAGTTTGTTGCATTGATGGGAGTAGCATTACAAACCTAAACCACTGTTCGTTGTCCTAAGTGGAGGCAGAAAGCTAACTGTTGGAATACAGTACCTGTGCTGAAGTGTCTTCCTGTTTTATTGCCAGCCAAACATGATTGTTGCTGTTATTTCATTAAAAAAAACAAAAAACAAACGAAGCAATTTCAAGGAAGTGCTCTTTACACACCAAAATTAACTGATACATTATTTATACAAAATCTTATAGACTTGGTCTCTGGAGATCAATTTTTCATACAGTTTGAAAACAGCCCATATGAATATCTCAGTATCAAGTACAGGCTCCTTAATGTCTTGAGGGATCCTGATCCATTCTTCAGTCAGTGCAACACCAAGCTAACTGATGTCACATGGAGGGTTACGACGCTGACAAAAACAATGTCCTAAAATGTCCCAAAGGTGTTCTTGTTGATCAGCCCATAGCCTCTGTAGTCTCCTGCTGAAGATAATTAATGACAAATCTTATATTATGACAACAGGCACTATTCTGCATCAGAACAAACTCAGTGGCAATTGCACCAGCAAATGGTCTCATTACAGGGTCCAAGACTTTCTGTACCTGTTAGCTCTACATTCGCCTCTTGGAAGTACAATAGGCCATAAAACCTCCAAAACAGATGACCCCACACTATAAGTGAATCTCTTTTTGAATAATGTTGAATTGAGCAAATCATTCTCCTCGGCCTGTCAAAACTCTGTCATGTTGATCATTATGGGACAGATAAAATCTTGTTTCATCAGTTCACAAAGCAGGTGCCCGATGACAGAGCAGCCAGCTTTGGTGGTCAAGGCAATAATCAGCAGTCTCTTCGGTGTTGTGGAGTCAATTGAGGATCTGTAGCTGGTCTTCCCCTTATAAAAAGTTAACATAGTAAAAGCATAGCAAAAGAACAGCAAGATATGCTAAAGCATATTAAAAAAGCTTGGTAACCAGGGTAAACTTTGGTAAATGCATAGTGTAAGCATGGGAAAAGCATGGGAAAACTGCAAAAGTACTATGCAAACATACTGTATAAACCTCTATAAGGGTTTTGACCTCAAACTAGACTTTTGCAATCTATTTCTCACAGTTTTGTCACTTATAGTGACTTCATTTGCTGTCCTATAGATATTGAACACAGGTGCAATGGACTGAAAATTCCTCAGTGTCATATTGTGTAGAAATCGTCCACTGTGTGGTGTGGTTGATATCCCACAACCTTGTGAAGGGCAACCAGTATATAAACCAGTGGTCTGTTAACTTTTCCACAATCTGGAATCAGAAGGAGACACACAAAATTGCTCAGCTACACACTTTGTGTATCCCCAGATCCCTGCATTTTAGCTGGACTTCCTCTGCTAACACATTAGAAGCCATGATTCCCAAACCAACAACAACGTTATCACCTGAGCAGCCACTTGACTAACGATCAGATCTGAAGTGGGGGTAAAATGCATCTCAGCAGCTGTAACAATTAATTGAAGAACCTGTAAAAGGTCTAGTTGGTGAATGTATTGACTACTTCTTTTTTCACTGTATGATCGTGGTGTTATTTTTGCCATATTTAATGTTGGCTCCTTTCATTTATTTATTTTTAATAGTGTATAACCTAATTCACTATCCAATTGGCGAAGCATCTATACTTTGTAACAATCTTTGTGTGAGATCAGTCTCCCTGTAAAAAAAAAGAAAGGCTAAATAAAATTATTTAGCTTATCGAGTATTCTCAAACTACTGTATTTACCTGCCTTCATTTTTGGTTTGCTGTATCATACCAATAATGATTATAATTAACAAAAGGTACACGGTTCAAACAACAACACAACACACATACAGCATTAGCTCTGTTATACTTAAGACAAAAGTGTAATACTAGAATTGGTATATGGTGCAATGGTTGTTTGTAAATCTGGCAAACAATATTTGGCCTGATATGTAGGCTTTGTTTGTGTTATTCCCTTTTCAAACCTGTTTGTTCTTGTTGAGTTTCCCTTGTTATGCAGAGTCAAATGAGATGAGTGTTATATATATAACAGGGCTGATGTGGTCTTCACGTGGATCTGAGTGGACGAAAGCACGTGGAGTTGACAATTACATTGAGAAGTCACATGGATCTAATGAGAGGACAGAGCATAACAATGGCGCTGTTCATCCCTGTTTATCACATACAGGTCAGTAATAAAAGCCGGCCTATCCAGTAAAGATGCCAGGCATTCCTTTTCCTGCAACTGCTGACTTTTTTGACATTGACTTCATTGCTGGGGTTCTTTTCATTTGTGGGTAGTTATGTGTTGATACATATACAATTTGTCAATTCAAGTCATATTCCCTACATGGTGTTCATACAGGAGGAATTTGTTTTTTTGAAAAAGTGTCTTCTCTGGCATAGAGGTGCTTTATTTTATCACAAATTATATTATAGATATATTATATATATTATATCGATATATATATCTTATATATATATCTATATATAAGCTTTATCTATCTAGAGGAAGATCATATTGATTATTTTTTGTTTAAATGCACGAGTACATTTTTATCCTAATTTTAAAGACACAGGTCTATTACATTGATCTAAATGTTCGATGAATCAATAAATAGCCCCCTCTGGCATTTTAAATATAACTTTTTTGTCAGAAATACACTAACTTGACTAACATGAATGGTTAGATATTTCATTTTCAGACTTGTCTCTCAAATTTGAATGGTTTAGATCCCTGATTTGACCCCATAGAGCTCTATTCATAAAATGACTTCCTGGTTATCTACAAAGGCTTCCCATGAACAGCTGTTAGGCAGCAGCAACCTGCGGAAAATGATGGCTTCAACATACAGTAGCGCAAACTTACCCAAGGCACTTTTATCACTGGTTTACTATGAATATATTGTCAAACACATTGATAATTATTTTTTATTTTATTTTTTTAATTTGATTTATTGTTGGGATGTATTTTTGTGGTGAAACATAATTAGAAACAAAAGCTGTCTTGTTTTAGCCTTCTCTTAGCTGCTTAAAGCTGTTTCTTAGCCTCTTCAGTGCCTTTGGAAAAATGTCTGGCCATTTATATATTGTTAAACAAAGGTTGTAACAAGGTGGTTGCATGTAATGACCTGTGCATTGGACATTAAATAAATGTTCACCAGTTCATCACACAAAGCATCTTAGTTTGTATAACCTAATAATATAATGCCATGTAAACAGTCTTACCGTGAGATACCTTTGTGCACATTGTATCACATTGTACAAGGTATGCGTACAACATATATTTTGCCTTTTTGTGTTTTACCACTAAAAACTACTTGATCAGACCCACTTTTTTGAGATTGAAAACAGTGCAGTTTTCATATTTTGAAATGTTATTGGAAACAATGGCAATACAGCTGTCAGTTGTGTTAATAGAACTGATGTAGCAGCCCTTCTATCTCAGCTAAACATGTTATCTTTTTAATAACAGAGCCAATGGGAAGTAAACCATGATTAAAGATAATGCTATAAAGATGGGGGAAGCACAGGAAAAATCCCCACTAAATACATATGAGGAAATCAAAACATAACACAGCCAGTGTCACAGGTTCCTGTTTCTGCAGCGAAAGAAAAATCCCCACTTCAAAATAGCATTCATCATGATCATGTGCTCATCATTTTACTTCTATACAAAAAATGAATAATTAAGTTATAACGATATTATACGTGCCACAATATGTGCATATGAAAAGGTTAAGCAGAATGTTGTATTGTAGGCATTTATTAATTTTCTAATTAAATTCTATATGCACATTTTTAAATATCCATTGTTTTGGTTGTTTGTGTTAGGTATTACAGATGCAAGTTATTATCTTGTACAGTGTTAAGTGGGGTTTCAATTCACAAAGAACAGTTGTAACATGGAACTGACTTACTGTAACTAAACTAAGTGAAAGCAATCTTTCAGAGGACTGCACCATCCAACCAAAATATTTAATCATGCATCAAAGACTTTATCATCATTTTACCGTATTATTTTCTGTCCATACAAGTGTTGAGTTCTAGCGTTGGATAACATTTTCATATTCAGCACTACAGAGTTATTTTTTGTTTGTTTGTTTTTTACCGGATCTCATTTCCTAACTTGCAATCAATCAAATCCAATGACAAAATGTCTGGGCAAATCACACTGTACCAAATTATGTAGTATAACATAAGGGAAGTAATTCTCTGAAACCAGCTGTTTAATGTAGGTTTAAACATTTTTGTTCCATCGTTGTAAAGCTGATGGAGTGCAGTGGTTATTTCATGAGGGAGGGAGTAAATAACCCACTCTCCCCTTTTGGTTATTTGGCCATTTTAATGTATGGATTAACTGCATTACTCAATTAACGTATCCACTGTACATATATTTATATTTTTTATGTAATTTCAAGCCAATAAAAGTAGGTGGTTGACTTGGATTCAAGAAAAGAGTAGTAGCTTTCTGTCTTAGCAGTGCCAGACAGATCTCATGTTTCATATTTTTAACATTAATATGTATGTTGCACACATGGTATTATGAGTCTGTCACTAGACAAAATATGTAAACTCGTCATCATCAGACAAGACATATTTATTATAGTTCAGTATGCCACAGTGTTACGGGTAAAGCCTCTGCATAAGGATGCCCTAGATGCCACGCTGACCTAATGGTGCTTGCATTCAGAGAGAAAAAAAAAAAACTACAGTACAGTATGCCTGATAGAGAGAAATTTATTGTTCATCTTCTCCCTTATATGATCTTATAGTGATTATAAAGAAATCATAAAACAATCAAATCCATAATGTTTTTTTTTTTTTCAAAAGCATGACAAAAAAAAAAAAAAAAAAAAAAAATGTTAGGGATAGATTCAAATTCATACAACGTTGTGTGTGAAGTGGAGTTATTACCTTGACAGGCCCATTTAATTAATGTTGATTACAGATTTACATGGCCAATTGTCAAAATACAGACATACATTATGGTAAGGAATTGTATCAACATGAAAAGCTTATAATTATAGATGTTAACCAGATTTCCTCCTACTAGTACAGAATGTGCTGGATTCCAAATGTAACCTTTTTTTTTTTAAATTTAACCTAAAACAAAAAAAAAAAAAAAAACAACAAAAAAAAAAAAAAAACCAAAAAAATAAATCCCTGCTCTTTTCAGTGCTTATTTACTGCATAACTGCAATAATGCAATAAAAGAACATATGGTGTTGATCCTGGAACGGGGGATCATGTAGAGCTCTGATCCAACACTGAGATGCTGCATCTCCTCAGGTGAGGTTGTTGTGGCTCAAACACTGGGGGGATTTCAAGAAAGGGACTTGTAAGGGATACCCCCTGGTGAGCTAAGCAGATCATTCACATTCACTGGTGTCTTGCAGAGTAGTTTTCCATGTTAAAATAGTTTTCTTTTTTAGGAAGTCATTTGGTGCTAATAGTGTAAAGAAAGGGTCTTATGTTGGGTCCACTCATTTAAATCCTTCACAGTTAACCAAGAACTGAGGTAACTGTGTGTCTTTACCACAGATTGTTTGTTTGTCTTCATGTGCCTACTATACACCTTGTTATTTGAGCGTGAGTTCAGGTATGAGTTATTGTAAGCGAAAGCAGTAACAATCAATATGTTTCTGTTGCTATTTTGTATCAAACCAACATTTTATATATAACCCATTTAACCATTTATTTTACATTTGTCTTGGTGTTTTATATTTTTTTAAAGTTGTGAATGTTTGTTTTTTGTTTGCATTATAATACAGATAATATAGAAGGTGGATAAAGTGAAATCTGTTTGCAAGCACTGACCTTTTACCCAGTAGCATGCTTTTAACTTTATTATGTTGCATTGTGTAGTGTATGTGTGCCACCTATTGGTGTATCTGAAAATCAGCCACATCAGTAGTAAAGCAATTAAGCATTAAAGATACTAATAGCATTAAAGGATCCTGCACGAGCATTATAGAAATCCCCATATTCATCCCCTGTAGCACTCAAAAGATATTCACTCTTTTCTCTTAAGACAAAACAAAACAACAACAAAAACACACAGATGGTTTCTTTATCTCCAAGCTTAACATACAATATTGCATGTTACAACTCTGGTTACTGCTAATGCATCCTGGTGCAAGCCCACAAAACATTTCCTTGCATTTTCATGTTACTAAAATGTCAGAAAACCAGAATAATTGGGTGATGTTTTCATATCAGTATACTGTGCATGAACTCACTCCTATACAGTGATAGAAAGAGCAGTAATACTGTACCTGATTAACTGGAAGACCAGTTTTGTTGTCCTTGCACAATTCAATAAAAAAAGGGAAAAAAGACACACAAACCCTTGTTATATATATCGAGAGCTTTCCAACCTTATTGAAGAGCAGAAGCTAAAGAAACAATTTGTTTAAGATGGACAGTTCCCCTATTCATCACATAGTAGACTTTCAATAGTTGAAAAATATTTTATTTTCCAGTCTTTCCAGGCAACGGTTGCTTCGTAGTTCACTGTCACTTTCATTGCTCCTGCATCAATGCGTTTGTTTGAGTAAGGCTAGGACCATGGATTGGAGGGAGTGATGCTGTAACATATATACATTAGTGATAGGGATATTTTAATTACCTGGAATTTGAATGAAATTGGTATGTTTAAAGGTCTATTGCAGCAATATGTATCTAATAATGCTGACTTAAATTAGCTCTACCCAACAGAAAATAACCTCCTTGAAGCAACTTCAAATAAACCACGGTGGCAAAGTGGTGAGTGGATACAGGTGAGTGCAGTGCAGTGCAGGTAAGAATCACACAGACAATGACTAACAGGTGCAAGTGTGTTTATTGAAATTACTGAAAATGTCCAGAGCCTCATGTAAATAATAATGATGTAGTAATACAGCAGCGTGTATCACTCTGTATTTGTAAATCCACTGGTTTGACCCGTAACCCAAAAGTCTAGTTTTTACACAACAACACTAAACACAAAACACAAAATTCCTAGTGACAGTGAATAAGTGCTAGTGGTGTATTTATAGTTTTCCGTGAAATGCTGGGATGAAAGTGATGTCCGGGTTTATGCTGGCTTTCTCTCTAGCTACGATTGTTCTACTGGTAGTCTATTAACAAACAGACAACAGTTAACAAAACACTAACACACAAAAGACAAAACTCATGGTTTCACAATACGGCAACACAGACTCCTTGTAGGTTAAAACACTAACCATTTTCCAAGGAATAGATCACTTACACTACACCCCCTATTTATACCCTCGCTCATGACCCCTAGGTTAATGAGCGCATTCGCTCCTCTAATCCTCGGATGCCATGTTGTCTCCTGTCCGAGTCATTGAGCTTGGGTGCCGTTACTCAGCCCCCTTCCTAAATGACTGACTTCCACCTACCCCAAGGAATAAATTGTCATGCCATTTGATTAAGGGTACTCTGTTCCTTTTGGAGCTCTAACACCAAGAATCATTCGATCTCTGTCACAACCACTAAAACCAAAACAATAAATCAGGAGCTCCATTCAATTACAGGTAATGTGTCCATAGAGAGTAACCCAGCATGGTAATGACAACATGTCAGCTGCACCTCCAAGCTTCTGCAACGGCTTTTGCTGTCATAGACAAGACATTGGCTAACCACTTTTGTCCATACATAGCTGGTGTAGCTCCACTGTTTATCACCAAGCCATAAACCTTAAAGGTACACCAGTTAATATTGCATTTACTAAAAACTACATATGGGTGTTTTTTTTTGTTTTTGTTTTTTTAATCCAAATCTTGCTTTTACATCGAACTGCTGGTTTAATTTAAATTTTTTTCGGTGTAGCTATCCGCTGAGAGACATCGCTCATCCAGGTTTTATTAACTAGGCAGTTGCAGTGGTTGGTGGACACCACTAGGGTACCAGAAATGGCAGCCCTAGTGCGGGAGGATATTTACGATACAATACATGAATAACAAAAATGCAAAATAAAACACTGTGCAAAAACAAGTAAGAAATAAAAGGTGGCCAAGCTCAGGCTAAGCGCAACTCCCACTAAAAGGGAGGTCCTGCTTCTCCCTACATAAACGGGCAGGGTTAATAAATCCCCCAAATGAATCCCTAAGGAACCACAGTTAAACCTGCAGTTGTGAGGGATCTCCTGCAGGTCCAGGTTTGCAGGTCCGGGTCACAGGATATGAAATGAAACTGTATCAATATCACTGAATTAGGAGTTCACCAATAACACTATGTAACACAATTTTTGTTACTGGGTAGTAAGTGTTATTTCCTAATTGCTTATGCCTCAAAAGTATAGAAAATGGCTATTATTCCCCACAAACTTTGCTTTTGTGACCAGGACAGTGACATTTCAAAATATCACTATTTCCAATGGGAAAACGGGCAAATGTGTGTCTTTTCGTTCACATAAAGTCAGAAAAAAACAACATATGAATCCAAATTAACATGTATTTATACTAAAGTAATACAAAAATGACTACAAAAGATTTAGACATGAGTAGTTTTTCGAGATTTACGATTATACTGTATTTATGTATAATCGTAAATCTGGAATATTTATATATTTACAGTATAATCATCAATCTCGGAAAACTACTCACTTCTAAATCTTTTGTAGTCATTTTTGTATTATTTTAGTATAAATACATGTTAATTGTGAGTGTTTTGTTTGTTTTTATTGTCTAATTGTATTGTTTTTTATTTATTAGACAGCTAACACAATCCAGAGCTGTCACGACAGGCCAGCAGAAAACTGGACAACACTTCACCACTGTGCACAAGTAAATTGTATTTCACCACAAGCACTACAGCACTCACTTTGGACTTGTGACCATGTCTGTATATTGTGTGTGTGTTTAATACCATGTTAATGACCATGTCTGTATATTGTGTGTGTGTTTAATGCCATGTTAATTATTTCGAGACTGAGCCACGTGTTTCTTGAACTATGCAATACACACTGATGTATATTGCCAGCCCTTCATTCTTTACTGTTGTCATCGGACTTTGGATTATATAAATCACCATTTCACCAGTACTTTGTTGTTTGTCATTGTCTTGAGCACTGCATCACCTCTACATCTGCGCACTGCAAACCGCTTTGCCACAGTATTCCTATATGTACTTATAGTACTACTATGATCCAGGACAAGACTTACTCGCCAATATTGTCATGGAGAGAAACCACATTCTTTACACTGGTTTCAGTTACATAACCACAACTTGTGAGAATCATCTCCTGATGATCAGCAACTGAGAAATGCTACAGGTGTTATTCTTATGTCTGTATGCTTTCCAAATGCAATGAAACTTTTCTCTTACTGAAGGACTTTTTATGAATGGTGGTATAAAATACTTATTGCATATTCATTTGTAATAAATAGTATGATATTATCACCAGCAGATCTCATTAGAAAAGAAACATCAATGCTCTACTTCATCGTTTACGTAATTGTTTTTCGTAGTCTTCTGGGCCACCTCACCAGTACACAGTGTAGACAGAACCTTAGAGGAGTGTCTTTCTTTATGTGTTAATGCTCTACTGAAACTGTACACCATTGCATAAACAAATCGCTGTTATCTTCTGTTGACTTTCCTTTTTGTTTCATTAGCATTTTTAACACTGTCACTTCTGAATGTTAAGGACATTACTTGTTTGTTGTATCCATTCTTTAATACTTTTACCAGTGGTTTCTATGATATCAAAAGATTGAGAGGGGGCTGTATATTAATTCCTACTGTCTTGTTGGATATTGTGCTTTGTCACCATGAATATATTTAGTTCTCGTTGTGTGGAGGATTTATAAAAGATTTATGAACACAGAAATGTGCTTTGTTCCCTAAGAGAGGTGAATTAGCAACTAATTAGCTGGGCTTCTCTACCACCTGTTGTTGCTTAATTTATGAAGAACAAACATTTGTATTTGTTTAACCTAAGATTCATGGTCTGTATATACACCCCGTTGAACTTTTTTCACATTTTGTTGTGTCAGTGTCTCAGAGTTTCACGCATCTAAATGTGGATTTTTTTCCACTTATCTACACACCATACTCCACACTGTTAAGGGGAAAAAAAGTTTTCATTGAGAAAAAAATTATATATTTAACATACAAAATTGAAAGATCATAATTGGATAAGTCTCCACCCGCCTTGTGTTAATACTTGGTGAAAGCACGTTTGGCAGCAATTACAGCTGTAAATATGTTGGGATAGGTCTCAACTTTGCACACCTAGATTTTACAATATTGGACCATTCTTCTTTACAAAACTATTCAAGCTCTGTGAGGTTCCTTGGGGAGCGCTGATAAACAGCAATCTTCAAGTCATGCCACAAATTTTCGATTGAATTTAGGTCGGGGCTCTGACTGGGCCACTCAAGGACATTTACCTTTTTGTTCCTTAGCTACTCCAGTGTAGAGTTGGCTGTGTGCTTTGGGTCATTGTCATGCTGAAAGGTGAACTTCTGTCCCAGTTTCAGCTTTCTTGCAGAGGGCAGCAGGTTTTCCTCAAGGACTTCTCTGTACTTTGCTCTATTCATTTTCCCTTCTATCCTGACAAGTGCCCCAGTCCCTGCCGATGAGAAACATCCCCAAAACATGATGCTCCCACCACCATGCTTCCCAGTAGGGATGGTGTTCTTTGGGTCATGCAGTGTGTTGGGTTTGCACCAAACAACGCTTTGCATTTAGGCCAAAAAGTTCCATTTTAGTTTTGTCAGACCACAAAACTTTTTGCCACATGGCTACAGAATCCTCTGAGTGTTTTTACATACTTCAGACAGGATTCAAGGGGGACTTTCTTGAGTAATGGTCTCCTTCTTGCCACCCTGCCATATAGACCAGATTTGTGGAGTGCTTGGGATATTGTTGTCTCATGCACACTTTGACCAGTCTTGGCCATAAAAGCTTGTAGCTCTTGCAAAGTTGCCATTGGCCTCTTGGTAGCCTCTCTGATCAGTCTCCTTCTTGCTTGGTCATCCAGTTTGGAGGGACGGCCTGATCTAGGCAGGGTCTTGGTGGTGCCATACACCTTCCACTTCTTAATAATCATCTTGACCGTGCTCCAATGGATATTCAAGGCCTTTGATATTTTTTTTATACCCATCCGCTGAGCTGTGCCTTTCAATAACTTTGTCCCAGTGTTCTTTTGAAAGCGCATTGGTGCTCATGGTTGAGTCTTTGCTTTGAAATGCACTACCCAGCAGAGGGAACATACAGGAACTGATGAATTTATCCTGAAATCATGTGAATCACTACAATTTAACACAGGTGAGGGCCTGTTGTTATTAAGCAAAAAGTCACCTTTTCAAGTGTATGTATATGGAAAAATGATGTATACTACAGTTGTAGAAACAGCACACTGAAATACATGTCTTGGTTCATTACAGTGTTAAAAAATAAACATGAAAAACACCAACTATCGGAACAAACAATTGTTTACTAATGCTACATGGATGTGTAAAGCAAAAACGTATACACAGTACTGTATTGTATACATAGTACTACAACTTACTCTCAATATCTTTAAAAACAGCAAACAAACTTGGTGTACAGTATTTACATTTAATACAGAAGAATAATTTGAAAAGAAGTAGTTGACCAAGTTATTTGATTTTTTTACGATTTGCCACCTTGGTAGCCAATTTCAAAATGCGGGTTCACGTAGTTTCTCTGAACTTTATCAGCTATAGAAAGGTCTACACGTTTTGAAGCCACGACGACAGACGACAATCAGACTCAATAAATGTATAGCTGCGTTATGAAAGCTGAAATAGACGCTTTTATGCATGCACACGATGTATTTGTGTGTGTGTGCCCTAGCCTAGTAAAAAAAAAAAAATAATAATAATAATAAAAATTCGTCATTAAGCAACAGATAGTTGCTAATATCCAAAATCCATTAACATTAAAGTCTATGGGATGGGATTGGTTCCTGGGAAAATGTTGTGTTCTTATATATATATATATATATATATATATATATATATATATATATATATATATATATATATATATATATATATATATGCATGTATAGGTTTATGAATCTTAAATGATGCCAGCACGTACTGTTCTTTTATATTTAGTGACTGACAAGCCAGGAAATGTAGTCCTGCAAAAAACAATTTTCCCCCAAATGCTAAGGCATATTACATAAAACATTCTAACTAGCTGGGAGCTTTGGCAAACTGGTACATCTCATCCGGTTATGTTAACACAACAGGGGTTTCATTTCAAGATGCAAGAAATTTACCAAATTAGCATATTTTATTACATTTTCTCAGACCACGTAACTGTAATTTAAGATAACAACCATGACTCTACTTTAAATATTCTAACATAGGCTTTAATCCCAGTGGCAATTTACACTGAACCCTCAAACAATAAGTGGCAATATCTCATTCTAGGAGATCTACAGTAGACTGATGATCAGACACAGAGATACTTTGTCCTTCTGAGTAAGCTGAGAACACATGATAAATCAGTTGTCACTGACGAGAGTGTTGCAAAGAGAAGAAATATGGAAAAATGATAGATGGAGCGAAAATGTGATTACCGTTCCAGACATCTCCCTGCAGACAAGAATTTCTCTTTGTATCAGATGTTGTATCATGTCAACCTGAAAGATTCAATATCATGGAGTAGCATCATATATTTATAACTGTGATTTATAAAGAGTTTATTTTTGTGGGGGGTAGAATAAGACTCTTATTACAATGATTTGGTTAATTTATTTTCTGTTCAAATATTTAACTTGCAGTAAAAGCTTTCATATCTCTGGCAGTAAATGGGATATTTAAAACTTCATTATGTGCACTGCAGTGGTGTAAGTGTTGAAGAAAAATAACACTAAAACCTAATTTATCTTAATTAGCCATTTTAACTTGCCGTATTTCAAACAAATACATGTAATATTAAATAAAGTCAGTAAATTATTAACCATTATATTCTGACAGCATATTAATGCTCAGAAGGTTCATATTAATGAAGCAACTTGTATGTTATCTTTTGCTATTAAAATACCTAATACAAAACAAATTATGACCAAAACCCAAATTAGCCAGTGTCACGTCCATATTTATAACATGTCCAAGTTAACAATAACAGCACATGTAAGATGTATTGTTATAACTTGGAAGCGCTATGAAGGTGGTGGTTAATGGGCATCATACACTTTATTTGATCAAATATGATATGACACTTTTATAGAGCTGAAATATGCACATGGCTTAATAGTACTACAGCCACCAGAGATGTCACTCCACGATATTTGACATTGGTTTGAGGAAAACGATCACACGTTTTATTCACACAGTGCTCTGGGGAGGAAAGAATTTAAAAGGCAATGGACAGTCAACTATACTGTTCTTGGGCCCATAAAGTTCCTTTTTAATGAAACATGTTGAGAAATAAAACATAATATCGTATAGCATGGTTGTTCATTTCAATAGCATTTAGTACCACTTAACAATAAATTAAAATGCTATTTATTGTACAATAGCAGAAAATGGTGTATTTATTTGTTATGCTGTATTCCCCCAGTATGAAAATGCATGCACAATTAATTTGAGATACTGTACAAATGTATTTATTGTATTTATTTATTGCATTTATATAGCACTTTTTATACAAAAGTATCTCAAAGCACCTGTGGCAGAGCACAGCTCTGCTCTTTAGAAATTGGCAGGGATGGGGTTAAATTCCCCTACCTGCCTTGGTTCATTGTGTTCAGGTGGCTGGGGTTGATTAGATGATTAGTTTAATTAACGATCAATCAGCGCCCAGCCACCTGACATAAAAGGAGGCCTCTGCTTTTCATTGAGGAGGAGGGAGCTGAGGAAGCAGGTTGGTGTTTTGGTGTTTTGGTGTTTTGGTGTTTTGGTGTTTTGGTGTTTTGGTGTTTTGGTGTTTTGGTGTTTTGGTGTTTTGGTGTTTTGGTGTTTTGGTGTTTTGGTGTTTTGGATCCAGTGAAGGCATTGCCCAGCCTGGAAACCTTTATTTTTGTGAGTGTATTTTTGCTTCTTTTTGTTTATTTTGTGTTTAAATTGCTTTGTTTTGGCCCTTGTGCCCTTTCATTTTTGTGTTTATAATATAGTTATTTTTTTGAACTCCAGACTGTCTCTGGGCCTCTATCCACTCACCAGCCTGCCACAGCACCGTACAGTACATAGCTGGAAAAAAAAAAAAAAAAAAAAAAAACCACAATACATTTGTATAGCATGTCACACATACAACTGCCATAATCAGACCATTTAAATGACAGTATACACATAATAATACAAAAGCAGCAATTTTAAAGTTACATTATAACCCACTAAGAAAGCCATTTTATAAAAGTGGGTTTTTAGTCTTGACTTGAAAACTATAACGGTCCCATTTTTCCTGATGAATGAAGGCAGAGCATTCCATAATTTAGGAGCTCTACAAGAAAAAGCCCTCCCTCTCATGTTGCTTTTGTTGACCCTAAGAATAAGCAGCATCCTTGCAAATTCACAGCAAAATCTTCAAACCAATTCTATACTGCACAGGGAGCCAGTGTAAATTGGCCAAAACAGAGGTAATACGTTCACTTTTCCTGGTTTCAGTCAGAATTCTAGTGGTAGTATTCTGAACAAGCTGCAAGCAGGACACCATTTGCTCTGGGGCACCAGAAAAAAAGTGCATTACAATAATCAATTCTAGATTAAACAAAGACATGCATTAGTCTCTTGGCATCAGATACAGAAATTTGATCTAAGTTTGGCTATATTTCTCAAATGGTAAAAAGCTACTTTAGTAACTTCCCTAATATCATGACCCCCCAAACTCTAGAGAGACTGAGAGACTGCAAGGGTCAAGCTCATTTAATCCCATATTTCCTTTTAGTTAGTTCTATGTTCCCACTAGCATAACCTCTTGATGCTTGATGTCTGTAAGGGAAGTAGCTAATACACCCAGGAAGAAGACATCCCTGGCTTTAGGGACAAATTTAGCATAGAAATGGAAGTTCACTCTGTGTCTGCAGATAATGTCACCTAACGGTAGCATATATAATGAAAACAGCAAGGGACCTAGAATGGAGCCCTGTGGAACACCACAGACAACTTCTGATAATGACGATTTTACCTCCCCAACAGAGACGAACTGAAACCTATCAGAAAGATAAGATTTGAACCAGGATAGGACAAGGTCAGACAGTCCTACTGTGCTTTCAAGACGATTCATTAGGATGGAATGGTCTACAGTATCAAAGGCAACACTTAAATCAAGAAGAATTAATAATAAATAGCAGCAAGACCTCTCCAAAAAGTCAAGTCACCTTAGCGGTGAGCCAGGTTGAATAATAACTGAACATTCCAAAATTGGGAGAAAAATTGGAAAATCAATACAAATAATTGTTAAAAAAAAAAAAAACATAACAAGTACATGGCAAACTTCCATAGCTGAATAAGTATCCAAATCCCATACAGGCCCATCGAGCGAAATCTAGGGCCCCATTACATTATCAACTGGGGAATCTGCTTTTTTTATTTAAAACGGAAAAAAATTATTTTATTAATTTGCTTTAACCTAACTTAAAAGATATCTGAAACAATTCACATAAATCAACTCATTATTTAACATGAACCAGAGCTCCAGATAAGGTTGTGGGTCATTTACCATTGACATTCTAAGTAAAATGTACTTTGGGTGAGTAAAATGCAACCATACTTTGAAGTCATGAGTACTTTCAATAAATACTGTACATACTTTAATGCTAAGTTATGGGGTATGCATTAACTACAGCCTTAAATTTTTTTTTTTTAAATTTAATTGTTGGCTAAATTTTTAGGCTCACTGCTAGGCTTTAGGCTCACTGCTACCAACCCTGTGCTGACTTGGGAGTGGCGAAGATGAACACACACTGTCCTCTGAAGTGTGAGCCATCAGCTGACTGCTTCTTTACACACTGCAGATTCACCATGCAGCCCAATGGAGGACAACGCAGCTCCCAGGCAGCTAACAGGCAAGCCCACAGGTGCCCGGCCAGACTATAGGGGTTGCTGGTGCGCGGTGAGCTGAGGACACCCTGGCCAACCTAGACCCCTACCCCCCTGGCGACGCTCAGCCAATTGAGCACCACCTCCTGGGAACTCCCATCCACGGTCGGCTGTGGAATAGCCCAGACTCGAACCAGCGACATCCAGGCTATAGGGCGCATCCTGCACTCACGCAGAGCGCCTTTACTGGATGTGCCACTTGGGAGCCCCCTACAGCTGTACATTTTAACTGTAATGTTATTTCTTGAGAAATGGTTTTGATACCATGTGGCGTGTGTAAGATATATGCCTGGTGATCACCCAGTATCAATGGTCAGAAAAAAATGATTTCTCTCAAGAAGCATTTCTGTGCAAATTAGGTCAAATAAATATATACAGCCAGCTCTGCTTCTGTATCGATGCGATTAACATTACTGATCTCTTTGTCTCTGAATGTTAACACCCAAGAGTAAATGGTAACTTACATACAGTATATCTGTATGTCTTTCTTAAATATTCTCTTTCTAACAAAGTCATTTAGACTTTTCCAATTTAAGGTTCTCATTAAAAAATGGGAACCCTTATACACTGCCTTGGCACACCCAGTTTGAACCCAAGCCCACCCAATTCTGAACCAGTGTGAACGCCAAGTTTAAATGCATTTATTATCAGACGGGAGCTCGGGTATTGGATATAGGCTATTTTTAGAATATGTGGAAGACTTTTTGCCAATCAAAGTTATATTGATGCAGTGTTTGTGTGGGATCTTCCTCTCACACAACAAACTATGTGCAACCAACGTTTGATTTACAGGTTGTGAGGCAGGTGATGCAAATGTGTTTATAGTCCCAACCATTTTCATATTCCAACTTTATTTTAAATGTACAAAGTGTTAGCAAACTTACAATCTAACTGGTGTGCTGCAGTCAACATGGCAAAACAAATCTGTCTATTTAATTTCTCAGAAAGACAACGGACAGATAATAAATTCACAAAACCAACTGACATATCATCATCTTCTTCTGAATCAGCAACTTCTTCATTGACATCTACATCAGCAATGGAAATGACAACATATGAAAAATAAACGTGGGACCAGTCCTGCTGTAACTTCCACCACTTCTAAGGGTAAGGAGATTCCGAGTTGGCCTTCTGATTTATCTAATATCGATGAACCACTTCAGTGTTTTCCCACTTCTGCAGCTTTGGATCAAGATTCCAATGACTGGAATATAGCATATCTAAAAATGTTAAATACTAATTTCCTGTAGAAAGGTGGTGCAAACACAATAGGATCCTCCACAACGTGAAGCATTGTCTGTTTCTGCCCACATGAGCAGAGTGGGCTGTCTACGAGGCCCCAGTCATAAAGACACACTGCACACCGACCGTGACCAGTACGATAGTGATAGAGTAAAGTCCAATCTTGGCATGGCAGGTCAAAGCCGGGCGGGCGGTCTGTTGGGTCGGCAATGAGAAATTGGTTGCGAGTGTTGCTCTGGAACCACTCCTCTTGCCACTGGGTTGTTGATGACCAATCAGGGTCAGGATGTGACAGCCAGACCGGACGTCTAGATTCCAGATGCACCTTTGGTGGATGGAGGATAAAGTCATGCAATTGTAGTGCCGGGTTATCCTGGGTCTTGTTGATGATTTTGACCACTGCTTCCTTGCGCCGAATGTGTGGAGGTGTGATGTTGCTCAGCACCAGTAGCCACTGGACCGGAGTTGAGCGAAAAGTGCCGGAGGTGGTCCGCATTGTAGAGTTCAGCTGAGTGTCAATTTTCTTTGCATGCGAACTGCGACACCAGACTGGGGCACAGTACTCAGCTGTTGAGTAGCAAAGAGCAAGGGCCGTGGACTGGAAGACCGGTGTTCGTGCTCCCCATGATATGCCGGCCAACATACTCAGCAAGTTGTTTCATGCGTGGACTTTCGCGGCTGTCTTTATCAGGTGGTCGTGGAATGTCAGTGAACGATCCAGGGTAACACCGAGGTAAATTGGGCTGTGATCGCACTTAAGCCGTTTACCATCTAGGACTACATTCAGTTCCCGTGAAGCACTTGCATTGTTCAGATAAAAAACTGCTGATACAGTTTTTGTGATGCTTGGTTGGAGTCACCACTTTTTGCAGTAGTCGGATAAGATTGCCATATCGATGTTGAGACGCTCTTCCAGTTCTTCAAAAGCTTGGGCTTGAGTGGCACAGTAGATGTCGTCCGCATAAATGAACTTGCTAGATCTTGTACGAGGAAGGTCCGAGACATACACATTGAAGAGAGTGGGTGCAAGAACAGATCCTTGTGGGAGACCGTTCTGCTGAATCCGTCACCTGCTCACTTCTTCACCTATGTGTACTCGTATCCTCCGGGCTCGCAGCAGGAACTCCACGACATTTGGAACCCAAGCTGGCAAGGATTTTGTCAGTTTTAACAAGAGGCCTGTGGGCCAGACAGTGTCGTACGCTGCAGTTAAATCCAAGAAAACGGCGCCGGATTTAAACTTCTGCTGGAAGCCGTTTTCGATGAAGGTAGCTAGAGCCAGGACTTGATCACAAGTACTTCTTCCTGCTCTGAAACTGGCTTGTTCAATTGGGAGGATCCGCTCAACATCTGGGGTGATGCGTTTAAGGATCACCCGCTCCAGGACCTTGTAGCATGCTGAAAGTAATGATATAGGTCTGTAACTTGCTGCGACGCGAGGGTCCTTACCAGGTTTCAGGATAGCGATGATTTTTGAGCATCGCCAAACTCGTGGCATGTGGTGGTCTGACAGGACATGCGTTAGAAACCCAGCCAGCCATGACCTTACCCATGGTCCTAAATGCTTCAGGAATTCTGGGGGGATGTTGTCATAGCCCATGGCGGTTCCAGACTTCATTCTGTTCAGAGCTTCTGCCAATTCAGCAGGTGTGACTGGATTAACTGTGACCTGACCACTATTCCTTCGGTGGAGTTGGCGCCACTCGTTTCTTACACGTCTCTTCCATTGTTTCTCGAGAGGTGCTTTGCCAACCTCTATCAGGTGAGTGGCCACCTGGTTTGCCGTCACTCCTGGGCGGCTACATGAAGGAGGTTTCTGGGATGTACCAAGTCGGTGGATCAAGTTCCATGCTTTCCTGCTTGAGTGGGTGAAATCGAGGTTACTTGTCGATTCTTCCCAGCGCGCTGTTCTGGCTGCATCCAATGGTTCTCCTGAATCTTCGTACTCTTTCAACAATAGGATAGTAGCTAGGCAATGTAAAGAGCCTTTAACACTGGCATGCTCTACCCAGGTCGGAAACTACCCGGGTCAGGACACAGGGTCAGCTACGCAATTTCAAACTGCTTTTGATAAAGCAGGGTTGGCCTGGGTGACAGACGTAAGTAAACAATGCACGTATCAATGCCCTGGAAGCAGCTTGTTACTGACACTTCCATCCAAGCTTCTCTGGATTGAACTGTCGTCCCAAATGATGATTAGAGCAAACATTTCTTCAACCCTGCTACAATCTCAAATAACAAAAATATGGCTAAACAGAATAAACAAAAAATGTTCCCTACGGAAGTGAAACCTTCATGCAGGCCTGGCTGTTTGTTATTTCGTCCGCCGTCATGCATTTTGTCTCGCCCAACCCGGGTCAAAGCGTGTTGAACAACATCCTGAAGTGGGTCGCTGGGACCCAGGTTAAGCTGGTTATAACCCAGGTACGTGATTTCACACTACCTGGGATTGTGACCCAGGTAGCCAGGACCTGGGTCGGGGTGCCAGTGTGAAAGGGGCTTAAGTAATTTACTGACTTTCATTTAATTTACTAATTGGTTAAAATTTAAAATTGCTGGATTGATGACGCTGCTTGCTTGTTTTTTTTTTGTTTTTTTAAGAACATTTACTGCAGATGTATGCATAATCTCTTATTTATCCACTTAGAACATGTTAAATGGATCTACAGGGGTGATATCATTTTCTCTAGTTGTTATACAACAAATGTTCTTAAATATTTAAATGCTTACCTGAAAAACAGCAAATGCTAAATTGTAGAATATTTCTTTTTTTTTTATATCTACTTTTACCATCAACGAATTATCAAACTAAATAAAAACATAATATAAAATTAACAATAGACACGTGAACTGTCCCCTTGTACTGGAGAGTGGGATCTTTAGCAGAAATATATCTTGATCTTTGATGCAGCTGGTGTGTTTTTTGCTGAAGACATTTAAAAAAATCATGCAGCTCTATGCAGTGTTTTCAATCATTTACCGGAAGCAAACTAAACCAGCTGCCAGGTTCCTGTAACAGGTAGCGTGTATTTATTTTTAAGTGATAAAATATGTATAGCTCTGAAATGGGAATTTCCATGGGGAACTATATATTACACGGCAATGGGTACATGTGATAACCTTAAAAAACCTTAAAAAAATACAGCCTTAGTGATGATAAAATGCTTTTGGACTACTTAAGATAAGAAGGCAGATGAGTACATGTTGAGGTTAAATGTATTCATATAAAAATGAAAGTTTATCGGATTATAGAAAATGCAATCTAAAATGTCTAAAGAAGGATAGGAGTATATGACAAAAGAGTAATGCAAAAATTAAGGCAGTTATCGTGTTCATCCAGGGTAGTGTAAATGACTGACAGACAGAAGGACAGACAGATGGATACGATCATCGTCATTTTTTAATGAGGACCCTACACAGTAAGAATATTCATTTACAAACACCAGAATTTGCTGTGAGGGTAAAGATGTCTATTTCTGGTTTCCCTTTTTCTGAGAATTTCAGGCCTAAAATGTACACACTGTAGGATTGTGAACTCAAGGCTACATTTGAGGGATACAGTAGTTATTCAACAGGATAAATAATTTACCCTCACCTTTAAATGACTAATGTACCATAATTATAATCTTAACTTTAATTTGTAACAGATGTGGGATAGTGGGACACTAACCTTTATTTCTATATACATATTAACTTTTATGTAAACTGCAAAAAATGTAAAACAGTAGTTATTACCAAGGGTTGGAATATCTGTGCAAAAGTGTTCACAAATAAATTGATCTGTTATAACCAGCTGTCTATGCATAATCATATATTTTTTCACCAAAATGCCATTCAAATAGTAATAAGTATATTTAATGGAATAAGTTTGGATATGTTGGCAAAAGTGTTGAACAGAAAAATTACTGTTCACAAACATAGATGGGATGCACACTATTAAAACAAATCTAGTGTGATAATTAGCTTAAAAAATTATATTAATATTTTTGTTCCATCATCCTCCCTTCCTCCTCTATGCCACACCACCCCTGCAATGGCATCTCCCTCTGGGGTCAAGCAATGCTCGCTTCCCAACCAGCAGCCCTGGCTTCAGCTCAGCAAGGGCAGTCCTCAACAAGTCACAGGGGGAACTCCGGCCAAATAATTGTAAGTCGGGTCATAAGCACATTCCAATTTCCTATTGCATTTGTCTCTCTGAGCCAGAGAAAGAACTCCGGCAAACCATTCTTCTACTCAGCTATTACCCGCGCCCCGTGAAAAAACCATTAAACAAGACAGGCCAACCTCCTGTTATCAAGTGTCAAGAAACATGAGAGAGCAGCATAAGACACAATCATTACTCAAGCGGAAAAAAAAAAAAAGTTTGACAGTTTTAAAAGTTGGCTGCCCCATGATAATAGCCATTTTTTGTAACTTGTCAATACATCACCTTGTAACATTGGATGATGCTATTATGAGTGCTTATCGACTTAAGCATCAACAAATCTCATACCTCCAGCTTTTGTGATACATGCAGAGATTTCTGACATATCTGTGTTAATCATTTTGCCAGACAGTATTCAGTCTGTTTTCCTGTAGCTTCCAGCTGCAGCCCATTGTCACAGTCCTCAGATCGTATGTGCTGTGGAGTTTGTACTTGATGAAGCAAGCCAGTAGGTATAAAAATGAACTAAGATATGGAAATCCACCTGTGTCCATTAGAGCTCCAATATGTAATACAATGCAGGATGTCTGGTTATTTTAAATAAGGTACATTGCTATTACTACTACACTGGTCATCCTTTGCAATGCTAGATAATGTTAAAACCAGAAAAATGTGGTGATTTGTTGTAGATGAGGTGGTGGTAGAGTTGAAACAGTGTAATCATTTTAGTTGGGGACACTCCCCCTAACCATGTTTTTATGTGGTAACAGAGTTTCAGCCCTTCTGCAGTGACTGTACAAGTTACCCACCATATGGTCATTGAATTAATAGAAATTTTAAACAAAACCAAAAAAAAAAAAAAAAAAAAAAAGATACATATTTGATGCAATATAAAAAGTACAAAGCACATTTTAATTATCCCTCATTGTGGCTCTTAAAACTATGATAACTGTACATTTTCTATTGTAAACACTGCATAATAAATATTAACATCAGCAGTTACTGTACCTTTATCACTGTTGTTGCTTGTTTTGTTGTTTGTTATTATTTTCTTGAAATAGACATAATGAACGACAGCCAAATTAAAAACAAATACTATTAGTGAATGCCATGCATAGTTTGGTGCATCTGTGTTCAGCTCTCTATTCACATTCTACCAGCATACAAAATAAATGAACTGTAGGCAGATTGTTTTCTAACCTGGGACATGTAACTGTCCCTTTCCTCTGTAACATTAAGCACAAGGGAAACCTCATTCACGCCTCATTCTTTTGGTTGCAAGTGTGCCCCTTTTTTCTTTTTTTTTTTCTCCTGTGTTCAAACTGTTAATTAGATTGACGGACACTGAGTGCCAACCTACAATAGTGGATAGCACATAATGGGTATTAAGTGAGCGGCTAATGGGCTACGGTAGAATTGTGTAGTCAAAGACTATTGTAAAGCATGTATTTCAGTTTGACGTAATGACAGTATAAGCGTTAACACACTGTGCAAAAGCACCAGATGGCAATGTGCTGTATAGTCTAGTCATTTCCAGTTGGATGCATGCAATCATGTACAGAAAGGAGGTATTGTCAACCACCCATGGTTTTGTATGTACAGTAACCACACAGAAATGATTACCGATACGGGTGACAACCACTGTGTCATATCCATTGTAGGTACCCGAGACAAAGATATGGTGTTAGTTATATAGCCATAGGTGGGAACCTAATAACAGTTTTGTGAGCAAACAGCATGCTTCCAATGAAGGTCAAAGCTTTGTCTTATTTTAAACTTTCAAGCATCTGACAGGTTGACAGGAATTCAGTGTAGAAACGAAAAAGGAACATGTCAAAACTGTCAGAATATTACAATTAAAGAACCTTCGTATGATTTAAGCTTTACCAGGATGTAAAAATAATATAATAGTGTCAAGCAATCAAGCTTTAAGTCACATTGCATTGCTATAAACTATTATTATTGTTATTAGTAGTGCCGAGATTTAAGCAATGAAAATGTGGTGTGTCCGAATCTGTTCTTGTAATTATTCAAACAGCATTGATAGAACCAGAAATATGATTTTAAAAAGAGGTTAGTCTTATATAGTATATAGCACGTTCCCCTAACAGGTGAAAAAAAAAGACAATGGATTGTAAACAATGCATCTTATTTAAATATGTATTTTGGTACACTCAAAGGTCAACTTGTACATGCCTTTCTTCTCTGAAGTATATAGGGTGTAATTTACAAGCTCATTAAAACAGGAGAGAAGAGCACTATTCATTTCCCTTAAGGCAGATGTTTCATGAGATCATGAATGGCTTTTCACCACATCCTACTAATTACCAGCGGTCTATTCCCTTCACTTGGGTTGTCAAGAAAGCAGAAGGTTCCTGCATGCCATCTGTTCAAATTCCTGACCCCATACTCTGCTAAGCATCTTTTGGTCTAATCTCCTCTCTTCTCTGTCATGGAGATTGTGCTGGGTCACATTGCTGGGTCATGGTGCTTTTATTGAGAAACTGGCACGTGACAACACCCCTGGGAGACTGCCTTATGGATTTCTCACAACAGACAAGTGTCTTGAAAACAATACATCAAGCTACATTTACAAGTGGCAATTGCCACAATGAAACATCAAACATCAATTGCAGATGTCTGTGCCAGAGCCTAACGTAAGAAGATATCTAGTGGAGTGTAATCAACTTAACCAACAGGTGGTATGATGTGCTTGAAGTCAAATCAGGAGGGAAAAGTAATTGATACCACACTATACTATACTGTCCAGTAAGATAACTTGGAAGCAATGGGAGGAGCCATGACAACAGTCATCAAATGGGTTAGCAGTTACTGTTATCAACGCCATTGTGAGATAGATTAAAACAGGAGCTAGTGGGGGACTACAGGGAGTTTACCGGAGGTCTTCTGTCGGCACAGAAAAATGTGCAGATGTTCGTATCCAGGTTTAGTGAATGTTGTTGATTGCATGCAACTACAAAGATTCACATTCATGCAAAAGAAAAGAATCCTGTAGCGCATGGTAAAACTGATTTCAGGGAAACTGTCAGACTGCCAGAGGTGCTAATACAAGGTAAACAGTCAATGCTGATTCAAAGCAGAAAGGTAATGTCTTTCTTTTAAGTGCATCAAACCAGGCATAAGCAGCATTGCTCTAAAATAGAATGTTAGAGACTCCTGCTTGCACATAATCCTCCTCTTCCAACAGTCCAACAATGCAAACTTTAATCAAGATAAATGCCTATGAACTGTGAACCCATCACAGACAATACTGGTACAGTAGAGAGGCATGTTTTAATCCTGTCTGTTAGGGTACATTGTAGGAATAGAAACAAATTAATTATTGCCATGTCATACCAATAAATGTAAGTATATCAAAGCTACTGGCAGTTTTAAACATGCACATTGTAATGTTACTTGAAAACGTTACTCAGAAATTAAAATGCAGATTTCAGCTATGCAGAATCTGTATGAAAGGAAAGACAAAAAATAGCTTGGAGTGCAGAACAAAAGTCAAACCAATAAATGTCATGTAAGTAGTGCGAGGAAAAGGGGTTTGACAGCTAAATCAATACTGATAAACCAATGGGAAAAAGGATATTGATTGATTTTAATGCATACTTGTTAACATAACAAAGGTTAATTATAGAAAAGTGAAAAAAAAAACATGAAAAAGAGAAATGTACTTCTATATAATGCATTTCCATTGGCTTCAGGTTTAATGAACATTCCTGTGGAACTAAATGCATCATTGATTTGTTTTGTTCGCTTCCTGTATATCGGTCAGTAAAATTTGTATGGGAAAACAAGCAAGAAAAGGTTTATTACTTGAAAAGGGCCAACCCACTGGAAGTGCAGATAATATTAAAATGTATTTAAGGTATGCGATATTTAAAGGTTTAATTTATAATATTTAAGACAAATAGTTAACAACTATAATCCATCTTTTATAAACCTCTGCCTCTTTGGCCAACTTTATTTTACAAGAAACCCATTGATTTTACAGTACTTAATGGTCTGCAGCAGAGACGTGTTGTTAAAAGATAATATCACTCCAACCCCCCCCTAGGGCAGCAATAACACATTCTGGGCAAAGGTTGCCCTATGATGACTCTGTTTATTAGGTTCGAAATCACATTGATACCCAGAGGGTGAAGTAGAATCAAAATAGCATTACATTTCCACTGAAGAGCCTGCTTTATGTGACTTAGGTTAACATTTGGATACAACATGACAGGTGGCCAGTTATTGCTTTCTTTTCCCTACAGGAGCACTTTTGCCATTTCTCATTGATCTGTATCACATTGATTAAAAACACTAAAAAGTATAAGATTTAAAACACTGTTTTTAATAATAATGATAAATATTGAAAATATTGTATTATATGAGTTCCATGGGAATATTCTATATCTACCAAAACTATTTTCACGTTTAATATGTCACCATATTTTGTTGATAGTTATAGGTTAATAGCTTTTTTTTTTTTTTTTTTTTTTTGGACATGAGAGTTTAATAAGTACACATTTTATATTTAAAACAAACAGTACTGCTTGAAAACGTAGTTCTGCATTCAGATTACATTACAGTATACAAGTATATTAATAGATTGCAAATACTTCTTCATATCAAAGTTTATATATCACAAATTAATGCAATCTAGTTTTAGGTTTCTGTAGTGTACGAAATAGAATTACAGTAGATTAATCTACGCCGGACCACACTAATTTCGGTGCCTAAACATTCTCTCTTCAGGGATGTCTCATGACATAAATCACGGAGCAATCAAATAAATCTTTCTGAGCCTTGTCATTGAAGAAGGCTAGGACCCAAGAACAAAAAAAAATGGGTATCAAAAATGCCACACACAGGAAACGTGTTTACCAGCGCACAATTTCAAGTGCACAGTGGTAGCCACATTTAATGCACCTCCCACCCCCACCCCCATTATTGTTTTTATGATTACTGTTTTATGATCAGCATATCGTTCATTTTTCTATATACTTTTTTGTTATTGTTCATTTGTTCGTATTGCATTCTTTAACTTTTGTATATAAATATGATTCTCTTCATAATGCAAAATTATTAAAAGTTAGGAAATACACAGTACATTATGTTTATATGTCAAAAATGAAATGCATTTATTGAATTGTTTGTTGGCTTGCTTACAATGGTGGTAACATTTATTGTAATACCCCTACAGTTAGGTTTACTGCCTTGTCACATTTTATAGTTTATAGTCAGTGCCGTCTTATCGGGATACTGATAATCAGAATTTCTGATTAAATGGAATACAACTGGAAGACGGTTCTTCCCAATGCCATGTATGTCGTACAATATTTTCAAATGATGAACGGACATCATTTTTCAGAGCAAAACAGGTTTGCGTAGTGCAGTGGGCAGTGAGTACACCATTACGCTGTGACCTGCGTTGAGCTCTTGAAGGAGCTGGAGTCTCCTGTGGTTTCTCAGGCTGCCCTTGCAAAGAAAGCTGGCGTGTCAACATCACAGGTGCCTCTCCTTGTGACAAAATGTAATTTCATTCTTTCATTGCATGTAGAAATTTAAAAAAAATAACAGTAATTAATTTTGTTTAGGAATAAAAAAAGATACAATTGACTCATATTTTAAATTATGTATTTAACATTTAATTATAATGTGATGTGATTTAATTATCTTTCTTTTCATTTAGAAACAAAAAAGTGTGACTAAGGTTGTCTCAAAAATGCCTCTCGTTTAATTGGGACAGCCGCTTATTCAGGATATTTATACTTCTCCCTAGGCATCCTGATAGTGGCTTCGACTGTACTTCAATACCAATATGTATACAATATATGTCTGGTTTCACAGAACTCAGTTAGAACAAATCTAATGTTACCTTAGGTAAGGTAATTCAAGATTAGCAGTTTTCTGGTTAATGTATACGTTGGTATAAAACTTTGCAACATCACTGTAGGAAACAAACTCATTTTGATTTATTCTGCTTGCCAGCTGCTCCACTGTACCACTGCAACACTACTCTATGCAACACTGCTGATAATTAAATTATATTTGATAAAAAGACAGGCCATGTAAGGCTAACAGATCTAAGTTTCTTGTGACATTAACACTTACAATGCAACCCAGAAAACCATTATAACAATCGACAGGCTTAGCAACAAGCTTGTCCTGACACCCTTCAGTCACTGCTTGTTGCCATGCTGGCCACTCCAGCATGCAACAACAAATGCACTCAAACCATTCAATTACAGACAAGTTGGCTACCTGGTTAAGTCAAAGGACACACTTTGACCTTTAACTACTTACGGTCAGTTAAGAATAGCAGCAACACATCATCTCTGGTAGCATTACCAAGCTGAGCCACAATAAAACGAGTTTCTTTACCGTGTGCAACTGATTTCTTAATTAAGCTCCGAGGCTGTGGCCCTTTAATTTAATTTAATGTTGAAATAAAATGCTAGCTATCACCAAATAATGGAATATATGTTAAAATCCACTTACCCCACAATAAGGTAAGAAAAAGGAAAACAGCTGATTATAATTATATTATCTACATATGTCCACTCATTTGGTGAAGGAATGCTTTACTGCCTAAATACTATGAAATTTCAGTCCATACAATTTAAAGGCTTATACCCTACTGGTGATCTGAATTTATATATATATATATATATATAATATAACTATATCTATATCATATAGATATATCTATATATATCTATATAAATTACAATGTTAAACAACTTCTGAAACTAATAAAAAGGACTTAAAAAAACCACCGACAGTTAGAATGCTTTGGAACAGTGCCATATGCTGAGTTAGTATGCTGTTTTATTTCAATTGATTCAATGACAGATTGTAAAATTAGATTGTGGGGAGTTACTCACTCTAGTGTGGAATACGAAAGCAATAACACACGACAGGAGGCATGATTTTCTCAAACAACCCAGGAAGTACAGCCATTTTATAACTACTGCACACAACAGTGTGTAATTGGGCTTATAAAATTACTTTATGTTCATTTTATTAAAAAAAATAATAATAATAGTGATAATTGAAAGATTTAAAGTGGAGTTATCTTTTATTGAATGCAATCTTCCACCAATGCAAAATAGTCTATACTTCAGCAATAGAGACTGCAAATTGGCTTGAAGATCTTATTACTGTTGGATTAATTGTTAATTTAATTGTGTATCAATGCACATTTATTTATTTATTTATTTATTTTTATACTGCAACTCGAACATATTGCTTTTCTGTAAAGTAAAACTACAAAAATATAAGAATAAAACTCCTTACCTGAAATATTTTATACACATAAGAACATAAGAAAGTTTACAAATGAGAGGAGGCCATTTGGCCCATCTTGATCGTTTGGTTGTTAGTAGCTTATTGATCCCAGAATCTCATCAAGCAGCTTCTTGAAGGATCCCAGGGTGTCAGCTTCAACAACATTACTGGGGAGTTGATTCCAGACCCTCACGATTCTCTGTGTAAAAAAGTGCCTCCTATTTTCTGTTTTGAATGCCCCTTTGTCTAATCTCCATTTGTGACCCCTGGTCCTTGTTTTTTTTTTCAGGTCAAAAAAGTCCCTTGGGTCAACATTGTCAATACCTTTTAGAATTTTGAATGCTTGAGTTAGGTTGTCGTGTAGTCTTCTTTGTTCAAGACTGAACAGATTCAATTCTTTTAGCCTGTTTGCATATGACATGTCTTTTGGTTGCTCTTCTTTGCACTCTTTCTAGAGCAGCAATATATTTTTTGTAGTGAGGTGACCAGAACTGAACACAATATTCAAGACGAGGTCTTACTAAAGCATCGTACAGTTTTAACATTACTTCCCTTGATTTAAATTCAACACTTTTCACAATGTATCAGAGGATCTTGTTGGCCTTTTTTATAGCTTCCCCACATTGTGTAGACGAAGACACTTCTGAGTCAACAAAAGCGAGATTCCTTCTCCAATTTCAGTGTCTCCCATATGATATTTATAATGCACATTTTGATTTCCTGCATGCAGTACCTTACACTTTTCTCTATTAAATGTCATTTGCCATGTGTCTGCCCAGTTCTGAATCTTGTCTAGATCATTTTGAATGACCTTTGCTGCTGCAACAGTGTTTGCCACTCCTATTTTTGTGTCATCTGCTAACTAAGTTTGTTTACTATACCAGAATCTAAATCATTAATGTAGATTAGGAATAGCAGAGGACCTAATACTGATCCCTGTGGTACTCCACTGGTTACCACACTCCATTCTGAGATTTCTCCTCTAATCAGTACTTTCTGTTTTCTACATGTTAACCACTCCCTAATCCATGTACATGTGTTTCCTTGAATCCCAACTGCGTTCAGTTTGAGAATTAATCTTTTGTGCGGGACTTTGTCAAAAGCTTTCTGGAAATCTAAATAAACCATGTCATATGCTTTGCAATTATCCATTATCGATGTTGCATCCTCAAAAAAATCAAGCAAGTTAGTTAGCCACGATCTCCCTTTCCTAAAACCATGTTGACTGTCTCCCAGGACCCTGTTACCATATAGGTAATTTTCCATTTTGGATCTTATTATAGTTTCCATAAGTTTGCATATAATAGAAGTCAGGCTTACTGGTCTGTAGTTACCTGGTTCAGTTTTGTTTTCCTTTTTGTGGATGGGTATTAAGTTTGCAATTTTCCAGTCTGTCGGTAGCACCCCTGTGTCAAGAGACTGTTGCATGATCTTGGTTAGCGGTTTGTAAATAACTTCTTTCATTTCTTTGAGTACTATTGGGAGGATCTCATCCAGCCCAGGGGATTTGTTTATTTTAAGAGCTCCTAGTCCCTTTAACACTTCTGCCTCAGTTATGCTAAAGTTATTTAAAACTGGATAGGAACTGGATGACATGTGGGGCATGTTGTCCGTATCCTCCTTTGTAAAAACTTGTGAAAAGTAATCATTTAATATATTTGCTATTTTTTTTCTTCATCTATGATTTTGCCATTTGTATCTCTTAAACATTTAATCTCCTCTTTGAATGTTCTCTTGCTGTTGTAATATTGGAAAAACTTTTTGGAATTGGTTTTAGCCCCCTTAGTAATGTTCATTTCTATTTCTCTCTTGGCCTTTCTAACTTCCTTTTTGACTTGCGTTTGCAGTTCCGTATACTCTTTCTGTGTACTTTGTTTTTGGTCCCTTTTTAATGCTCTGTAAAGTGCCTTTTTTCGCTGAATATTTTTTTTAATTGATCTATTAAACCATTTTGGCAATTTAGTTTTACATTTAGATTTGTCTTCTTTAGGGATGTAATTGTTTTGCCCCTCTAGTACTACATTTTTGAAGAACAGCCATCCTTTTTCTGTGGATGTTTTCTCTATTTTACTCCAATCTACTTCTGTTAGTCTCTGTTTCATACCTTCATAGTTTGCTTTTCTAAAATTGTAAACCTTAGCTTTAGTCATTACTTTTAGGGTTTTAAAAGCACTTCAAATGAGACCATGTTGTGGTCTGAGTTTGCTAGTGGTTCTCTTACCTCTGTTTTAGTTATTCTGTCTTTGTTATTTGAAAAGACTAAATCAAGGCATGCCTCCCCTCTGCTCGGTGCCTTGACAAATTGTGTTAGGAAGCAGTCATTTGTCATTTCCACCATTTCAATTTCATCCGTCGTGCTACCCATCGGGTTTTCCCATTTTATATGGGGGAAGTTGAAATCCCCCATTAGTATGGCTTCTCCTTTGCTACACGCATTTCTAATGTCATTGTATAACAGATTATTTTGCTCACCGTCTGAATCTGGTGGTCTATAGCATGCTTCTATTATTATGTCCTTTGAATTTTTGTCCGTTATTCTGACCCATATTGATTCGTCTTTATTTTCTTTGTCCAGGTTTAACACCTGGGCTTCAAGACTGTTTTTTATGTATAGCGCTACCCCTCCACCTCTTCTGTCCTGCCTGTCTTTTCTATACAGTGTACTATTTCCTTACAATCTTCCATTTTAAACTTTAAACTTTAAGCCTTTATTTTCACCACCAGTCCTCCAGACTTTGAGCATCATTTGGAACTCAGATCTGAATAATACTGCTGGGTCCCCAAGTGGCTCACCTGGTATAAGCACAGCTGCAGGGTGTGCTGGCTGAGTCCTACAGAGCAATTTCGCATCCTGGCTATGCAAAGTCACCAGTCTTCACTGAGGATTTCTGAAGGGAGAGTCGCATTGGCTAAGCCACTCCTGTGGGTTAGGGAGGCAAAAACAGCAGGGGCTGTTTCTAATCACGCTACAGCGAACCCTGCTGGCCAGTTGCCTAGTGAGCACAGAGTGGACACCTGCAGGGCTGGCCTTTTTCCAGAAGCTGGCAGCTTGTGACATCTGCTCTCGAGTTCCTGGATGTAAAAGATGATCGTGAGATCTGAGGACACCCACTGAAACTTCGGATCTCCTGAGCTGTGTGGGGAATTGCTGCAAAAAATAATTGGACATTCCAAATAGTGGAGAAAATCAGGAGGTAACATAATTGGGCACACTATTTTTTTAATTATTTTTTTTAAATACTGCTGAATGTAACTTATAGTCAACACAAATCCTTTTGAGGATGCCATATCGACAATGGATAATTGCAAAGCATATGACATGGTTTATTTAGATTTCCAGAAAGCTTTTCACAATGTCCCACATAAAAGATTAATTCTCAAACTGAACATAGTAGGGATTCAAGGAAATGCATGCACATGGATTAGAGAGTGGTTAACATGTAGAAAACAGAAGGTACCGATTAGAGAAGAAACCTCAAAATGGAACGAGGTAACCAGAGGAGTACCACAGGGATCAGTGTTAGGTCCTCTGCTATTCCTAATCTATATTAATGACTTAGATTCTGGTATAGTGGCAAACACCATTGCAACAGCAAAGGTCAATCAAAATGATCTAAACAGCATTCAAAACTGGGCAGACACATGACAAATGACATTTAATATAGAAAACTGTAAGGTGCTGCATGCAGGTAATACAAATGTGCATTACAAATACCATGTGGGAGAAACTGAAATTGAAGAAGGAATTTATGAAAAACATCTTGGATTTTATGTTGACTCAGAAATCCTTCATCTAGACAGTGTGGGGAAGCTATAAGAAGGCCAACAAAATGCTTGGATGTATAGTGAAAAATATTGAATTTAAATCCAGGTAAGTAATGTTAAAACTTTACAATACATTAGTAAAACCTCATCTAGAATATTGTGTTCAGTGCTGGTCACCTCCCTACAAAAAGGATATTGCTGCTCTAGAAAGAGTGCAAAGAAGAGCGACCAGAAGTATTCTGGGTTTTAAAGGCATGTCATATGTACACAGGCTTAAATAACTGAATCTGTCCAGTCTTAAACAAAGAAGACTATACGGCTATCTGATTCAGCATTCAAAATTCTAAAAAGTATTGACAATGCTGACTCAAGAGACTTTTTCGACCTGAAAAAAGAAACAAGGATCAGGGATCACAAATGGATATACAGTAGATAAAGAGGCATTCAGACAGAGAGGCACTTTTTTACAAAGAGAATTATGGGAGTCTGGAACAAACTCCCCAGTAATGCTGTTGACGCTGACACCCTGGGATCCTTCAAGAAGCTGTTTGATGAGATTCTGGGATCAATAAGCTACTAACAACCAAACGAGCAAGATGGGCCAAATGGCCTCCTCTCATTTTTAAACTTTCTTATGGTTTTATGTTCTAAAATGTATTGCATTTTAATACACACTGATGTCCACTTGAATGTTTCTTAAGTTGACTTTAAAATTTGAGCCTAGTCATATTTTTTTTTCGTATATGATCTCTTTGCTGTTAAGATCCACAATCTCAACACAATCCACAACACAATCTCAAAGGCTCTCTCGCCATAATCGACTAGATTACGATTTTGAGATAATAATTTTTTTTTTTAACTGTCCAATGAAATTGTTAACATTAGATATGTATTCAATTCTGTTTACTTTCTGACAGTGTTTGACAAATGTATAACTGTAAAAGCTGAATATCAAAGGGGCCGGCAGTCCTTTATCACCTGTAATGACAGTGAAATTCACTTTTAAAAGCAGTTGACTAAAACATGCTTTGAGATCTTAAAGAATGTGATCAGGAAAAAAAAGTTCCAACGCAACATTGTATTCAAAAAAAGTTATTCTACAATAGATTTTTAAAAATTGTTATGAAAATTGTTTATTGTTTTATTTATTCTTTTACATTTGTCATTGTTCTATTTGACATGCATATGTAAATGTACATTTAAAACCATGTAATAATATTTATAGTGATGATGATTTACATCTATTAATATGCAAGTTGGCCCACAAAAGGAGCTGTCCAACTGCATCAAAGGCAGAAAAGTAGCACATTGCTCAGTATAATCAACTGAAACATACTTCAGAGTTAATTTTTGATGGTAGACCATTGTACAGTAGATGCTGAAGGCTCCATCTCTAAATGTATTGCTGGATTAATGCGTCCAGGTGCAGTATCCTGGTTCCTGTATGGTTAACAGAGCCCAGGTTCTCATTAATGTAGTCTGAAGAATTATTTTTTTGTACCTCATTTTCATTCATAGGACTCAATTTGTAACAAAAAAGAAATACAAAATTGTAAATGTCATGCTCTAAGCCTGGGTTAATAATAATAATAATAATAATAATAATAATAATAAGAAGGGATAATAATAATAATAATAATAATAATGCAAAATAATAATAATAATAATAATAATAATAATAATAATAATAATAATAATAATAATAATAATAATAATAATAATAATAATAATAATAATATCCTATGGCTAGAGTTAAAAAAAAAAAAAAAAAATTAGTACATTTGCCCAAGTACATAACTAATCTTTTCTTTTCTTTTTTTTTTTTTTTTTGCCATTAAGTTCCCTGACTATTTCTGAATTTACCTTGAATGCTTCAGCATTAACTACAATAGCACTAACTACAATTTCCTTAGTTATTTTATACATTGACTGCTGAGCTGGTAAATCTACACATTTCCCAATTAATCTATAGATTTACCAATACACAATTTACACATGAACCGTAATACACACACACACACACACATATATATATATATATGAAAATAGATATTAAACTTGCACATCATACATTGGATTTTTGTCTGAATATGGTTAAGTGCTTAATGAATATTTAAACATATAAAGTGGTTAAACTCAATGGACCTGAAGATGGAATCACATTTAGTGAAGTACTTCCAATACTTTCCTTGCATGTACAGTACATGAAGAGGACACTTGTACATTTTGTTGATAAATGTATGGCATGAATTACCAACTACAAAAAAGCCTCTTGCAGTGTGCATATTTTATTAGAATTATAACAGATTGAATAAATTGCTTCAGGAATTTCAATGAAGTTTGTCTACCTTTTTTTTTATTCTTACCGTGATTTTCTAGAACAGAATGTTCTTTACTAAATCTAAAACAAAAATGGCACAGTGCACTGCACATGCACAGACTGTATACTCTACGGCAACTCAGCAAAGAGCTCCTTGTGAAATATGGTTTTAATCCTTAATATCAAAGAGATGAGTGGGAAGGGCAGAGAAGAAAGAAAATGAAAGCCTGATATTCAGCTTGAGTTATGTAAATGGACACAGACATGAACACCAGCATTCAATCAGATCAACTGAACCGCTGGGAATGAAAGGAACAAAGCTGTTATTTTGTGTTTCACTGTCTGTAAAAAAAAACCTCAGAAATATCTTCACATTCTTTCAATTTGACTTTGACATCACCCCACAACTTCAAAGTCACGACAGCTGCGGTCACCTAATAAAAAATGCCGACAGTCTGGCTGAAGATGACACTTATTTTAAATGACTTTGGGGTAGATTCAATCTAAAGCTAAGGTGGGTGTGCAATCTGAGAAGCTGCAAAAATGGTGTGGCTTTCCAGTTTGCAGTTCCTCTTAAGCAGCATGTAATAGGGCGAGGAGTCCTGTACAGTTGTTTATGTTTAGAATGGGGTCTCCTCCTCTAACCCCTGTTATTTTGTGTTTGTTTTTATTATTTATGTATATAAATGACAGCGATGTTACGTGTATGTGTAAAAATGACGGTGAGAGCCGTGTTATTGTTTTGACGGTGTGGCTGTGTGTTTTTGTATTTGTTTTGCAGAGTGGATGGGAAGCCCCGTCCACATAAAAAAATATATAGGATCCGTGAAGGTTACTGTCCAGCCGGATCTGTGTTTTGTGTTTGTGATTATTTTTGTTTCAACCTTTACTTGTGCTCTGTGAGCAGTGTTTTGTTTGTTTAAATATTGTATTTATTTTTTGTATTTAAATAAACGGCGCACCACGCGTAATTAGCCTGCAGTACCTTGCCCTTGTTTCTTTCCTGCACTCTGGCCTGATGTCACCACACGCCATCCTGTCACATGTGGTGTCATCATGGGATCAACCACAGCCTCCGACTCAGGTCAGAGAGAAGGTGCTGCAGTATTTTCTTTTTCATTTTTATTATTATTGTGGAGTAAGAGAGAGGATGGGTGGAAAAAGGAGGATGGGAAGGAGAGCAGCAGCTGCAGCAAAACCAACAACTATAGCAGCAACAGTAGGCACAGGAAGAGATAAGACAACATAGGCAATTTACTGTTGCTGCATCTGTGGGGAGTGGGGGCATTTCCCAGTTAATTGCCTCCTCCCTGAAGAGTGGAATTACAGTTGCTGGAGAGGAGACAAGGGGAAGAGTCGATGCGTCCACAGCCCAAGAGGGAGGAGCCCAAATGTCCTGCGCTTGATTGGGAGGAGCCTGAACGTCCTGCGCCTGAGTGGGAAGAGCCCAAATGTCCTGCACCTGAGTGGGAGGAGCCCGAATGTCCACAGCCCCAGAGGGCGGAGTCGTGCGTCCACAGCTCAAGAGGGGGTGTCGGTGCATCCACAACCCAACAGAGCCCAGGTACCCACCAGCAGAGAGAGAATACCTGCTGGTTCCACCTCCGTCGCCGTGGGAGGGCTGCGTGCCACTCCCAGCTCCTCCAGCAGAGGGAGAATAACTGCTGGTTTCCCCACTAAAGCCAGAAGGGTAGGAGCCCCTGCCGCCTTCACAGCCAGAAGGGGAGGGGCCCCGGCCGCCTTCACAGCCAGAAAGGGAGGAGCCCCTAACGCCTTCGCAGCCAGAAAGGGAGGAGCCCCTGCTGCCCTCTCAGCCAGAAGGGGAGGAGTCCCTGCCGCTTTCTCAGCCAGAAGGGGAGGAGCCCCTGCAACCTTTACCACCCGGAGAAGAGGAGCAGGAGCTGCATCTGCTTCTACCACCATCACCACCCGGAGAAGAGGAGCAGGAGCTGCCTCTGTCTCCACCACCACCAGAGCAGCAGGAGCCTATGTCTCCACCACCACCAGAGAAGCAGGAGCTGCCTCTCCCTGCACCCATAAAAGGGCCAGGACAGGATGCTGATAGTCCTCAGTAGCCCCTGCATAGGTTGCTGAGGGGAGCACGGAGGAAAACTGCCCAGCCGCAGTGGCTGCGAAGAGGGCTAACGCCAGCACCGCCAAGGGTCCTGACTCCATCATAGGGAGAGGTGGAGCTCCTACCGCCGCCACTGTCATGGCCAGAGGATCCCCGCCCGCCATCCCCTCCCAAGGGTCCGCTGCCGCCATCGCCTCCCGAGGGACCGCTGCTGCCCTGTCATGCATCGCCAGGGCATACCAGTTCTCCATCGCCCGGGGATGCCAGTTTGCCATCACCCCGGGATGCCTGCCTTGCACCACCCAGGGATGATTGCCTTGCACCGCCCAGGGATGCCATGCCTGCTTTGCTCAGGGATGCCACGCCCGCTCCGCTCAGGGATGCCACGTCTGGATCTCCTGGGGCTGTCTGCTGCTCCACATCGCCTGGGGCTGCCTACTACTCCATATCGCCTGTGGCTGCCTGTGTCTCCTTTTTATCCCCTAGGGTTGCTGAAGGTCCCACATCACCTGGGGCTGCCTGTGTTTCTTTTTTATCCCATAGGGTCGCTGAGGGTCCTGCTTCGCCTGGGGTCGCTGCCGGCTACTCTCTCTCTCTCTCTCTCTCTCTCTCTCTCTCTCTCTCTCTCTCTCTCTCTCTCTCTCTCTCTCTCTCACACACACACACACACACTCACAGAGAAAGACATTAGCAAATTTCAGCTTCTTTAGTCTGGTTGGCTTTACCTGATGACCCAGCGGAACATACCTACTTGCCAGTTAGATTCCACACCTTCCGGGAGAGTCAGGTACTTCATTAATTAATTATAATAAATACACACTATTTACAGTATACATATACACAAAAAGAACTCTTCAAGACCAGCCACAGTGCTGTATACATTTACATTAGTGTCTGGTAATTTACACAGTATCAAAATGCATAGGCTTATGGAAAAAAAAAAAAAATTCAAGCACAACTTGCTTTTGCTTTCCTGTAGCCATTTTGCATTAGCATTGTACTTGTGGGTGAGGTTGCTGAAGAGCTTGATCATGGCGGACTGCTGTATTTTATAATTTATTTTTTAAACCACAGTTCTGTTCTGAGTCTCAAGGGGGCACTCTCCAACTTCTGACACCGGTGTGAAAGGGTAACGAGGTGCCCAAGGCTTGTTACCCGACAGGAAGGAGACTCCAAACCAGAAAGGCTGCAGTTTAAAGCGCAAAGCACACATTTAGTAAACAAAAAGAACACGGCACAGAGGCCAAAATGAAAGGTCACCCTCAACTCATACAAACAAAGGGTTTTCCCCAATTAGCACTCAATTACCTTATCAGGGAATGGCCATAGCTGTGTTTATTGGTAGGGATAGATATACCCCATCCATGACCAACTTACATTTATGCAACAATTTACACCTGCAGGGCTTCCACCGTGCCACAACATGGAACACAGGTATGCTTACACTAGCATCGTAACTGAAAACATTGGCTCGACTGGCTGGGGTTGGGGAGAAGACTGGCTTTAATCAGAACCAGATCATGACTCGTGTATGTTTTACAGCAAATTAGGTGTAGATTGATACAAGGTGTTTGGGGCATCAGACTGGTTTATAAATGAAATATAAACGGCAAGGGCAGACAAGAATCTCTTGAGATCTGAAGATGAAGGAAAAAGTGACCTTGTCTTTGTCTGCTTTTCAACTAAAATATGAATTCTGGAAGATCAATATGACTCCACTATCTCAGTGATGCAAAGCATATGTTGAATAATCATGCCTTTTAACCTCAATCATTACTAATCATTAAAAACCATATGAAAATGGCATTGAAAACAAACAGATCACTTATCAGCTGCAGATGGAAATCATGAAACACTTCATCATCAGGAATCAGAAAACACTTCCTGAATCGGACTTGAAGAATTGATGTTTGTATAATTCTTTTAAAAAATGAAATACAAAAACTAAGATGAATACCTTTTCATCTTTGAACAGTGTTTTTCATATCAAGATTAAAGTACAAAAGCAGAAGTGTAAGAATAGTGAAAAACTTTCACTGTCATACATATAAAATAAGTACATTTCAGCAGTTCTCCAAACAGTCTCCAAACTTTGACAGTTACGATAGATTAGACCTTCAAAATAAGTGGATATTTTGCGTGTTTGTTTGAGTTTTGGTCTTCTGAATACAGATTTGTTTTAATGTACCCCTGTCCTAAAAAATTACAGTGATAAGAATACAATGGATATAACCTGCCCGCCTACCTTGTGTAATTAAACTGCTCAAGCTGAAATAGTCACAGGCATATGAATATCTTTAAAAAAATGGTCACATGTGCTTTTGAAAATATTGTATTTTAGGTCAAATATCCTCTACCAAAGATCCTTCTTTTAAACAAATAAGTATTGGAAAGCAATACGTAAAACTTAAATGCTTTCCACTATAAAACAAAAAATTCTACAATCATTATGTCACAATGACAGAATTAGCTACACTCAGTGATATGGAGCACCATTTGTGCCAAAACAATTAATCAGTGAATTCATGACTTATCAATACATTTGTCAATTAATTCGTCAATACATCAATTCATCCATCAATTCATAAATTAATTAGTCAATTCATAAATTAATTCAGCAATTTGTGCAGCAATTTATAATTTTATTCATCAATTCACCCATACAAAAAGCTTCTGGGAGAATCGATTGCAGATTAAAACAAAAAAAAAACAGAATCTATCACATACATACGAGAAACTATCACATGATAATATCTATGGAAAGATCTTGATGAATTTCCATCTTATTATTATGATAAGAATACAATGGATATAACCTGCCCGCCTACCTTGTGTAATTAAACTGCTCAAGCTGAAATAGTCACAGGCATATGAATAACATTTTTATGGAGTTATCTTTAAAAAAATGGTCACATGTGCTTTTGAAAATATTGTATTTTAGGTCAAATATCCTCTACCCAGCCTCCAAGTCTTTGACTTTGGCTTGTGGCAATAAGCTATGCAAGGTGAATTTAAAGGAATTGGACAGTCGCTGCATTCTGTCCTATTTGAGTGATAACATCCAAGAGCTAATAAAACCAGACAGATGATAGTAGTGTTGATGAATGACTCTGTCTGGATTTCCTGTCTGGAGTCTGAGGTGGGCAGCACACAAGGCAGCCAGAAAGGAACAGTCTGGCAGATGGATTGTGTCTGCTCTTCCGGTTATTAGTAATACTGATCAGTGGCAGAGAAAAAGTGGTGAGTAAGTGGCAGAGTACTGTACTTTGAAGTTTGCCCATTAGATAAAATGATTCACTAGAATCACTGAACAGCATTTTTGTAGAAATAGAAAGAAATAGGCAGAACAGTTAATCAGAGATAGATCAGACTGTATACTTAGGAAATAGGCTTTGGCTAGCAGTACTGGTATTATGGACCAATAAAATGTGTGTATTTTTTATATAAAAAGCTAAGCCCGTGGTAAGCATGATCCTTCTTTTAAACAAATAAGTATTGGAAAGCAATACGTAAAACTTAAATGCTTTCCACTATAAAACAAAAAATTCTACAATCATTATGTCACAATGACAGAATTAGCTACACTCAGTGGTATGGAGCACCATTTGTGCCAAAACAATTAATCAGTGAATTCATGACTTCATCAATACATTTGTCAATTAATTCGTCAATGCATCAATTCATCCATCAATTCATAAATTAATTAGTCAATTCATAAATTAATTCAGCAATTTGTGCAGCAATTTATAATTTTATTCATCAATTCACCCATACAAAAAGCTTCTGGGAGAATCGATTGCAGATTAAAACAAAAAAAAAACAGAATCTATCACGTACATACGAGAAACTATCACATGATAATATCTATGGAAAGATCTTGATGAATTTCCATCTTATTATTATGATTATTAATATGATTTATTCATATAGCAGAGTCCTTCATCCAAGGTGACTTACAGTTTTACTATGCAGTAAGTGATGCATACAACAAATAAAATCAATATGGTATAATTACAATCAATTTATATATATATATATATATATATATATATATATATATATATATATATATATATATATATATATATATATATAAAAGCAGTATTACAATACTATAGTAAGAAGTTTGCTGACTGTATCAGTCCAGTGGGGTGGCAGGATATAGCTAGTGGTTCAGTGCTGGAATCCAGGCTGCTGTAAATCAATGTGTAGAGTGAGATCAGAGGGGTAGATCGGTGGGGTCTACAAGTGCCGCCTAAACTGATTGGTGACATAAGCAGATAAAACTATCATAAATCTAATCTGTGAATCAAAATTAATTAGGGCTGCAATGAAGGGTACATTTTGACCTGTGAAGGTTTAGAACACATTACCGAAGGAAGGTTCGAACCTTCAATGGTACTCATTTGCATAGTTTATTGGCGACAACACCATAGCTACTTGTTTATATTTGATTGAAAATTCTATTATTTTACAGGTAATCCATATAAATGGAATACAACATTCACATGTAGTTTAAATGCCTTATATAGAGCAGTAATCATGTTTACTTTAAATAAAAACACATGTTGTTTACGTACATGTAATTGATGCTGCTTGCGATACAGTAAGCTTGCATTGCAGCAGCACCAACTGCACCTGACTTAGGCAAAATAAACCTTTCTTTAACAGTCTCCGTTCCAAGTAAAGTACTGATAGGCAATGGAGTTGTGTCAAATTAGCCACCAAATAATAATGGGGGAGGGGACTTAGCTGGAGGGTTTTAGAAAAAAACAAAATAGTGTATTCACAATGTTATTTTTTTCTGTGTTTGTAAAGGTAGCCAATGGAAATATATATATAATGTGTGTTTTTAAGTTAAATATACCATGAGAGCATATTTCTAGAATACAATTGTGTCTGTAGGACGCAGTGGTATTTGAATACCTGGTAGTTGTGAGCTATAGTAAATTTGCATAATTTACCTTAGTTCAGGTATTTAACACCAGCTTAACATCAAGTTAGAATTCTTCATCCTGAGCAAAGAAGCTAAGTATATTATGAAACTGAAGTGTAGGCACATGTTAGATTTTTTTTCTCCATTAGTTTAGACATTGCATATTACATAATTGTTTGAGTGTTATACATTTTCTATCGTTATGCTGCTTTTTAGTAAAATGCATATTGTATTAGACCAGAATAACACTATACGTTAAGGTTTTTTTTATTTATGTAATTATTTTTCATCAAAACCTTTTATTTTAACTGTAGACGACCTATACATGGCTTAAAAAGAGTCATGAATGATATAGGGTTTGCGAACAGAGTGTGATCGAGTTCATCCCTTATTAGAAGGGCAGTGTGGGTGTATCGCCAATGCAGCAGTTTTGAAATCAATGTAAGATTATCCCAGTAATCATCAATTGCAAAAAAACAAAACATTTTTATCTAACTATTTGTTTGCTACACGTCTGTCCTAAAATATTGAAGTATGTTTGTGTGATTACTGAACCAGAAGAGTTTGAATTGGACAGGTTAGGTGACTCTTTTTCTAACCAGAAATATTGTTGCTTGCTTTTGAAATTAAAAATGAAAATGCTCAAAAGGTAAGATTTATAATATCTGCTTTCTCTTGACATCCCATAATGACTGTTAAATGTTATTTTTTTATTGCTGTTTCCGCACCAGTGGTTTTTGCTGTGTTTAATAATCACCAATATATTTTCCCTCTAGGACTGTCTTTGAGCAAGTCTCACTAAAGTGAATTTTCTGTAATGAGGTTAGTATGAAAAGTGGCAACTAGACATGTGCAGTGGTACTTTCTTACCCCCTGTAACTATTCACCATAAACCTATTTGCATTTTAGCTTAACACTTAACTTATAAGACTTAAGAATAAATGTCTAAAATAGATCAGCAGAGATATTTACAGCCTGTAAAATAATGTTGCCTGGAGTATTTTCTTGAATAAAGTAGCAACATATTGAAACATTTTAAATCAGGGAGGCTCAGATTTAATTTGGGAGGATTTCAAAACCCTTGTTTTTGAGCCTCATCATGACAGCAGCTCATTTTCTGGTGCACCAGCAATGGAGTCAGCCTATACCCCTGGCTACACTTGGGTGGTGCATCGGCTGAATTTCTATTTTTCGATTAGCCACCAATCCAATTGCAACAGTTTTAAAGGGAGTTTTCCACAAAAACGTAATGACATTATACCAGTTCTATAAATTGGAGCAGCATGTCAGCACTGAGCTGGTTTGAAGTTTAGAGGAAGGGCTGAAAAATAAGAATTCATTTTTGAAAAGCATCCAAAACCAATCTGGGAACACACCTATTTGGCACTGATTGTAAGATTCTCAACTGTGTATGACATAACATATCTTTTGGGTACACCAATCTGGAAAATTCAGTCATAACTAAGAAAATGCAGGGAAAGCAGTTGTGATTAGAACTACAAAATAATTTTAAGGCATCTTTTATTTTCCATATTAGAACAGTATAACATTTGGACAGTATAATTTGACACCATATTACCCTACTAAAATGCAAGGATTAAAAATAATTTTCAGTCAACTGAAGTGTTGTCTAGTTTACATGACACAATGTACAATATAACTAATATTTGATTTAAGCATAGATGCTCATAATTGCCTTGTAATAATTGTAGCAGATACATCCCTGAATCTAACTGTGTAAGTGAAAATACCTTTTATAACACTAAAACAATAAACCACTCCCATTTTCTCTTAACACATACCCTTTCTTGTCTTAATTTACCACTTTTGCATTTACAATGAAAACAGGATTATGTGGGCTATTATTTTTGGAATATTGTGCGTGTTACTTAGAAGCAGTAGGAACATTCTAGTTTATCACATTGTCTTTAACAGTACTGAAAAACAACTCAGTAAACTGAAGAAAATAATACAATGGTGCATACTGTATATTTTGTTTGAATTAAAGATGGTGTACTGTTTTATATTTTATCTTTGTGCCTCACATGTGAATTTGATAGCCTAGTCTTAGGAGATTGTTTAGAAATATAGGTACTTCAAACATTCTATAGCTGGCCCACAACAAAAACATCAACAAAAAAATACTGAAGTGAATGTGACAGCAAAATCTATAGCTTTTACATTAAACCTGTCTGACAATATACTTGAAATGCTGGAAAAAAATACTAAATTTTATGATACCCATAAATCCTAAAATTGAAGAATAAATGGATTATTTAGGGATGTGACAAATAGCCCACGAGTGAAGACGAAAAGGGCAGAGACTGTGTACGATTGATTTCCATGGCTAGTTATAGACATCAGCTTGAGGTCTTCAGATCTTATGAAACACTGATGCCTGCCTTTGGTTCAGCTGTTTTAGGTTTGACACATTATCTTGCCTTATCAGGACACAGTAAGGCATACTCATCTGTTTCTGGAAAAGCTATCTCTAAGAAACCGTTTTTTTGGTCTGTTACCATTGAATAAACAGAGCTATTGTGTATCCCAAAAAACAATTGGCCACCTGCAGCTAAATAAATAATAAAATCAACTACAATGTATGATATGTTCTGGCAAAATAGTTTCTAAACTGCATTAAAAACAGTGCAGAGATGACATGATGACTTGTTGAATCATTTTCAGACTAACAAAAGCCAGATACCTTTTCCGTAGTACATCACTAATGATACAGCTTTAAAATATCAAATACTGGCACTGATAATATTTCATGTGAAGGTTACACAATGAACAAAATATACAACAAATCTCTCAGATTTTATTTTTTTAAAAATCCAAACCCACCCAATCAATGCCACACAAACATGCTCCCTAAACGACTAGAATATGGCTGTATCTCATTATCTACAGAGTGTATACATATGTAAACGTATTCTACTAATAAAAATTAATTGCACAAATTATTTTCTGAATATTTTTCCTGAATACCAGACACCTTTATATTGTAAAGGACATAGAGAGGTCACTAGACAGGCAATTAGAGACTATTCACTAATGCACTGATAATCCCAGTGACACTGATTAGGCCATGCTGACGCCCCAGTTGTGTTTAGCACTTCAATTTGACTGGGCTCTGTCCTTAGGCTGAGGCATCCCTGCATTTCCACATGACATCATTAGCTTCATACACTTACTGTTTGCTTAGGGTCATGCTTTACTATGTGCGTCACTCTCCAATGTTTACTGCATGTCCTGCCTATATGATATAACACATTCAGCCCGAACTAATCACAGACTGGTATTTCAGACATCGGAGATACTGAAAAATGCAGCATTAGATGTTGCAATGATTACTTTCCATGGTGTACTCCATTCACAAAAAGTCTTTATCAGCAAGTGATGGGGGAAAAGAACTTCATTAGACATAAGTGTTATTTTATTGCGAGGTTTGTAAATGATCTCATTATAATAGGTAGGCTAATACATGTGGCCTTTATGTTGTGCATATTTAACACCAGGTTTTAGCAATTAATATCCCTCAAATCATTGTGTTACTGAAGTGACATGACCATATAAAGAATTTGATGATGTAACTCTTATAATTACCCAAACCGTCAAATACATTTATTTAAACATAAATGTCCAATTTCCATGTGTCCGGGAACATTCAGCTATATCTGCGATGTAATGAAATCCAGATTAATAATATTAAAAATACAAATCTAGCTGTTATTTTACAGATACTGGAAGTCGTCAAGCCTTAGATGATACTGTATATTAGTTCACTTAACGCTCTTTAAAAAAAATATGATGTAAAATCTACTGTGCATAAAACTAATTGCAGTTTTTGTTGTTGTAATAAAAGTGTTTCCTCAAGCACCCCATACAATGCATAGAAATGTTGCTTGATCACTCCAACTCCCCACGTCTATACTTTTAGAGAGCGAGAAAGGGCATTGCAGTACCATGCACTGTTCCCTTGTCACTGTTTTCCTGTATAGCTTGGTACCCTCTTGGTCCTTCTAATAAACATACTCACATTAAATGCATTTGAAACACACACCTTGCTAATAAGACATATTACTACAAGAGATTACAGTAGATGAGTACAAGACACCTATAACCTCCTGTGGCAATGTTGCCCCGCCCGTGTGTATTTGTGTGTTGTATGGTGCGTGTTGTGTGTTAATGTTGGTGTATAGTCATTGGTACACAGGATGTAATATGGGTTATGACCACAAGTGTTTACAATGTATATTTGTATTTAGGCATGAGGATTGCACAGCACTTCACATGCAGGTAAAATGTAGTAATATGTGAGCACTGGGAATTGCACTAATTCACATGCAGTTGTACCAAGACTATAATTGAATGATTGATTAGCAATCGAGTCTCGGTACAGCTGCATAAAAGCAGCATGTTTTCACTCACTCTGGGTTGTGTGTTCAGAGAGTTGAGAATGGGATTGGAGACGGAGGTAACAGTTAGAATAACAGTTAAATAGCTCACTGTGTTTGTCTGTATAGTTTGTTTTGTTTGTCTCTTTGTTTTGGCTGCCAGTGCCGTGTCCTGTGTTTTGTTTGTCTTTACAACCTTTTATTTTCTGCCTGTTCATTTATTAAATGCTGAGCGAGAACAATCACTCAACTTCACCAAACTCCACCTCTCTGTTGTTTATATGTTGGTTCCTGGTTCTGGTCTGGCATCACCCACTTCAGCCGTCTTTGTGACACCTCTGTATATCATACCCAACTAAAGAATGTGTCCTTATCAGTAACTTTACACAAGTCTGCCTTTACAACGTGCTTAAGAACATACACAGACAAAGCATAGTAACATATAAACAGGACTCAAAGTTTTTGGTTTTAACCAATAACCAGAAAAACACCCCTGAAGACCCATTTAGAAATTGTATATATATATATATATATATATATATATATATATATATATATATATATATATATATATATATATATAATAACAAATCTTTATCAGTAGCACAGCGGTACTCTATATTACTTGCTTGTTTTGTCCATTTACCCCCTTAGACACCTTGCTCACTAGATATTGAGGTATCTCTAGATAGTCTATTGTCTCCTCTTTGCAAAAACACTAACTATTTTAGTGAGTAAATGCTTAATGAAATGTCCCAAGATGAGGATCTCATTGGTTTTTAATGTTACCCATAGATGATGATATTGAAAATATTTTACCAGCAGCCCATGTAGGGTGTGCTACTATAGCAAATTTTGTGAACCAGATTGTGCCTGGTTACACAGAATTTTAATTTAAATCTCTTTTCTTTATTTATTTATTTAAATTACTGCAATATTTTTATTTGCAGTAAAGTTGACGGTTCTGTTTACATGTTAATTTAGTTGTTCAGCTAAATTGGTTCTGATAATTTTAGCAAGCCGGTATTACTTAAATGAATCTGCCTGATATTTTGAAATCAGCAGTTGTCATTTTTGTTTTTGTTCAGTGTTTTTAATAATTTTGCCATGCCTGTGACAACAGCATGGAGCAGATGGTGTGCTGAAAAACTGTTTAAACTATGAAAAAGATATGCGTTTCAGAAGAATGTTGAAAAGGTGATTATTTTGATCCCCAAGGCCTATCGATTTTACCAGGCATAATAGATTGTATTAGAATCTCAAAATCAAGGAGAAAAGTAACAGACTGAAAAGTATTGAAGACCATTGGCTTAATTCACTCGAAAGACAATCCATTAGCTCAGACAAGCCCTTATGAATTCTATATTATTGCCAAAACTCAAAGGGAATTCTCTGATAATTATGTCCAAACTCACTACAAAGAGGGCATATTTGTTTTATTTTACCTCAGAAACGGCGGCCTAATTTTGCTAATTTTGCCATGATTTTTTTTTTTTGGTGAGACAGTCTATAGCCAGAATGACTACAATACCTGAAGAAATAAATAATAATGGTTGTACTGTTAACCAAATAGCTAGGTCTACAGTACTACTTTCAGGAAATTGAATTGACATAGGCCTACCTGGTTAATTACAATTACAATAGTGCCATCTACTGTTATAATTGGTAGTCGTATGTGCCAGGGATCAAAGCTGAACACTGTATTATTCATTCATTTCAATACAGTAAAAAACAGAAGTACAAATCATAGGCATGCCAATAAAACCTATAATATTAATATCATTAAAATATTCCTCTGTATAGTATGCCTGGGTTCCACTTCATGTGTCCATTTGCCACTGGGAATTGAAAGTGATTTGAAATCAGTCCTTTAGTCCATTAAGGTCAAAATGGTTTGAACAGTCTCCTTCAACGTCAGTTATTTGTGGGCTGGCAGTAAGCATTCAGTCCAACAATTTCTACATTATATTAATTCTAAACTAGCCATTTACTGAACAAAGGCGATCCGTGTTTTACATTTTGAGCAAAGCTTGGCTGCAGGAATATTTTTTAAGTACCAAAGAAGTAAAAGCAGTGCTACCAAAGTTGTGTATATATATAGATATATATATATATATATTATATATATCTATATATAGATTATATATATATATGTATGTCACCCGAACGCTTTGCGAAAGTACCCCTTGGCATTTTTCCTATTTTGTTGCCTTACAACCTGGAATTAAAATGGATTTTTTGGGGGTTTGTATCATTTGATTTACACAACATGCCTACCACTTTGAAGATGCAAAATATTTTTTATTGTGAAACAAACAAGAAATAAGACAAAAAAACAGAAAACTTGAGCGTGCATAAGTATTCACCCCCCCAAAGTCAATACTTTGTAGAGCCACCTTTTGCAGCAATTACAGCTGCAAGTCTCTTGGGGTATGTATCTATAAGCTTGGCACATCTAGCCACTGGGATTTTTGCCCATTCTTCAAGGCAAAACTGCTCCAGCTCCTTCAAGTTGGATGGGTTCCGCTGGTGTACAGCAATCTTTAAGTCATACCACAGATTCTCAATTGGATTGAGGTCTGGGCTTTGACTAGGCCATTCCAAGACATTTAAATGTTTCCCCTTAAACCACTCGAGTGTTGCTTTAGCAATATGCTTAGGGTCATTGTCCTGCTGGAAGGTGAACCTCCGTCCCAGTCTCAAATCTCTGGAAGACTGAAACAGGTTTCCCTCAAGAATTTCCCTGTATTTAACGCCATCCATCATTCCTTCAATTCTGACCAGTTTCCCAGTCCCTGCCGATGAAAAACATCCCCACAGCATGATGCTGCCACCACCATGCTTCACTGTGGGGATGGTGTTCTTGGGGTGATGAGAGGTGTTGGGTTAGCTCCAGACATAGCGTTTTCCTTGATGGCCAAAAAGCTCAATTTTAGCCTCATCTGACTAGAGTACCTTCTTCCATATGTTTGGGGAGTCTCCCGCATGCCTTTTGGCGAACAGCAAACGTGTTTGCTTATTTTTTTCTTTAAGCAATGGCTTTTTTCTGGCCACTCTTCCGTAAAGCCTAGCTCTGTGGAATGTACGGCTTAAAGTGGTCCTATGGACAGATACTCCAATCTCCGCTGTGGAGCTTTGCCGCTACTTCAGGGTTATCTTTGGTCTCTTGATGCCTCTCTGATTAATGCCCTCCTTGCCTGGTCTGTGAGTTTTGGTGGGCGGCCCTCTCTTGCCAGGTTTGTTGTGGTGTCACATTCTTTCCATTTTTTAATAATGGCTTTAATGGTGCTCCGTGGGATGTTCAAAGTTTCAGATATTTTTTTATAACCCAACCCTGATCTGTACTTCTCCACAACTTTGTCCCTGACCTGTTTGGAGAGCTCCTTGGTCTTCATGATGCCGCTTGCTTGGTGGTGCCCCTTGCTTAGTGGTGTGGCAGACTCTGGGGCCTTTCAGAACAGGTGTATATATACTGAGATCATGTGACAGATCATGTGCACACAGGTGGACTTTATGTAACTAATTATGTGACTTCTGAATGAAGGTAATTGGTTGCTCCAGATCTTAGGGTGAATACATATGCACGCACCACTTTTCCGTTATTTATTTTCTAGAATTTTTTTAAACAAGTTATTTTTTTCATTTCACTTCACCAATTTGGACTATTTTGTGTATGTCCATTTCATGAAATCCAAATAAAAATCCATTTTAATTCCAGGTTGTAAGGCAACAAAATAGGAAAAATGCCAAGGGGGGTCAATACTTTCGCAAGCCACTGTATATACACACACGCACACATTATACAAACAGACGTACAAAAAAAATTAAAAATACAATGGAACTTGAATCAAGTATTAGGCATTCAGTTTCCCTGTCTAGCACTTGATTGGCAAAGTGGTATTTGACCACTTGATGGCAGAGGAGAGTTACAAAATATGTTACCAAAAAAAGGACAAACTGTCAGTATTATGTTAATATTAGACATATTCTATCATCAAACAACCCACAGAATAGACACTATACATTGAGAATAACTATTCTGTATTCTGAGTGAAGATTTTTTTCACTGGATCATCTAATTTTGGAATCTATCTTGCTTTCACCTAAATCCAACTTCAGAATGATGGGCCAAATTTCACTGCTCCAAATCACGTTGCATTTTTAGGCACATGCAGAGCATGATCTAAGGAAAGGAGTTTTCTGAATTTTAATTTAGGTTTAAATATAAATGATACTTTCCATATATTGTAGTTGTTATAAACACAAAGCTCCTTGAACAAAATACACTCCTGAGGAAGGCCGCCGTAGACAAACTACTAGCCCCTTGTACTCCATGACCTATCGGTGGGTCCTCTATAAAAATGGGATTCGTCCCTTTATTAGGTGTACCTTGGTGTGTATATTGTAAGCGTATTTTAAAATTAGGGCTGTCAATTAATCACAGTTAACTTCTGTGATTAACGTACCCACAAGATTTAAGTGAAAATACTTACCTGTTTAAGCCTGTGTAATATCTGGAAAATGCATATTTTTTGTGTAAAATAAAGTCCTATAGTTTAGAAAGCAGCCTGTTGGTGGTGCCATTTGAGAGAGATAGTTATAGATCTGTATTGTTAATCGCTCTTCAGAACGTCAGTGACCACTGAAGTGAAAACAGTAACACTGACTCTGTCTTTATTAACTGGTATAGCCAGGTTAGTATATGTGAGGTTTATTATATTTTTATAAAGAAATAGTTGGTTAGGACTAGCTGAACGATATAAACATCTTCTTGTTTAATTATGCTTTACAAAGCTTATAAAAATAGATATTAAATGTTGTGTAACTGTGAATATATCTCTCTCAAGACTATGTGACCACGTGTTTAATGTGCAACATGGATAGAAATAACACAAATAATATTGCATAAATTGTTACCAAAACTGAAAACTGAATGTTTGTATCTGAAATATGTACTAATGCAACACAACGTTTTCTTTCTGTAAGAACGTATCTTATTTTAAATTGTGAAATTAAATGGAACGTCATTAACCACTGAAGTGAAAGCAGCAACACTGACTGTCTGATATATTCAGAAAAATGAATCTGCCACGGGACTCGACAGCGATACTGAGGACCTGTAACATATTCATTTCTTTGGAGGGGATTTACACACACACACACACACACACACACACAGGGGTGGGACACCCAGCCACAACATCAAACATGTTGCACACAAAGGTACAAGAAAGATCAGTGTTTAAAGATGTGCATAGGAAAAGTACAATGCTATTGCAAGGAATTGTGGTGTCACAAAGCCTTCCCATATCCTTGCCATATTCAGCCCACTCCTTTAGATATGCCTTTTTTCTACAGTTTTGACTCTTAAATTACTTTGGCATTGTCCTTTGGCAAGTAGATGCGACCATGGGATGGTTTTCATTGTAAATTGGCTGATAGTTAAATCACTTTTATATATATATATATATTATATATATATATATATATATATATATATATATATATATATATACTTATATATTGTCCTTGTAGTATCCTATTTTAGTTATAAAATCCAATATATTAGGGTTAATAAAAAAAGAATTAGCCCAGGTGTCATGTGAAAACGGGTATCATAACTGTATCAAATCCTGTGTTAGTCAGTGATATATCTAAGAACGTACCCGTACAAATATAAGTTCATATTTATAGTCTTTAACTTCTAAATTTGCGTTTCTACATACCTGTATGAAATGTAGATTTGACTAAAGTTTAAACTCACCTTTCAAAAATCTGTTTGATGGCATTTATTTTACTTCTCTGAACTTCATTTAAAGATAATTCAATTTTCCAAATGTTTAATGTTTAAAGAAATGTTTAGCCTGTGTTAATGTTAGTTTAGATTAGACAGATGTTTGTGACTCTATAGCAAATCATGAGCCATTTGCACATTACATCCTCCAAGTCAGGCAATATTGTCAGTCTGAAATTTTATTTTCACCTCAATTATTCTTTATGTGGCCAATCTGTGTTGTAAGGTGGTGATGGTCCAAGCTTACCCCCACCCACAATCACATTACTCAGGAGGTCTTTACAAAGCTGGAAAACAGTCACTTGGCAGTGTTCACAGGTATAAATGTTTATTTTGCACTGAATACTTCATTCAAATTGCAAATGACAACTGATACTCACAGACTAACATGTTGCACATGCAGTGCCTGACATTTTCACAGACAAGCTCACAACTGACCTAATAATACCTCTCCTAAGGAAAGACACAACATTTTTTAATCCCCAATCCCCCATGCTCCCAATAGGATTAATTATTGAATTAACATTTCCACCTTGCATGGTTTTATACAAGTAAACTCTTATTTAACATTCCTACTTTTACGATAAAACATTCCCATATTTGACATGACACATGTTTCTTCTCATTTATACATATTTGTTTTACCTGCAAATCCTTGTTTACCAAACACGATTGTTGAACTGTTATTGCTTACTCGTTATTATTATCATTGTCATTATTATTCTTTAGTCCTTAACTATGACCAGTAAACACTGAAAATTAGCATTACCCCTTCTGTTGGAAAATTACCGAACATGTGGCTATAACAAAACTCTTGTTCCACATGTACAACTATGGCAACTTCATTAAGGGAAGCACCTTAATCTAAATACAACAATAAACCGTCACATATCAAACACACTTGATCAACAGCATGCACAATACATAATAAACCATGGCTCTGTTGCCAGTAGAATAACAATCATAATAACAGTCAATTCAGTATTACAGAGAGGGTCTCACCCTCACAGGTGCTTAAATAAATCCAATCTAATTGTTTAAAACAACCTAATTCCTTTGTGCCAAGAATTATAACATATTGGTGGCCAATATTACATAATGTTTGACTTGTGTGTTTATGAAAAGAGGAAGAGAGATTACATGTTATAAAACGATCCCATTGTGGAAATCCAAGAGACAGGGGTGCCCTTTACCGTGGCATACGCTTGCGCAAGGTATATGTAGAATGGATGACTGTACAGAGAGGGTCTCACCCTCACAGGTGCTTAAATAAATCCAATCTAATTGTTTAAAACAACCTAATTCCTTTGTACCAAGAATTATAACATATTGGTGGCCAATATTACATAATGTTTGACTTGTGTGTTTATGAAAAGAGGAAGAGAGATTACATGTTATAAAACGATCCCATTGTGGAAATCCAAGAGACAGGGGTGCCCTTTACCGTGGCATACGCTTGCGCAAGGTATATGTAGAATGGATGACGTTCACAGGTTGTTTCTGCATTGTGGCTTATCGGATAAACTAACCTGACTTGCTTTTCAAAGGGAAGAAAAACAAAGGGAAATTCTATACTGTAAGTACCCATTAAGCCCTCTACTTCTAACACCCTGGATTTTCTTAGGGATGCGCCCATATTCCATTTATGAAAAACTTGAAGAAGGTCAAAACACATGTGCATTAAAGAACAATTACTAAGACACTGAGTCACAGAGAAGTGACCAGAACAGAATAGAACTGTCATTTTCAAGAAGCTGATATGATAATAATATACAATACTTGACACCCACGGTTAAGGGTTTAAAGCTAACTTGAAATCTCAAAAGAATTCCCCTATGTGTAAGGACACAAAAGCTGCTTATAGCAGTAAAAAAGAAAAAAAAAGAACATAACAATCACATCACTGGGCCCTTTTAACTTTACCAGAAAGTCAATGCACTAAATGTGCTTCCTTAATTGACACTAGTTCCTCTACAGTATTTGTTTATGAATCCACATCCTTGTGACAGACTTAGATTAACCTTTTGAAAAATAAATGTTTCCCTGACACAGATACCATTCATCATATTTTTTTTTATAAAGCAATCCTTTACAGCACTGCTGTAGGCAGACTTCTTTAATATAATACATTCTAGTGTTTTTTGTTTGTTTGTTTGTTTGTTTGTTTTTTGTTTATTAAACACAGGCACAAGAATATATAGGATGTGCAACAGTAGTAAAATACATTTGAGTTAAACATTTTGAAAGGAACTGGTGAAATGATAGCACAACCTGGTCCATTTCTGCAATGTTTGCATTTGCACTTTTTTTCCCCAAGGAACAGGCTTAACAACCTTTCTGCCTCAGTAAAGTTTCTTCATCATTTGGGCACTCTGTAACACTGTCTTCAGACTCACTATCGCCCTGAATCTCTATCGCTAATTGTTTGGGTAATTGTCTGCTTCTATATCCCTTCAAAGAGAGCACTGGATCATGATGCACAATTGCATTTTGAGGATCGATCCCGGATTGTTTCATTAGTGCTGTGAAATGTTCCTTCAGTTTACGTATAGGTATAGCACCGAACATGCTAGGAATGTCAGATACCTTCACAGTATCCCTGAAGTAGGTGACAATATCACCCATAACACATTATGTGGCCAATTTGGTGTACAGTGGCTTGCGAAAGTATTGACCCCCCTTGGCATTTTTCCTATTTTGTTGCCTTACAACCTGGAATTAAAATGGATTTTTATTTGGATTTCATGTAATACACAAAATAGTCCAAATTGGTGAAGTGAAATGAAAAAAATAACTTGTTTAAAAAAATTCTAAAAAATAAATAACAGAAAAGTGGTGCGTGCATATGTATTCACCCCCTTTGCTATTAAGCCTCTAAATAAGATCTGGTGCAACCAATTACCTTCAGAAGTCACATAATTAGTTAAATAAAGTCCACCTGTGTGCACATGATCTGTCACATGATCTCAGTATATATACACCTGTTCTGAAAGGCCCCAGAGCCTGCAACACCACTAAGCAAGGGGCACCACCAAGCAAGCGGCATCATGAAGACCAAGGAGCTCTCCAAACAGGTCAGGGACAAAGTTGTGGAGAAGTACAGATCAGGGTTGGGTTATAAAAAAATATCTGAAACTTTGAACATCCCACGGAGCACCATTAAAGCCATTAAAAAAAAATGGAAAGAATGTGACACCACAACAAACCTGGCAAGAGAGGGCCGCCCACCAAAACTCACAGACCAGGCAAGGAGGGCATTAATCAGAGAGGCATCAAGAGACCAAAGATAACCCTGAAGTAGCGGCAAAGCTCCACAGCGGAGATTGGAGTATCTGTCCATAGGACCACTTTAAGCCGTACATTCCACAGAGCTAGGCTTTACGGAAGAGTGGCCAGAAAAAAGCCATTGCTTAAAGAAAAAAAATAAGCAAACACGCTTGGTGTTCGCCAAAAGGCATGTGGGAGAATCCCCAAACATATGGAAGAAGGTACTCTAGTCAGATGAGGCTAAAATTGAGCTTTTTGGCCATCAAGGAAAACGCTATGTCTGGCGCTAACCCAACACCTCTTATCACCCCGAGAACGCCATCCCCACAGTGAAGCATGGTGGTGGCAGCATCATGTTGTGGGGATGTTTTTCATTGGCAGGGACTGGGAAACTGGTCAGAATTGAAGGAATGATGGATGGCGTTAAATACAGGGGAATTCTTGAGGGAAACCTGTTTCAGTCTTCCAGAGATTAGAGACTGGGACGGAGGTTCACCTTCCAGCAGGACAATGACCCTAAGCATATTGCTAAAGCAACACTCGAGTGGTTTAAGGGGAAACATTTAAATGTCTTGGAATGGCCTAGTCAAAGCCCAGACCTCAATCCAATTGAGAATCTGTGGTATAACTTAAAGATTGCTGTACACCAGCGGAACCCATCCAACTTGAAGGAGCTGGAGCAGTTTTGCCTTGAAGAATGGGCAAAAATCCCAGTGGCTAGATGTGCCAAGCTTATAGATACATACCCCAAGAGACTTGCAGCTGTAATTGCTGCAAAAGGTGGCTCTACAAAGTATTGACTTTGGGGGAGGTGAATACTTATGCACGCTCAAGTTTTCTGTTTTTTTGTCTTATTGTTTGTTTCACAATAAAAAATATTTTGCATCTTCAAAGTGGTAGGCATGTTGTGTAAATCAAATGATACAAACCCCCAAATAATCCATTATAATTCCAGGTTGTAAGGCAACAAATAGGAAAAATGCCAAGGGGGGTCAATACTTTCGCAAGCCACTGTTTAAATAAATCCAGTCTGATTTTGTAAAATGACCTCATTCCTTTGAACCCAATAATTATAACATATTGGTGGCCAATATTATATAATGTTTGACTTGTGTGGTTTATGAAAAGAGGAAGAAAGAGTGCACATCATAAACCATCCCATTGTGGAAACCCGAGAGACGGGTGCCCTTTACCGTGGTGTATCGTTGCATAAGGTATATGAGAATGGATGACGTTCACAGGCTGTTTCTGTATTGTGGCTTATCAGTTAAACTAACCAGATTTGCTTTTCAAAGGGAAGAAAAACAAAGGGAAACTCTATACTGTAAGTACCCATTAAGCCCTCTACTTCTAACACCCTGGATTTTCTTAGGGATGTGCCAGTATTCCATTTATGAAAAACTTGAAGAAGGTTAAAATACGTGCATTAAAGACCCATTACTGAGACACTGGGTCACAGAGAAGTGACCAGAACAGAATAATAATAATAATAATAATAATAATAATAATAATAATAATAATAATAATAATAATAATACATTTTATTTATAGACCACTTTTTCTCGAACCCAAACCACTATACAAAAACAACAATACAAACATACAATATACAAAGGTACAGATAAAATACCAGCTCAAAAAAACAAAAGTTAAAATAAATCAGGAAAAGTTACCTTAAAAAGGTGTGTCTTCAAGCAAGATGTAAAACTATCCACAGACTCAGAATCTTGAACAGATCTGGGCAGCACATTCCATAGTCGCGGTGGGGCACTACAAAAAGCTTGGTCTCCCATAGTAAGGACAATTAACAAAAGAAAACCCTGCGCTCAAAAAAGCAACTCAAAAACAGCAACATAATACGGTGCATAGACCAAAAGGATATAGTGAAAAAATGAGAAAGGGTCCGCACAAGGATTTTTCATTTAATAATAATTTATTTAATTTCTAAAACATGTTGCGAAAATTTAACACAAAGAAAAGAAAAAACACGTTTCGCCCGTAGACTTCATCAGTGTTTTCAATTGACAAAATGCAGCGATCTATTTAAGCATCCATTAGCAATCATAATCATCAAATGCCATGCTCAATTTGAAAAAACTAATCAAAAGATAAAGTCGACACATGTTAATACATCATACAATTTTCATTAGAACAAATGGAGATTTAGCAAAAAAAAAGGTTCAAAATACTTATAAGACCATTAATCCTATGGTAATTTAGTGATTATAAGATTACAAGCAACTATCTAGAAGGATCTGTAACATTTGAGATATCAAAATACAGCATAATTATGCAACAAGTATTTTTATACCCATTAAAGAGTTCCAATAGAAGATCAGTTAATCAGCTGATCAGAATAATTACTGCTTGTAACAAAAAAAACAGGGACAACTCGAAGTCTTCATTGAGTCCCTTGGGCATTAAAGTGTTTAACTTAAAAATCCAAAAAGTTTCACGTTTCAGTAGTTTGACTGCGATAGTCCCTCCCCTTCTACTATGTGTAACAGCTTCAATACCTATGCATGTCAAAGAATTTACATTGCGTGTACAATCTTTAAAGTGTCTGGCCACCGGGGATGTCGGCTCATTACGTCTTATTGCACTTTTATGTTCACCAAGTCTAATAGGAAGGAACCTAGTCCTAGGTTGAATAAGACATGCAGCATCCATGGATCTTAAATTGCATGCTAGAATGCACTTTATAAAGATATCTCAAATAAACAGTGTCAGCACCATTTAAGGCCTTATAGGTAAGGAGCAGAATTTTGTAGTCAACCCGATAGCCAGTGCAGTTTATACAGTACAGGTGTCATTTTCAAGAAGCTGGTATGATACATATATACAGTAATCAACACCCACAGTTAAGGGTTTAAAGCTAACTTGAAATCTTAAACAAAGAATTCCCCTGTGTGTAAGGACACAGAAGCTTATTATTGTAGTAAAAAGAAAAAAAGAACATAAAAATCTTGTCACCGGGCCCTTTATTTTAACTTTACCAGAAATGCAAAGCACCAAATGTGCTTCCTTAATTGACACTAGTTCCTCTACCCACATCCTTGTGACAGATTTAGCTTAACCTTTTGAAAAATAAATGTTTCACTGACACAGACACCATTCATCTTTGTTTTTTTTATAAAGCAATCCTTTACAGCACTACTGTAGGCAGACTTCTTTAATACAATACATCCTAGTTTCTTTTTTTGTTTGTTTTTTAAATTATTATTATTAAACACAGGCAGAAAAAATATATGGGACATGCAACAGTAGTAAAATACATTTGAGTTAAACATTTTGAAAGGAACTGGTGAAATGATAGCACAACCTGGTCCATTTCTGCAGTGTTTGCATTTGCACTTTTTTTCCCCCAAGGAACAGGCTTAACAACCTTTCTGCCTCAGTAAAGTTTCTTCATCATCTGGGCAACCTGTAACACTGTCTTCAGACTCACTATCGCCCTGAATCTCTATCGCTAATTGTTTGGATGATTATCTGCTTCTATATCCCTTCAAAGAGAGCACTGGATCATGATGCACCATTGCATTTTGAGGATCGATCCTGGATTGTTTCATTAGTGCTGTGAAATGTTCCTTCAGTTTACGTATAGGTATAGCACCGAACATGCTAGGAATGTCAGATACCTTCACAGTATCCCTGAAGTAGGTGACAATATCACCCCTAACACATTATAAAGGCACAGAGTTCATTGCATTTGGCAGAACAGGATTTCATGTATTCTTAATAACAGGTTTATTACACCCTTTGGACCAAACAAGAATTAGAAGACCATCAGGATCCCCTAGGAAATCCTGTGTTATAGATCTATATTTTATATTAGTAAGGGTAATACAATACTAAAGATTGGTGAGAAATGTTGCAAATGCTGTAATCAAGCTAACATGCCTATTGTCATCTGTAGAGTAGAGAAGGGACACTCTTAGCTGAAGTGTGTAGTCTGAAAACAACAACAAAGAATCATATCATCACTTGAAATATGATGAAGAAAACAATTTTTACATTCATAACATATCTGATTTTGTGTATGTTTTTTTTCCATTTACCAGTAATTTAAAAAAAAATTAAACAGTTGTTCTAAGTATAAATTAACCAATATTGCTTTGACCATTTTATAAATTGACTTTCATTTTAGAAATTGATTTCCATGGTTATTTTCTAAACTGATCCATCAGCTAGTAATGTTATTAACCAATATTATAATAACAGATACATTTTTGAGGGGGAGCACACAAACAATTACAAATTATATTACAAATACAAATGTTATTTACATATTGCGACTCAATGCTGTATCTGCTCAAATCTGGATAATCCTTGACAAGAGCTTACACAAGAAATAAAAAAATCTCACCTGCATTTTGTTTTAAAGGTTGGACTATCACTTTCCAACTGCCTTTTAAACCCATATTTTTTCTCTGAAAAATTAAAAAAATATCAGTAGAATTAAATTAAACATAAAAACTATAGACATTTATTGTCATATTTGTCCTAAGTTATAAACTGACATACCTGTTAATGTTACATGCCCAACAAGAGCTGCCACAAACACAACAGTCAGTATTGCAAATGTCAGGGTCACCATCCAGACATATGTTTTGCCATCATTTGAATGAGAAACTACGAGTGCTGTAACAAAATAATTTTAAAAATCAATCAGACCTATTGAAATCTGTCAAATTTATAATAACCTTGATGAACCATATCTAGACATTTAAAAAGGTTGCTTGAGGCGTGCATGTAGACAAAAATTTCAGCTTGTTCTTTCAGGGTAAGGGTAATACTGATTAATATTTGTCTACTTAACTTAGTTTTACATAACATCTCTCATATAAAAGTTATTATGTTGTGCCTTTATAATATATAATAAGAACATAGTAGTCCTGAGAGGCTGTGTGGTCCAGTGTTAAAGAAAAGGGCTTGTAATCAGGAAATCCCTGGTTCAAATCCCTACTCAGCCATTGACTCACTGTGTGACCCTGAGCAAGTCACTTAACCTCCTTGTGCTCTGTCTTTTGGGTGAGATGTTGTTGTAAATGACACTGTAGCTGATGCATAGTTCAAACACCCTAGTCTCTGTAAGTCGCCTTGGATAAAGGTGGAAAAGTGGAGCTACCCAATGGTAACCTCATAATATTTCCACAGAGGTTACATTTTCATATGTTTTCATATCAATAGTTAGTATCAAAATAGTGTGAACCAAAACAGACTGCCATTGTTAATTTAACTACTCGTTCCTGTATTATTAAACTATAATATTTAAACTGTGTTTTCATATCATAAATAAAAAATGACTAAATTTATATTTTATAAAACACACTGAAATCACTATTGACAGTGACAGTCGCATGAAGAAATAGTAATACCGGTGTGGTGTTGTTTTGTGGTATGTGTTAAAACATGGTACATCATGTACTCCGCTTGCCCGGGCATGCGCAAATAATTTTAGCTCAGAAAACAAAGAAACGACCATTCAAAAGGGTTATGACATACAGAGTTTGGCCCTTAGTTCTTTTTAATATAATTGTTTTCACAATTCAGCAAATTTACGTGACAATTGGGTTTATCTAAAATTATAAACCGAGTCAATCACAGCATTGACAGAGTACCATTTTCTGGTGTTAAACGGGCACGTCTACCACATTCTGACGATGTACACTTTCTGGCCCTACACCGATGTCACAAAACAGTGATGTAGATCAGCGGTTCCCAAACTGTGGTTGCAGAAAGTTTCAAGGCGAGTCGCTGAACGGTTAACATGTACACATATATTTGTACATCAATGTAAAGGATGGCATTTGGTGGAAATCTAAGGGAAAATGGTCTTGCTTATTTATTTGTTTGCATTAATGAACAAAAATGACTTGATCCCTAAGAAGAGATTGTGGTAAAGCAATACATAAGTTACATGAAGGCTAATCACATCTCAATTAAAGCAACAAAAAGCTCTATTGTATACAAAATAATGCTACCATCCAGTTTCCAATAGCAGATAGACAAAAAAATCTTTTAAACACTGTCATTCAAACTAAACAGGTAAAACAGGTGCTTTTGAATGCAAACTTTGTTGTGAGGTTCATTATGAAGCAAAAAACAATTTATTGTACAGATTCAAATGTATGTAGCCTACATGTTAGGATTTAATTCAGTTTTACAAACCTTCAATATTTGAGCTGACGAGTAGGTCTTCGCTGACTTCAGGTTAAATGAATCAGTAACTCATTTACAATTAAACCTTTCAACATACCCCTCTGTATCATATGATTTTAAACATACAGCTCAACCATACAAAAGCTGGAACATCAACTAACTTGGGGTTTCTAATAAAGTGGATTTTTGTATCTCTAAACAAAACTGTGTAGCTCAAACAAGTGTAAGAGCTATAGAAAAATGTTACCATTTGAAATCAGTAACCGTTCACTGTATCCCTAGTTACAGGAGATAGGCTGAAGTTGGGGTATAGTGTTGACCACGCCACTTCAGGAATGACGTCTAAGAAAATAGTTTTTCAAACATTTTTTGAACGCAGGTTAACTTTGCATTGGGCAATGGCTGACTAGCTTCACAACACACCCACTAACAATGAAGCAAGGAGTCAGAAAAGTTTAATTTCACAGATGCATATAATTACAAAAAGGATCTGGATTATGTTAGTATGCCCCAATGGTCCTGAATATATAGCTTTTCTTTTTCTATTTAATAAAAAAATAAAATCAGGCATTTACTCACAGCATTGTAATTCACATGTTTGAACTGGTACAGAATACTTGACATCTATCCTCCTTCCCTGTAAATACCAATAGAAACACATCAGTGAACTCATTGAAGTTACAAAGATATGATTGTCACAAAGTTACATTTCCAAAAATAAACTTCTTACCTGGATACAAATATTTGACTGGCACATGTCTCTGGTTAGGTTAGCTGTTACTGGATTTGACTTGTCCTGATGAACACATAGAAAGAACATTTTGCATTTTATTATGATAACATTGTCTAGGTGGGTATGCGGCAGTTGTGTTTACAGTAAAAAATGTACGGGGTAGTCTGGAGTTTCTCATGAGTCATACACAGCTGAACTGCGTTCTCAAATTCCAAAGCAACACAGCTGGGCTGCATTCTCAAATTCCAAAACAACACAGCTGGACTGCGTTCTCAAATTCCAAAGCACAGGGTGTGAACAGATGTTCGATTAACCGCTCATCTGTGTAGCTCATGACTTACACTAAGACATGTATTGATGCAGTACAACTAACACTTTTCTACAAGCTTTTTATTACACCTCAGTAAAAAGAGAAATGGACTAGATCAGGACTTCTCAAATTCGGTCCTGGGGACCCCCTGTGGCTGTTGGTTTTCATTCCAACTGAGCTCTCAATTACTTAACTAGACCTTTAATTGAACTGATAATTTGCTTAATTAGTCCTTTTGACTTGTTTTCAGCTCTTAAACAGTTGCAGTTCAATTTACTTATAAAATGTTATAGCTAACTTGAACTATGCAACTGTTCAAGAGCTGAAAACAAGTAAAAAGGTCTGTTTAAGCAAACTAGCAGTTCAATTAAGGGTCTAGTTAAGTAATTGAGAGTTCGGTTGGAATGAAAACCAGCAGACACAGGGGGTACCCAGGACTGAGTTTGAGAAGCCCTGGTCTATATTGTGTTCAACAGCAAAATATATGTTTTTTGTTTTTTTTTAAATGAGCAATTAGAGTAATTTGTTGAATGTGCAGGCAAGTACATTAAGTAGTTCCTTCAAGATAAAAATCTGAAGGTCTGCTGTTGAACTATACTTACTACATGGATTAAAACTTGATCCTTTCCTAAAGGATTGCAGATTGAATGTGCAGTCCTGTTGCACAGAGTTAAAGAAACCACCACATCCATCACTGATGTGATGATTACTTGGTACTGGTCTGGTGTTAGAACCACCTTCATGTTCCAAACTGCAAGTGCCAGAGAATATTAAAGTTATTTTTTATTAAAATAAATATTAAAAAATTGAAACAAATATGCCTGCACTAAAGATGGCTGTAGCTAATGAAATGCTTTCATCGATTGTACGTGTTGTCCACTTGCTTTCACTGTGGGTCTTAAATGGGCAGTTTCAAAAGAAAATGGCATTGTGGACATTTGAAAACACTACTTCAGATACTAGACTAGGTCAAATACTGTTTCTGTTTGCTTGCTTTGTCTTCCAGGAATAACAGTATGTTACACTGTTACATAAATGTCATTTTACTTTCTTTGGGGTTGAGCATGTTTACTGGCACAGGGCATGTCAGCTGGTTAGTTAATAAAAGGAAGAAGGTACTGAAGGGGACATTTATTTTTAACACTTATAAATAATGTCATCAGTTTCATAAGTTATCATAGGTTGGCACTGGAGTTAGATCTGAATAACACATTTGTGTTGTTATTTTGTATCAATGTTTCTAGTCCTAATGGTATTTTTTTTTTGCATGGCCACAAATTCATAATGAATTTCAGTTGAGCACCACTGGTATATCAGCTAATGCATTTAAAATTCATATCCATTTGCACAATCATTTTTGAAGTGTAACCTTTTTTTACGCACAGTGAATAAATACTTAATATTACCATATTTGTATAGAGACCTACTGTAACAAGGGTGTGCATGATATAATTATTTCAAGACGTATTTAAGTAAATTACCTGGAAAATATCCATTTGCAAAAGGACATCTTATCCATGAACCACTCGTGGTTGTAAACTTTAAAAAAAAAAAAAAAAATATATATATATATATATATATATATATATATATATATATATATATATATATATATATATATATATATCAAAACAAATCTAAATGCAAATTATGTATAAAACCATAACTTCCCCCTACATACCTAAAAAGTTTATAAAGTCCACACAGGAAGCCTTTTTTTCTTGAAACTTTATTGTTACATTTCATGTTTCATATTCATTAACTTCGTTTTCCAGTACATTGCTTACGTACCAAACATGCCTGATAAATCTGGCATATCCTGTACAGGGAGGCGAAACGTGGCTCACAACTGTAGTTTCAGCAAGTTAAAATAAATATAAATCATTATTTTCTATGAAAGTCAGTATGACAACTATCATTGTCATCAATTTCCAGGAGCTTTACAGGCATGTAATTATTGAAGTGAGTTATAAGCAAATGCTTGAAAACTAGAAAATACTCAACAGTACCAACAGTAATATTATAAGAATAAATCATTTACCTTTACACACAGTCTTGGATGTGACTCAATGCCTACATATTTAATCTGTAAATAGATCAAATACATAAGGGATTATTATTATTATTATTATTATTATTATTATTATTATTATTATTATTAATAATCAAATTTTCACTGAGGTCCCACAATGTAATATTATGTTGCTAAGGGTTTTTAGCTGTTTTTCGATGGCTCGTTCTCCTAAAAAAAAAAAAAAAAAAAAAAAAAAAAAACACCCATTATATGCTCATTATCATATGTGGGTCTGTAATTTAACGTCTTGGCAAACACCCTGCTAGTTACTGATCAATTGCAGCAAGTGTAATATGTAATATGATTTTCCATAACCCCCAAGTTTGAATATCTCACAGAAATTTAAATAATGTAATTTGCATTTTAAAACAAAACAAAACAAAAAAGCTACTGTTTTATTATCAGACTTGTGGTACTATGGAAATCCTGTGGTTTGCCATCTAATACTGTGTCATTGATCTGTAGTACAAAGTATTACCCTCTCTAACAATTCTGACTGCCAAATAATTTATGGTATGTGGTAATTGCACTTGCTTGGGTTTTCTTATATTTACAAGATTCAACAGAGTGTCATTCTTACTTTGTTCTGCACTGTTTTTGAAGAGTTTGGAAGGTCAGTGCAGGAATGAATGTGTTCTGTTGTCCAACAAAGGCTAACCCTAACTTCAATGGGACAGGCCAGCTCCCAAACTAGCTCCTGCGATATTAGGTTGTAGGTGATTCCACTCCAGAGTTCTTCAGTATCTGAGGAAAGTGGAGGAAAAGAAAACATTTAAATGTACAGTACAAGGTTTAATTTAAAAATGGATGGCACAAAGAAAGGTAAGTAGAAATTAAAGTGTTAAGAACAAAAGCAAAGTGTGGTTTATAAAGATGAGGTAAAACGTGACTTCTAAAACCTCAAAAGCACACAAAACGTAAATAAGAATATAAGATATCACTTTGAAATTACACTTCCAAGATTGGATCACTGGTATGATTTTGAGTCATGTTTCAAAAAATCACTTTAATTTATAGATTCACTTTTTTTAAATGGACACAGTTGTATTCTACTTGAATCTGGAATTGAAGACCACCCCTGAAAAAAAAGAAAAAAATATTTGTTCAAGAATAAAATATGACACCTTCTAAAGTTCATTATCTTAAAAATATCTGCTAGATTTCACTGCATCTCAGTGTAGTTGCTTTAAAGCTACTGTAGTACTGATGCCGAGGTATGGTGTCATGTTATGCATATGTAGTACACAAGTACAATGCGTGGCTAAGGAGGAAAAAGGATACCTCAGGAAACGCATCACAAAAGAGCAGCAGATTGGCAAAACATTCTGTATATTTGTGCAAATTTGATTCCAGCTGAGATTTTACACCAAGTCAATACACAATTAAAGCAATTACCTCAATGCAAAGACAGGGCACCAACTTGGAATATGGCAAGGTCACTTTTTTCACAGGGTCTTCCCTTTTTATCTATAAAAAAAAATAAACAAACAAATAAACAAAGAAATAACTAACAAAATACATTGCAATTGTTAATATATTATATATATATATATATATATATATATATATATATATATATATATATATATATATATATATATATATATATATATATATATATATATATATATATATATATATATATATATATATATATATATATATATATATATATATATATATATATGTTATTACATACCAGTACATAAGCTCCAGTACTTTCACAGGAATGCCATTTATGACATAACCTCAAATGATAGTCAGTGTCTTCAAGAAACTCTGAGACGTGCACAGAAACCAGCTTCTCTTTTTGATCAACTGAGTAATCTAGTTTTCCAGCTGGTAAACACACACACCAAAAAAAAAAAAAAAAAAAACATTTTAAATTGTTTGGAAAAGGACAACAAAATACGTTTATAATTCCATAAGATTTATGCGTCACAACGTACTGTACTGTATGTCAAAGATTGTATTACATTTTTTTCTTTCCCACATTTTTTTTTTTTTTTTAATTTGTAGTAAAACCTTTTTTCATACATCATTTGGCCAGTTGTTTCAGATTACTATAACTAATTAGTTATAGCAGAAAAAATGAACACCTTCTGAAAAGGCCTTGTTATTTTTTTTAGATTGGTTTTTTGATAACCAAAAGGATATTTATTGATAATTATAAGTAAACAACATATCCAGTTGTTATGAAATTCAGTTTTTATTTATTGCAATATGCTATCTTAATTCTATTGATCTTTGTAAATGGAGTGAGTGTCTATTTGACTCTTATTTCTGAGAAATAATCAGATAGCATATTTAAATGCCGGTAAAGAACACTTAACAAGGAGTAAATAAACGAAACTGAAAACAATTTTGGCACCATTGGCATTTCATCATAATCATATTATTCAGGTTGTTTTGGGTTTTTTTTGTTCTCACAGGTGTTTGTCTTACCGATGCACACTGGAATGTTCTGTCTTATATCTTCATTATTGCAGCCTAAATTCACAAAAACATTGAGAAAGATTCACATCAGATTTTAATGATGATAGTGTATATTTAATTAAAATGTTTCAACACTTCATGGAACTACACATTGGCAAACGAACAAAACATAACATTTGAAAGAACAGCTCAATTGACATATCCTGCTTTATAATATCTGTCATGTAATGTGTAGTTTTAATTGGAAGTACAAGCTTTGAACGCATCTTATAAACTGATAAATCCCCTGTGGGTAACATGACATGTCTCAAACCACTTTTTTCCCCCATTAGTATTGTATTGAATGATTATGACTATGATGTTCCCTATTTCGTAGCCCTGTTCCCTCAAACCTGTTCTGTGTTAGCATCACAAAACACATTACGTTACAGTATGCAAGTTTATATGGCAAGCCAAATTATCATTTAGAGATATCTCAAAATGCATTTCAAAATATCTTACATTGAATTGCAGATATCTCAAACTAACTAATTTAGAGATATCTCAGATTGACTTTCTGTCTAGTTTGAGATATCTTGAAATGGGCTGGAAGTCCATTCAAACCATAGAGCATTTTCACAGGAAGTCAATTTGAGATATCTTAAATTTAATTTAAGATACCTCAAACAGGACAGGAAGTCATTTGGAGAAATTCAACTTGATAGATCTCAAACAGGACACGTATTGAATTTGAGATATCTTGAAATATATTTTGAGGTATCTCTAAATGATAATTTGGCTTGCCATAAGTTTATACTAGTTACTAGTTTTTTGTTAGGAGAAACTACTGAGGAAACAAACTATGCCTCAGTCTTTTAAAATTGTTATATGAACCCTTCGACGTCCTATGTCAGACCAGGTCCGACATTACAATTTTCCTTTTCCAGTCCGAGGAGTGAGACCGATAGGAGCCGAATGAAGCCGAAAAAAGGGGGCATATCTGAGCAATAGAGGTAGCAGCTGCACCACAGAGATAAGACAGACTCAAACAAAGGAGATAGCTGCTTCTGCATCCAGCGCTCAAAGAATATCACAGACATTTGCAGAGCTTTTTGAGATGTTATAGTAATAAAATAATGACTTGGATCGCATTATTGAGGAGTTTGGTGATAAAATAAGAGGATTTATCAGTATGCATGTCTATAAAGGGCTATGTGAAAAATAGTGAACAGGGGGTGAGGCTTGGCTGGAGATGCAGAACTAAGTGTCCTTTTGCGATTCACTGCCTTTTAAACCTGTTTTACTCTGAAAAAAAAAATCTTTTGAGCAGTGCGTGTAAAATAAACAGCGCGTGTGAAAATAAATTGGATGTGATTCTCCTGACAAGCACTTAATAAATGGACAGCTAAGGGTGAATAAAGGCATAAAACTTTGCAGCAAATGTATGGCTGACAACAAGTACTGTATATGGGTTTCCAGAAATGAAAAAGACTTGATCCAGTTCTATAAGCATATTTTTTATCATCAATCAATAGACCGAACATTCTTTTTTTTTTTTTTTTACTCAAAATAAATCCATACCCTGAACATGGTACTCCATAGTTTGCCTGTTTCCATCTGGGATTGTTTTTAGCGTTACAAGAATCTGTTGGGCAATCCCAACTTCAAAACAGTTGTACTGCACATGCACCTAGGAACATGAAAAGGGAATGCAAGCTTTTACTTGTTGAAATATAATTCCTTTATGCAAATAAGAGGGTGCCTGAATTCTACAGAACAGGAAACATTAATAAGAACGTTTTTTTTTTTTTTTCAATTTCTCATGTGCAACAGTCTGTATGCATTTGAAATGTAAATAAAATTGGTAAATGCATGTTTCTAAAAAAAGCAAAATGTAGGCGTAGTTGTCCAATTGTCATGAAACTTGGAATTAACATGATTTAGTTTAAGATATTGAGAATTTCTGATTTTGGGGATATACGGGGTGACTGGCTGTATGTACATGACTCCACCTTTGTGTCACACTAACATTTCTGCATATGTCTGGAGAACCACTTATCCAATTGTAATGACAATGGGTATTAATATCTTTTGGCATAAGTTATTGAGAGCATCAGGTTCTGGAGATATTTGTAAAATAATTTAGAGCTATGGCATGTATGTATCTTACTGACATACTTGTATAACATGTTACAAAAACAATTTCAAAAAATATATTTATTTATTTATTTATTTTTATTTTTTTTGTAAAAATACATTAAATATATTAAATGTTCAAAATCAAACACAAAAATGTTGGTATAAACCACCTTTATTAGTATGTAAATACCGTAGATTGAATTCAAATGTGTTTACTTTTACAATATGTAATGTACTTATTGTATTTAGTAAGAATAGAGCACATAAACAACATTAACTTCTAAATTGAACTGAAAGCATAGATTCATGCTGTAGTAGATACCTAGAAGTTTTGTTTCTTCCTTATTCACATACTGTAATAGATTCCTCACCTGCTGCCCATGAAGCTTCATACTTTCAGTTTTCTTGAATCTGACCATTCTGCACTGACGCTTGAGAGTAGAAAGTGAAAGGGAACAGATTTCTACCCCCCGCTTATTCTCTGGGAAACAAACAAAAAACAATGATCATGATAACTGAAGAGGGCAACCACCATGTCATCCTGTAATCACTCTCCAAAACACAATGCCAAACGATTTGGAATTCTCACTGCTGCTGCTTAACAGTGTGTTTTCTCATTTAAAACTCATATGCAAATGTACTTCACTATAACAAGTTTACATTTGAAATGCATTTTTATATGCTGTAGTTTTCACTTTTAAGTACTTCATTATGAAATCTAAAGACAACAACAAAAAGCTATTACATACCATCAAGTTGAAAAGTTCCATTAACATTTAGATATAGCAAGCAATCTCTTTCTTTTCTACACTTCATTACTGTGGAGATGTTCACACTTTGAAAAGGCTGAGATTCAAATGATTGGGGTCTTTGAAATACATCAACTGGAAAAAAAAAGAAAGAAAAGAATGGTATTAGTTTATGAATATTGTACAAGTACAGTGCCAGGTTCTGTAGAGTGGTCTCCACAGCTGTTTTATGAAAACAAAACAAAACAAAATCGCTGGCTTTACCATCACCAACCCTTATTTAACTGTTATTTAACTCGGACACTAGATATGTTACAGTATCTGCATTAATTGATTCACACTCATTAAAATGTTAGGGTAATTTCCCTTTGTTTAAACGTTATATACCCACTCTCACCAGTTCAGCATACTATAGTTAAAACCCAGCTAAAGGATATATTTGCCCCACATTAACTATTATTAAGCGCGACTCACGGCTACTAACGAAGCCAGATGTCAATGCAAGCCCCCTAAGATGGCTGCGTCCAGAGCTACACCAACTTTCCGGTATGTTTGCATTTATTCAAAACATGAAATGCATTTTAAAAATATTAACAAGCGTTTGTCAGGTATTCGCTGAGCATTTTATATCAAAGCTGCCAGAATGATGTCCTCGGTCCCGCACCACTGAGGTAATACATAGTCACAGAGTCGCGGAGATCTCAGCCTCTTTTGCACTGAACCCGCGAATGCAAGTGAAGCGACCTCACAAGGTTGGCGATCATCTTCTCTTTCAGGGAACCGGAGTTACATCCATAACCTATCATTCCCTTTAAGTTTTTGGAAAGTATACCAGAGCCGTCGTGAGGGAGAATGATCGGACAGCATCTAAGGAATATCTCACTACCACCATCTACTGTTGGTGGTGTGAGAGTGCGACCTCAAGGAGCCTAGTTACTATTGAAGGCATAGAAGGATCTACGATCTACTGGTAAATGTATGTGGAGTAGCACAGATAGCCGCATTACAGATATCGGTCAACGAGGCACCTCTAAACAGGGCCCATGGAGTAGCCACACCTCTGGTAGAGTGTGCGGCCACCCTCCCAGGTGGGGGTACGACGGCATTGGTATAGAAAGTCGAAACCGTGTCCACAATCCAATGAGACAGTCACTGCTTAGAGAGGGCTTGACCTCGGGTCCGTTCACCATGACAAATGAAGAGCTGATCAGACTGATACAGCGCTCTCGTTCTATTCACATAGCATCTCAATGCCCGAACTGGGCAGAGGGAATTTAATCTCCTATCCGAATCCTCTGCAGATGGAGGAGGATTGAGTCTCTAGTTCCACTGACTGATTCAAGTGAAAATCTGTAATCAGCAGGGTTCGTGCGCAATGACACCATGTTTCCATTGTCCCACAGTACATACAGGAACTGTGCACTGTGCAATGTGCAGAGTCTGCAGCTCACTACCCTGCTTAGCAGAGGTGATGGCTAATAGAAAGGCTGTCTTCATAGAGAGACTTCAATGGAATGTGGGCTGAAACGGGGCCTTAGTGAGAGCCTACAATACCACATCCAGACTCCATTCAGGGAGGATGTCCTTTATAGGAGGACGTAACCACGGAGCACCCATTAGAAAACGGGTCGCCAGGATATGAGCGCCCGGGGATACTGAGTCAATGGGGACACGGCAAGCAGATATGGCTGCTAGGTACACTTTCAATGTAGACAGGGATTTATCCACCTCTATCAAATCTTGCAGAAACTGTAAAATAACTGCTATAAGGCAACACAGGGGATCATGGTCTCTGGCCATGCACCAATTTTGAAAATATTTCCACTTGTAGGCGTATAAGTGAAAAAAGCCCTAACGTTCTGCAGTGTACCGACTACAGCGTCTGAGAGCCCTAAGGCAGACAGACAGTCCTGTTCAGGGGCAAGACCCACAGAATCACCTGGCTGAGGAGATCCATGCACAGCAGGATCTCCCAGGGTGGGCCTTGTAGCCAAAAAGCTATGCGGTTTAACCCAGGGAACACAGGGCTGGCAGTAAGGGTCTCGTCTGAGAAGTGTGCCATTCTGCTTTGTAGGGTCTTCTCCTTGGACCCTGCACAAATAGGATAGGACGACCTGTCTGCCAAGGCAGAAGAGGCGTGCTCAATGCCCAAGCACTTCACACACAGGGTGTGTTTGTCGTGCAGAGGCAATTTCCGCCTGCAGGACATGGAAGTTAGACATCCTCAATCGAGGTGTTGAGTTCTGGAGCGTCAACGGAGCTGAAGCACTGAGCCATCGAGGCTATAGATCAGCGAGGCACAAAAAAGCCCTGAGGGGATCGAGTGTGATGGGTGAAACGCTGCAGGTGTTGAAGCGCAGAGGTGAGGCACTGAGGTACCAAGGCTAAGGAGCACCAGGGACCCAAGGGTGTCGAGGGTACAGGAATACAAGCTTAAAAGCCTTGAAGCGTTGAAGCACTGAGGCGTATGGTCCTCAAGGCACCGAGGATGTGAGGTACCAAGGCTATGGAGTGCAGTGGCACCAAGGGCGCAATGCGTAGAGTTCAAAAGCCTCAAGGGCATCAAAATGCCGAGGCATGGAGCCCTCGAGGCACCAGGGGTGTCGAAGCACCAAGATACCGAGGCTATGGGGCAGCGTGGCACCAAATGTGCACTGCACAGGGCTCGAAAGGCCTTGAGATGTCGAAGCACCGAAGCATGTAACTCTCGAGGCACCGAGGATGCCAAAGCACTGAGGCACCAAGGCTATGGAGCACCGATGTCGGGAAGCGCATGAACACCAAGGGGGCCAAGGCACCAAGGTGTTGAGGTTTTAGTGCACTGAAAGCACTGAAGCACCGAGGCACCGAGGACCCAAGGGTACCGAGGGCGTCAAGGCCTCGACATGGGGGCGCCGAAAAACCAAGCACCAAGTACCGAGGGCAAAGCACCAAGGTAGTGGGCTGCATGTCTTTGTCTGGGCTGCTTGCAGTCACACAACCAGGAACAGCACGTAGCTTGTAACGTTGTGCAGCGTAGCCTGTAGATAGTTGCAGTGCAGTCACACAAACTTTGCAGCGCGAAGCTTGCAGTGGAGTGGAGCACCTAAGATGGCGTCTGGACCGCGTGCAGTGCACGGCCGGTGCAGCACATAGCTAGCTTGGTGAGACTGGACTGAGGACATCACTCAGCAGAGGGGCCTATCGGCAGCTTTGAGATGAAATGGTCAGTGAATACCTGAAAAGCAGGCATATCCCAAAAATATATCTTGTGGTCATCTTTGAACTGAAAAGGAACTAACTGTTACTGTATCTTTTCATAGCAATTTGTTACTATTTCACAATGTTAATCACAAACAACCATAATTAAAAAGACTGTTACACAACGATGTATGATCATAGTGATGGAGTGCGTTTCTCTTTTGTTTTCACTCTATCACAACATTTTGTCATGTGCTGTAATTTAATGTGGTTCTGTTATTATGGTAACCCAGTTAAGTTTTGTCTGCTTGGCACGCTCAGCTCTGTTTTATTAAACAGAAAACAAGCTCCCATTGTTCCTCACTTCCCCACTACGTCTTTGTTATCAGTTCATTTTACTTTAGTGAATTGGTTACACAATAAGCTTCATTTCTAAATTACAGCCAAGTAACTTTATTTTATAAGGCAATTGTTTAAACTGTATAATAAAATGTTTTTTCTGTCTCATCTTGCATTAGGGACCTCTTACAAACTCTTACTGTAGGCCCTAGGTTAGCAATAAAATGCCATGTAATTAAGCACCATTGAAATTATGAATGTTAGGAGAATCTAAAATGTGTAAAATGTGACCTACACTTTACTTACATCATATTCAAGTGTTGTGTAGCGAGATAAAGTTAAAAACTATATAACCACAAATGCAGAAAAGACTAGCTCTTTGGTATAGTAGTTAAGATGCTAGATTATAAGTGCAGTGTTGTTGCTTCTCACCCAGTCTCCAATTTACAATTTACCGTGACCAAAATCTCTATAGATTCTTGTCACAAAGACGGCTGTAGTGGGTGACGTCAGACCAGAACCAGGAACCAACACAGCAGAGAGACGTGGAGTTTGGTGACGCTGAGTGCTCGGTTGCGCTCAGCATTTAATGAATGCACAGACAGAAAATAAAAGGTTGCAAGACAAACAAAACACAGCCACCAAAACAGGACACAGCACTTGCAGCCAAAATAAATACACAAACAAAATGGACTACACAGACTGATATTATTTTAACTATTACTTTATTATTACCTCTGTCTCCAATCCCGTTCTCCATTCACCGAACACACAACCCCGAGTGAGTGAAAACATGCTGCTTTTATGCAGCTGTACCGAGACTCAATTGCTAATCAATCATTCAATTGGAGTCTCGGTACAACTGCACGTGAATTAATAAAGTGCAATTCCCCATGCTCACATATTATCACATTTTATCTGCACGTGAAGTGTTGTGCAATCCTCGTGCCTAAATACACATACATTTTAAACACTTGTGCTCGTAACCCATATTACATCCCATGTACCAATGACTATGCACCAACATTAACACACAACACGCAACATACAACACAAAAATACACACAGGGGCGGGGCAACATTGCAACAATTCTGTACAGACTGGAAAGACACTGTTGCAGTTCGGTAATATATTTCTTATAACCTGCAAGGATATGGATTGATATTAAAATATACTCACATGATGCTTTACTTTTGCAGTACAATCCCTGCAACAAGAAAGACACATGGTTAATACTATTGATAATATTCCTTAAAAAGTTGTAATTCCTAACTGAACGTGACATGCTTGAGAGGAAATAATCAAAATATCCTAAATTATAAATTTAACAGGTTCAACACAGGTAACAGAATGTTAGTACTGTGAACAAACCAAGTTATAGGTATACTGATATATACTGATATATATATATATATATATATATATATATATATATATATATATATATATATATATATATATATATATTGTATATTTATTTTGTATATTTATTTGGATAAAGCACTTGGCTGTGGATGTGGTGAACATTGTCTTTTCCTCATTTAAAATTAAACTTGATATTCAACTTCAGTTCCCTGGAAAAGCCTTCCGTATTAGGAAAGATGGGTGGGAATCCATTAAGATTTTTTTTTTTGCCTCAATTTGCACTCCTAGGTGAAAGATGTGTTAACCCTTTGCGGTCCCATGTCCGACCAGGTCCGACATTACAATTTTCCTTTTCCAGTCTGACATCATCAAAAAGGGGCTTGGCTTGAGATGCAGTACTGAGTGTCCTTTTGATATGCAGTGCCTTTTAAACCTGTTTTACTGTGAAAAAAAAATTTTTAAACAGCTTATGTAAAAATAAACGGTGCGTGTGAAAATAAATTGGACCTGATGCGCCTGACAACGCTGAATAAAAGGACTGTAAGTTAAAATACTTTCCTGGGAAGTGGGGTATGAGGCAAAGTTCACCTGACTAACTACAGAAAACTGCTTTATACCCACTGCACTTAACTCTTAGGCCCTGTCCACACTATGCTTTTAAACTGTATTAGTTGCCTTTAAACCGGCTTAAAATTATGGTTAGTGTCTACACCTCGCAGCATTTAATACCGGACTGGAGACCATCTCAGGGGGTATTCTGCAGTCCTGTTCTAAATTAGATCGCATCAGGCTGTGTGGTTTGCCAGATGTGTGGACGCTGTAATACCGAACTACATTTTTTGTATCTCCTACAATATCACAAAATGCTTTCTGATATATTTTGAGCATGGACATTACAAATACAATAATCAGAGCAGGTGCCTCAAGGAGTTGAGAATAATTATCAATACTGCTCTACCGTATACAATTTCTGAAGCTTCTTGTAAAATGGTGGATCATGGAGCGACATGATGAGATGCCGAAATCAAGGCACATTGATATCTGGAGCTATGAAATCAGTCAAGGAGAACTTCAGAGTTTGTAAGCAAATTAGCTATGTTTTATTATAACTATATTGCAGGAATTGCACACTATTGACAATACACTAAAACACTGCATTAACATTCATATATATATATATATATATATATATATATATATATATATATATATATATATATATATATATATATATATATATATATATATATAGTATTATCTGTAATCCTTGAACATAATTGAATGCTAGTTTTTATGTACACTACTGAAAGTTACTTTGGTATAATTATATGATTGAATTTAAGAATGCAAAAGCATTAGTCACACCCATTGCGGTACACCTGACAACCATCTAGTTGCAGCGTGAGCCAAGTACAACCGTTCTGTTTTTTGGGGGGGGGGGGGGGGTTAAGTATAAATGCTATGAAAAACAAGTAATAATCACAATAGTGATTGTGTTTAATTAATTGGTGCGGCTGCATTTTAGTAACAGTAATAGTGGCAGTTGAGTTTGTTTTTGGTGTTTGATAGAGTACATCAAGATTATCCTTACAGTGCAGGCTAGTTTGGATTATTTATAACAACTTAGAAAGAGAGTACGAGTAGTGTTTCCGAAAAGTCTTGCAAGTAAACTTTTTAAGAATTACTGGTTGGTATTCAGTCCTAAACCAGCAGTTTACTGGTCTATCACTGATCTACACTAACAGTAATAAACAGCATTTGAACATGTTGTCTGCTGAGTCAGTTGAAGCCTCTAAAATTATAATTTCACACTTTGAAGGCAGGAAATTCCTTTATTAACAACATGAGCATTCACCAAAGAGCTACAAACATATTTCCTATCCAAACTTTTCTGTCACAAGCAGTGGTCATGAATGCTGTCAGAGAGCCAATAGGATTTATGTAGCCACATTAATTTTTTTTAAATTTATTTTTAACAAACACACATTAAATGTGTTTTATATGATCTCTACAACTTACTGCTACCAGCCGTTGATCTGGGAATGACTCATGTAAAAACTTGGCTAAAATATCTAGAGGAAATAATTTTTACTTTTATTTGATTGCCTTCCCATATTTGTAGAAACAAGGGGTTTCCCCAGAGCCAATGGGAAGACATCCTTCCCTGAAAAATTATTTCAACAAAATATAAAAATAAATACTGTATGTCACACCTCTAAAAGGAAACAAATAGAAGCACTGGTTGCAAAGGTGAATGCAGTAATAACATGCATCACATTTGGCTAGATGGGGGACAAAGAGATTTTCTAATATTGTACAAATAACCAGCCTTCATAAAGGAAGTAGTAGTGTGTTCTAAATGACTGTAAGTTAAGGTTCCACTCCAACTTTAAAAAGTGCCTGTTCATGGTGAATGGGAAATTGTGTTTGTAATTAATACATATGGACTTAATACAAAAGAATAAGAATTCAATATACACATTCAGCTGAAATTGCATGATAATACTAAAAAGGAAGTAGAAATCAGAGGCAAATAAATCAGGTAATCCTATTTCCATGATATATTAATTTCAATAGAAAAAAAATTAAAAAATCAGGACATATTTTTCAGAGTTTCACAATTTTTTCTAGTCTCACCAAATCAGTAGTAGGATATACTTTTTTCTTTCTGTGCTAAAATATTGATAAAGACAGGCGTAGCGCAGCACGCAAGGCATTTTGCCGCCTGTATCACTGCCATTCCTTTCATATGGTGTTGGACAGATCTGCGCGGGGCGATACCGCTAGTCCCGCGGTGGCGCTGAGCGGTACCGCTCAACTCCAATCCAGAGTGATTTTTTTCTACCTGCTGCGCGGGACTATCGGTGGATTAATCAATCACAGCGAAATGTCTACAACACGTGCTTGCCAGGAAAAATTGTTAACAAAACTGTTGTCAACGGAGGTGTCCAAGCACCCTGAAGTGTTTGATCCCTCCCATATTTCATACAAGGACAGGCAGGTCCATATTTTATACATCGCCCTTGATAAGCATTTTTCCTGCCTTTGTTATTTCTGTAGTTCACTTCTATATTTACTAAATAACTGGCTGTAAAAGGATATATTTTATAACACTTTAGTAGTAGGCTACTTGATGTCAGCAATGCATTATATGTTTTTTTGCTAAGCTCAGATCGCTCAATTCATACACCTGCATATATATGACAGAAAAACAAACCAGTGTTTTTGTTTAGTAGATTATACGAGGGGCATTACAGCTATGGCCAAAAGTTTTGCATCAATCCGAAAGAGAATTAAAAATGTTACGTTGACATATTGAAATTACATATAGCTTTTCAGTTTTCCAAAAATTGAAAAAAATTGACATTTCAAAATCTAATATGAAATACTGTAGGCCTACTACTATTATAGTTTCCGGTAGACTTCTGAGATACCATTTTGTAGTGTCTTAGATTGCTTGATGTTAAATAAAATATATAGAAATTATGTTCATATAGGGTTTTTCTTTTAAATTATGTCTGCATGCTAATATTCTACTAGGTGATGCAAAACTTTTGTCCTTATAAGTAAATTTATATTGTGTGTCTGGGTACAGACTTGAATACCGCGCCGTGAACATGCACAGCGGACTTTCTACAAGGACTTTCTATATCTTCTCAAATCTATTGCTAAAAGTACAATGGCTAAACATTGCAAATACTATATTTAACAACATTTACTTTGTATCTACTTAGTGAATTAAGCCCTGAACAGAATACCCCATAGCACCATAGTACTGTGAAATAAACCAAATGCAATGTATTTATTTATTTTAATTTGTTCATTTCTAAAAAAAAGAAACTGTGTATAATCTAGCAAGCTTATTTTTTTATTTTGGAGCAATCATTACTACATCAAGAAAGTGCCAGAACGACATGTTAATATAACTGTGTTTTTGTTTTATTATATTTCATAATGCAGCCTTGTTCAAAAGATGTATACTGTCTATTTATTGGCTTCCTGACAACACTCATACATTAATTGTAGTGAATCTTGGCAAGCTATCAGATGTTTGCTCTAAACATATTCAAACACTACATTAAAATATTACAAGTGAAAATGTTATCTCTGAAATATATTACATTGGTAAATAAATAAAGTTGTTTAAAAGTGTCAACTTACCGGAGAACACTGATGCCCACATTCTTTAATTCTATCAATTCTTTCCCAGCCCCACACAGGACTCATCATACAAATAGTAACAACAGCTAGGATCTCTAAGACCAGCTTTCTTTGAACACTTAGAAATACAGCCATGCTTATTATATTCAGCCACCAGCAGGTATCAGCTGTATCACAGGTGTGCAGTCTCTGGTTGTTTAGCTGGGGTTTAAATTGAGATGCTGGCATAGGTCCGCCCATTCTGTGCTGTTTGGGTGCAGCCCTGTTAACTCTTTGTAAGATCTTTCTTAAAAGGTGCCTTTACTTGTGATTGATATTGGGTATACAGACCCTGATTAGCAGTAATATTGGACTACCCTGGCTAAATAGGGTCTGTAAAAGCAGCCATATATGTTACTTATATGTTATAAAATATAACTGACTATCATATCTATTATCACTAATAGTGTATACACCAATGCATTTCTTTACAAATATCCAGTTTGACATAACTTGGGGTCTTATAAGATTTGTTATTTATTTATATTTTATAGACCAGTTTGACTATTCTTGCTGGAGGTAGTCTTATAGTTTAAGAGAAGCCAAGTAGAGAAAACTATACATTATCATTTATAAATTATAAATGATAATTATGATCTCCTTTATGGTGGGGGGAACACTACAAAAGTAATTCATGAAAATAGTACCATATAGTTCCTTAATTTCCTGTAAGACCATTTAATTATTATGTAATGCTTTCTGCATAGTAACAAGTACGTAGTCATAGAATTCCTCTGTATAATAAAATCATGTTGCCACTCAGTAATTACTTATAAATGAATCAAATGAATGTAATAAGTCTCCCAAGCACAATATATATTGTAAAATATCTAGCATGCTAAATATCAATGTTATATTAACTGCTAGTGATAACCAAAGGACGAACACACATATGCATCAAATGCAGATTTTTTAGGGGGTTGGGATTTAATTCCTTGAAACCACTGGGTATAGTATTTACAAATGGTGACTTCCAACAATAACACAGAATTGCTTAAGATCGGTATTTCTATACTGGTACTTGAGTCTTGCCAGAGGTACTGACTCACACTGATGATTCAGAATGACCTCATCCAGGTCTGACTCCTTAGCAAAGTGTCTTGTTGTATTGGAGTGACCTATCATGTTGATAAAAGGATTATAAAATGTAGTTTGGCCAGAACAGCCTTCCTCTTCATCTTCACCTCCCTAATTTTCCTTTCTTGCGCTGTTGGCTTTGTTGTAATCATCATTTACCACTAACCTTTTGTAACATTATGACAGTATTACAAAAACAACAATCGCGGTAATATAAAAAAGTAAGGATACAAGTGAGTACGTGAGTAATAATTAGAATAGCAACCACAGCCTAGTATTACGATTACACTGTGTAACGCAATTTTTGCTCCTGGGTAGTAAGTGTTATTTCCTAATTGCTTATGCCTGAAAAGTATAGAAAATGGCTATTATTCCCCACAAACTTTGCTTTTGTGACCAGGACAGTGATATTTTGAAATGTACCGGTTTCCAATGAGAAAACGGTCTTTTCTTTCACATAAAGTCAGAAAAAAACAACATATGAATCCAAATTAACATGTATTTATACTAAAGTAATACAAAAATGACTACAAAAGATTTAGAAGTGAGTAGTTTTTCGTGATTTATGATTATACTGTAAATCACTTTCACGAATCAGCCCCCAAATGTAGTCTCCCATCATGTTCTCGTTATACTGTCCTTGGTAGCGGCATTCAAAGTCCAGTATATCCTGGTGGAAGCGCTCGCCTTGCTCCTCCATACGCTCCCATGTTCTCCTTGAATTTATCAAGATGAGCATCAAGGATATGGACTTTGAGGGACATCCTACAGCCCATTGTGCCGTAGTTCTTCACCAGAGTCTCAAGTAGCTCCACATAATTTTCGGCCTTGTGATTGCCCAGGAAGCCCCGAACCACTGCGACAAAGCTGTTCCAAGCCGCTTTCTCCTTTCTAGTGAGCTTCTTGGGGAATTCATTGCACTCCAGGATCTTCTTTATCTGTGGTCCGACGAAGACACCGGCTTTGACCTTTGCCTCAGACAGCTTAGGGAAGAAGTCTTGAAGGTACTTGAAGGCTGCCGACTCCTTATCTAGAGCTCTGACAAATTGTTTCATAAGGCCCAATTTGATGTGCAGTGGTGGCATCAGCACCTTCCGGGGGTCCACCAGTGGCTCCCACTTGATGTTGTTCCTCCCCACAGAGAACTCGGTCCGCTGTGGCCAGTCCCGCCTGTGGTAGTGCGCCTTGGTGTCCCTGCTGTCCCAAAGGCAAAGATAGCAGGGAAACTTGGTAAAACTGCCTTGGAGACCCATCAGGAATGCCACCATTGCAGCCTCTTGATGCCATCTCAGAAAAATGCAGATATGTATCCACTTAGGCAGCTGGAACTAAACTGAACTGTTGGGCTTAAGGCCCCTGTATTTATACTACTATTTATTTTACTGGAAAGTTCTAGAAGTTACTCCAAGTTTACTCAGCACTGAATCTATCTGGAATGTTCTGGAAAATAGGTAAATTTCAAAATATCGCTGTCCTGGTCACAAAAGCAAAGTTTGTGGGGAATAATAGCCATTTTCTATACTCTTGAGCCATAAGCAATTAGGAAATAACACTTACTACCCAGGAACCAAAAAAAAAAAAAAAAAGTGTTACACGGTGTTATCAAATTAAATAATTACATGTTTGTTGTTGCAATTAAATACATATTATGTTCAAACATTCCCTATATTTTTTGTTCCAGGCCATCTCTTCTTATCAGACTTTGCAGAAAACAAGGGTTAGCCAGTGAGATGACCACTACCGTCCACTGGTTCAAGGTTCAGTACAGAGTGCAGCTCATACTTGAGGGAAATGGGCTATGTTACTTATAGCATGTTCACAGTTGTACGTAGCAAAAGAACATACAAGTTCAACCAACAGTGGCAAAATTTTTTCTTGGCTTACGTTTGACAGTGTTAAAAAAATATCCATGTTTTGCCAGGATACAGGGGAACTGATGGCAGGCAAGATTGCATTTTTAACAGGGCACCAAAAGTCAGGGCACGACCCCGGGACCTCTCGCACTAAAGCATGGCGTTGATACCACTGTACAAAAGAGCCTTCTCTCTCTGTGTGTGATTACTGTATATCACATTAGTTTTAACTACATGTACTTAATATTAAGAATGTTTTGATTGCGAGTTTTCCGTTGTTGTGGTTGTTTTGTTGTTGTTATTGCTATCTTACGTATTGGACATTATATTAAATCCTGCTAATACTTGTTGGTCAACTGGTGGATCGTAGAGCCCATTGAGATCCACCAAAATGTATCGCAGTGTTTGGTGTATTGGTCACCACTGGTATAGAGTATTGGATAGGTTTCTTTTCATTACTTCTAATTAGCAAGGGCTCTGACCTTTTTTTTTTTATCATTCTTAGTGAAGGGGAAAAATATGATTAACAGGGTTTTAGCTAAATGTAATGTCAGCTTTAAGCTTTATTAAAGTGTGTGTTAAGCAACTCTGCAATCTGCTGTACGGGACAAAAAATATACAAGCAGATTTCTGGGACTACAGCCAAGCGAAGCCAGTGTGGGGGAGAAACTGTTAGACAAGAAAAAAGAAGTTAGATAGAAGTAGTTTTGTATACTGTTCAAAAATAGTATTTAGGACATTGGGTTAAGTACGTAGTACAGAATGTTCTACAAGATTTGGGCTGACACCCCTCCCAAGGGGTGTGTGTGTTAAAGATGTGTTTTAATAGCATCAGGAGGGATACATTAGGGTCATTCTATGCCAACTCAACCAGAAAAGGGATATTTCGTTTCCCGTCCATCTCCGTTTAAAAATACTAGGAGCATCCTACTCACTTCTGACAAATTGCCAGACGAGGGGTAACTAACAAGTTTTATTCGAACTTCAGCCTAAACCTTTACCCTGTAGGGGATGTGGGTCCTAAAATACAAGTATTGCTGTAAGACCGTTAGGTACCAGTCTTCCAAATTCTGTGAAAAACATTTGGTTTCAAGTCCCACCACTGGTCATTAAACCTCCTTGAAATTCAATGCCAAAACACCTGGGACTTTTTGCGTCTGGCGGCCGCTGACCTGAGTAGGATGAGGTGGATCATACTCCTGGCCATCTGCTTCCTGGGGTAATAGCGGTTCTTTCAGTATCATATAGCTATATGTGAATGGAGTATACTATGTGCATAATGTAATAGGCTGCGTAGAATTGACGAATAAAACAGTTAATGGGGTTATGAGATAACAAGTTACAGATTACAGGGTTTTGAGATAACAAGTAACAGATTACAGGGTTATGAGATAACAAGTAACAGATTACAGGGTTATGAGATAACAAGTAACAGATTACAGGGTTAAGAGATAACAAGTAACAGATTACAGGGATATGAAATAACAAGTAACAGATTACAGAGGTATGAGAGAACAAGTTACAGATTACGGGGTGGGCCCGGAGTCCTGTACATGAGAAGAGGGCAGGGCAAAGCCCTGCTTCTTTAAAGTATATTTGTTTTGTACTATTATTATTATTATTATTATATATTATTATTATTATTATTATTACTATTATTATGTATAAAGGACGGCGGATAGCCGAGTATGTTGTTATTGTTGATTTGAATGGATGTTGTGTTATTTAAAAATGCAAAGTTCTCTTAGGTATTGTTTTGGTTTGGATGTGGTCTGGCAGATGTGATGGTAGCAGGTCGTATCTGCCAGACATCTCGTGAGAATGTGGCTGCTGCCATTTATTGAATTATTGTTGAAGTGTTTGTAATTATGTTGTTAAAATCACCTCATAAAAGCCTGCAGCTGTCTGCACTCTGGGTGGGTGTTCGGAGGAGTGAACAAGAGCGAGTGAGGACGGTAAAAATCAAAGATAAAAATAAGTAGGATCAGTAAAGGCTACTTCCCAGCCTGATCGTATTAATTTGTGTCTGTGATTTTGTTTTGTTAAAACTTTTGTTTTGTCAGTATTTTTTGTTCAAACCTTATTTTATTGTTGTCTTTAATAAAAACTGCGCCTCATAGCTTTACATTGTAGTTACTTTGTTTTTGTTCATCACCACTAGGCCACCCTGTCACACGGGGTTATGAGATAACAAGTAACAGATTTATGGATTATGCTCTGTTTTGTATGGTGTTTTGCTGTGGCTTAGAATAAACAGTTTTGAAACCGGACTCCATCTCCGTGTTTTGTGTATTTTTTGTGCAGACGTGCTGACAGTGGGGCGAATCTCTCCTCCCGCTGTACCACTGGCAGCGGAAATGCTGCCAATGGTGCAGGTGTCAGCAGACGTGCTGACAGCTCCCAGACTGACTCCTTCAGCCAGGGCAAGTCCAGCAGCGGAAAAGCTGCTGGGGTTGGTGGTCTCCAGACCTCCCCCAAGATCTCCGGCAGCGAAACTGCTGCGGGGAAAGGTGGTCTCCCGAGCTCTCCCCCCTTTTTTCATAGCCGGCAGCTCCCTCTGGTGGGGCTCCGGTCACACTGACCCCTGCGGTCAAGCAGAGCTGACTGCAACCCCTGGCGAAGCAGTTCCAGCGACCCCTGGCGATGCGGAGCGGCTGGCAACCCCAGGCGATGCGGAGCGGCTGGCAACCCCAGGCGATGTGGACCGGCTGGCAACCCTAGGCGATGCGGAGCAGCAGGTAACCCCAGGCGATGCCAGGCAGGCATCCTTGGGCGAAGCGAGACAGGCATCCTTGGGTGAAGTGAGGCAGGCATCCTTGGGCGAAGCGAGACAGGCATCCTTGGGGGAAGCGAGACAGGCATCCTTGGGTGAAGCGAGGCAGGGAGTCAGGACAAGCTGGGCTGCGGATGTTGGCCCTCTTCTTGGCCACTGCGGCCGGGCGGTTCTTCCCCGTGCTTTCCTCAGCAGCCTATGCAAGGGCTTCTGAGGACCAACAGCATCTATTCCTGGTCCTTCTGGAGCAGGGAGAGAAAGCTCCTACTCCTCTCCCCCTGATGATGATGGAGGCAGAGGCAGCTCCAGCTCCTCTCCTCGTGATGGTGGGGGAAGTGATACCAGCAGGCATTCATCTTCTGCTGGTGGGGGAAGTGATACCAGCAGGTATTCATCCTCTGCTGGTGGAAAGGGACCCAGCAGGCATTCACCCTCTGCTGATGGACGGGGACCAAGCAGGCATTCACCCTCCGCTGGAGGATGGGGACCCAGCAGGCATTCATTCTCTGCTGCTGCTGCCTACCAGTGGAGGAGGCGGAGGCATGTAGTCTCCTGCCGGTGAAGGTGGCAGTGGCAGAGTTAGCTCCTGCTGCTCTGCACCTGCCGATGGAGGTGGCGGAGACGTGTAGTCTCCTGGCGCCAGAGGTGGGAGCGGCATGTAGTCTCCTAGCGGCGATGGTGGGAGCGGCGTGTAGTTTCCTGGTGGCGGAGATGGGAGCAGTGTGTAGTCTATCCTTATTACAGGGGACTGGTGCGGCTTTCCCTCACTTGCAGGGGAAGGTGATACAAACACCTGCTCCTCTCCTCCAGGTGGTGAAAGTAGGGGAAGTGATACAAGCAGGCACTCATCCTCTGCTGGTGGAAGAGGGAACAGCTCCCTCTCGGGCTTTGGATCCCCGCGGTCTCCTCGTCTGGGCGCTGGACTCTCGTGGTCCCCCCGCCTGGGCGCTGGAGACCCTGCTACCTGGGCTGCTGTTCTATTTATAGCTGCCTCCAGGTAGCAGAGGACCAACTCCACCCCTTCCTCCAGGGAGTTTGGGGTGTGTTCCCTCTCGTACGCCTCCCATCGCTCCCTGTCCATCAGCCACAGGACCCGGATGGCTATGGGCATGGACTGGACCTCCAGCCCAGCACTGTCCTGGATCCAGTCCCTCAACCTGACAGCGTCTTCTGACATTTTTTTTTTTGTTTGTTTGTTTTGTTTTTGTTTTTTTGTTTTTTTTGTGGGTTTTTTTTTTGTTTTTTTTAAACAAGAAACTGCAGTTCCTGCTCTGGTCTACGTCTAGGAAGTGCTGGTAATCTCATGATGACACCACATGTCACAAAGACGGCTGAAGTGGGGGATGTCAGACCAAAAACAGGAACCAGGAAATAAACAACAGAGAAGTGGGTCTCGCTCAGCATTTAATATTGCACAGACAGACAGAAAATAAAGGTTGCAAGACAAACAAAACACAGGAAACGGCACTCGTCGTCAAAACAAAAAGAAACAAAACGGACTATACACACAAAACACGGTGAGCAGATATTTTTAACTACTATTATTATTACTCTTCTTATTATTACCTCCGTCTCCAATCCCATTCTCCACTCACCAAACACACAACCCCGAGTGAGTGAAAACATGCAGCTTTTATGGAGCTGTACCGAAACTCGATTGCTAATCAATCATTCAACTGGAGTCGCGGTACAACTGCACGTGAATTAATAAAGTGCAATTCCCTGTGCTCATATATTATTACTTTTTACTTGCACGTGAAGTGCTGTGCAATCCAAATATACATTTGCCTAAATACAAATATACATTTTAAACACTTGTGTTACACAGACCTGTTTATATCCCATGTACCAATGACTATACACCAACATTAACACACAACATACAACACAAAATACACACAGGGGCGGGCACTTTGCCACAATTACGTAATTAACTAGAAAAGTTAGCGTAAATCATGCTTTTACACCGTTAGTGTTTTATTCTTCTTAGATAAATACAATATTATTGACATTAGACTCTGTTCCATGACGCCTAAGTAAATGTAACCATAAATGTCAAACAGTAAATATGCCTCAATTTAAGGATGTCATAGATTTTTGTTGAGAGAAAACATGCAGTTAAGGACAAATGTAATAATCAAGGAGCTTCCCCTATAATGTTATAAAACCTATTTATTTACTGTTGCTTCATATTTTGTGTTCAGTAAATCATTGTCTTTATTCTCAGAGACATTTGTTTGTGTTTGAATAAACAAACACGTAATCCTTATCAGTTCTCAGGAAGATTGCTTAGCTTCCCAGAATCTTATTTAGCAATAAACAATTATGTGAAAATAAATTCGGAAGATAAACCTTTTATTGTGTCAATTTATTTATTTTTTTTGGTTCCTGGGTAGTAAGTGTTATTTCCTAATTGCTTATGCCTCAAAAGTATAGAAAATGGCTATTATTCCCCACAAACTTTGCTTTTGTGACCAGGACAGCGATATTTTGAAATTTACCTATTTTCCAGAACATTCCAGATAGATTCAGTGCTGAGTAAACTTGGAGTAACTTCTAGAACTTTCCAGTAAAATAAATAGTAGTATAAATACAGGGGCCTTAAGCCCAACAGTTCAGTTTAGTTCCAGCTGCCTAAGTGGATACATATCTGCATTTTTCTGAGATGGCATCAAGAGGCTGCAATGGTGGCATTCCTGATGGGTCTCCAAGGCAGTTTTACCAAGTTTCCCTGCTATCTTTGCCTTTGGGACAGCAGGGACACCAAGGCGCACTACCACAGGCGGGACTGGCCACAGCGGACCGAGTTCTCTGTGGGGAGGAACAACATCAAGTGGGAGCCACTGGTGGACCCCCGGAAGGTGCTGATGCCACCACTGCACATCAAATTGGGCCTTATGAAACAATTTGTCAGAGCTCTAGATAAGGAGTCGGCAGCCTTCAAGTACCTTCAAGACTTCTTCCCTAAGCTGTCTGAGGCAAAGGTCAAAGCCGGTGTCTTCATCGGACCACAAATAAAGAAGATCCTGGAGTGCAATGAATTCCCCAAGAAGCTCACTAGAAAGGAGAAAGCGGCTTGGAACAGCTTTGTCGCAGTGGTTCGGGGCTTCCTGGGCAATCACAAGGCCGAAAACTATGTGGAGCTGGTTGAGACTCTGGTGAAGAACTACGGCACAATGGGCTGTAGGATGTCCCTCAAAGTCCATATCCTTGATGCTCATCTTGATAAATTCAAGGAAAACATGGGAGCGTACTCAGAGGAGCAAGGCGAGCGCTTCCACCAGGATATACTGGACTTTGAACGGCGCTACCAAGGACAGTATAATGAGAACATGATGGGAGACTACATTTGGGGGCTGATTTGTGAAAGTGATTTACAGTATAATCGTAAATCCCAAAAAACTAATCACTTCTAAATCTTTTGTAGTCATTTTAGTATTACTTTAGTATTAATACATGTTAATTTGGATTCATATGTTGTTTTTTTCTGACTTTATGTGAACGAAAAGACCGTTTTCTCATTGGAAATAGGTACATTTCAAAATATCATTGTCCTGGTCACAAAAGCAAAGTTTGTGGGGAATAATAGCCATTTTCTATACTTTTCAGGCATAAGCAATTAGGAAATAACACTTACTACCCAGGAACAAAAATTGTGTTACATAGTGTTATGCATTGTAATTCAACAATGGTAAATTAATCTGTAATAATAATTTTGGAACTTACTAATTTAAATGCTGGCAACTATAACTGAAGAGTAGCTCCTGGTCTCAGTTGAAAGTACTTTCCAGATTATATAATAAAAAAAAGTAAAATAAAACACATATTTGAATAATTGCATACATCGTGAAAATTTACAGGGACAGTAAAAATTCTTTAATGGTATAAAGTCAGCAAGAAACAACTCTGAACAATAGCTTCTTTCTGCAAGTCTCTGCTAGTTTCATACCATTATTGTTTTATTCCTCTCAGAAAATGTCTCTTTCCACTGGCTCCACAAGATCCAAACTTATTACTATGCAGTTTCAGCAATCTACATGTCTCTACACTGAAGTTTTTCTTCTTGTAAACATATCTGAGATTCAGATGGTGAGGTCAGATAGTCCTGTTGGCTCATTGTATTCCTTTTTATTGTTAGTTACATGTATTATAAACACTGGTATGTTAAGCACCACGATTTTGACTTGATAGAGGTGCCACATACAATGGGGCCTATTGTTAAAAACATTTGACTCCGGTTTGTGTGTTGTGGTTGGTTGTTCTGTTTTTGTTACTGTTCATGACGTGTGTGTGTGTGGGTGTCGTGCTGCATGGATTGTTTGTGTTGCTGTAGGTGTGCGTGCATGCTTGCTTTACGGCAGAGAGATGCCATGGTTGAAATGTATAAGACAATAAAGTGTCCTGCTAGTTTAGTGTAAGAAGTTGTTGGAGTTGGTTTTTACATCATAACATTGTCGACGAGGATAGCTGAAGTTTCGCTTTCACCCCCGCCCGTCTTCCTGGCTCTACCTGGCAAGCCACCTGTTCCCTGGACTCGCTGGGTTTCATCTTTCCAGACCTGCTTGCACTCGATCTGGCTGATATGAGTGATGCCCGCATGCACGCCCTGCTGCTGCACTGCATGGGGAAAGAGGGACAGTGTGTCTTTTCCAGTTTGGGACCACATGACAGATACACTGAAGCTGTCGCTGCACTCCTAGTGCATTTTGCTGCCACCCAGAGCATCCTACTCCAACTTCAGACAGTGGCCAGGTGAGTCTATTCTCCAATATACATCTGCATTGCGGGAATTGGCACTGCCATATACATTTGGAACACTGTATGAAAAAATGATTCAGGACTTCTTGAGAAAACCTCCAGTGTGCAAGTGCATGAGATACTGTTGCTCGAATCTGATGATTTAACTTTGGCCAAAGCCATTCAATTAGCTTGCCAAGTAGAGTCTGCTGTTGCCTGTGCTGCTAAAATTACTGGGGCTCACTCTGTTGCTACAACTACTGAACTTGCAGTGCATAAAATCCAGCCTGCCTTACTGCAACAGGACACAGCACCTGGTCTCCCTTCTTGCTCGTTTTAGGCAGTGCTGTGGAAACTGTGAGTCCAACAGGCATGAGTCCAGAGCTCCTGACTGCCCAGCACGAAGGCAAACCTGCAGCAACTGTAATAAATTTAACTACTTTGAAAGGTGGTGTCGCTCTGCACCAGCAGCAGCAGCACCAGCACCTGCCACAATCCAAAATGTGCTCTCCAACTCTACTGGCTTTAAGACCTGTGCCATGTACACCAGGGATGTCTGCCTTCGCCTGCTCTTGGACACTGGGGCCAAGGTGTCTCTGCTTAATTTCGACACCTACAAACAGTTTTTTCTCGCACCTGCCCCTTCAGCGCCCCTCCACCACTCTGAGTGATTATGGACATGCTAGAATCTAAGTCCTGGGCTCCCTCCCGCTGTCAGTGCGCTATGGCACCACGTCTCTGCCAGCCTTCTCATTCTATGTTACACGGAAGGGAGCCAAACTCCTGGGTCTAGACCTCTTCACGGGGCTCGGTTTCTCATTGACTGACAGCTGCATCATGAGATCCTACTGATTGCCTTCCCCCAGCAATTACTGGCGCTGTTTGATGGCTTGGGCTGCCCCTCCGCCTTCATTCACCAACCCAAGGTTGATCCTGCAGTGACCCCAGTGATCCAGCCGCTGTGCTGTATTCCCCTCGCCCTTTGGGATCAGGTGTCAGCTGAAGGCCCTACTGGATTCTGGGATTATTGAGCCCACAATCGCTTTACCCTGGAACTCAAACATGGTGATAGCAAAGAATAAGTTGGCAGGGCTCCGCATTTACATGGATCTGAGAACTGTGAACACAGCCATCATCCTGGACAAATACCCACTTCTTACAGTGGAGGAGCTCACCACCCACCTTTACACCCTAGCAGCAGGGACCTCACTACTTTAGTTACACACGTTGTTGTTTCCGCTACACCCGCATACCCTTCGGTCTGAGGGTGAGGCACTGGCATCTGGGCGTGCGAACATTGGCACATGTACCGCTATGGCCAGACGTTAATGCTCCGCATGGACCACAAGGCTCTCACAGCCTTGATGTCCACCTCAGGCACAAGACACAGACCACTCTGGCTGTACAGGTGGGCGGGTAGTCTGAAACAGTAAAACTTCAAGCTCCAGTTCATCCCAGGGCATAACAACGTGGTAGCAGATATGCTCTCCAGAGCTGTCATCGCTCCTGACCCTGCCAACCAGCCGGGGGGCATGAAAGATGGCCTGATTCAGCTGTTGCATACCCCTTTCTGAGATGAGCACTCTGCAGGCACGAGTGCTGGCTAGAGCACACAAGGGACACCTGGGCATCGTCAAATTGAAGCAGCGATGCAGGGACCTAGTTTGGTGGCCTGGTATCGACCACGATGTTGAGGTAATGGTCAGGGACTGTACGGCCTACCTGCTCAACGGGAAAACTGACCAGCCGGCTCTGCCACCTCTGCAACCGCTGACCTGCCCATCCAAACCATGGGAACATGGTACCCCATCACCAACTCTTCCTCGTGGTCATCTAGTCCAAATGGCCTGAAGTCTTCCCAGTGGGCTCAGTCACCTCCCAAGCCATTATCAACATCCCAGACATCATCATTGCCCGCTGGGGGCTGCCTCAGGCCATTACCACTGATAATGCCACAGTTCATCTCTGCCGAGTTCTCCGCTTTCCTCAGTGACAAGGGGATGAAGCACATCCGCACAGCTGTTTATCACCCACAGGCCAATGGGGGGGGGTCGAGCGTTTTAATCAAACCCTCAAGAACGGCATCTGAGCGCACCTGGCCCAATGCTGCGCATTCCAAACAGCTCTCCTTCAGACCCTCCTGCATTACAGAGAGACCCAGCAGCACGGCCTGGCCGGATTATTCAGCGTCCGGGCTACCTGCAGGACTTTGTGAGCTCTTTCCACATCTGAACTCTGTGCAGGAGAAGGGGGGAATGTTGTGTGTGGTTGTCTGTGTTTGTTACTGTTCAGGATGTGTGTGAGGGGGGGGGGGGGGGGTCGCTCTGTGTGGATTATTTGTGTTGCGGTAGGTAAGCATGTGTGCTTGCTTTACAGCAGTGAGGACATCGTGCTTGAAATGTATAAGACACACAATAAAGCGCCCTGCTAGTTTACCGTAACAAGTTGGTGAAGTAGATTTTTACACCATAACACTGTGTATTATACAAATTTGTTCAAGGTTAAAACTATGATAAGATTACAAAAAAAATTACATCTAGTGGCAGTGATTCATCACACCAAAATTTCACAATACGGTAAGTTTAATGATCATTGTTTCTATTAATCTGTTTTAAATTGTTACGTTGCAAAACAAACAGGACAGGTCTCCTGGACTAGGGAAAGCTTGGTGAAACACATGCATTCATTTGTAATCATACACATACCAATTCCCACCAAACAAATATGGTATCATCCATAGAAAAATAACAAGTGCTTGCTTTTCTTTCTACTCAACTGAAGGGGTTTTGTCCAAAACTTTTATTTTTATTTATTTATTTCTAATTTAAACCTTTTGTGTACATTCAAAACTATCATACCCTATAGACGCATAAATAAATGCATTTGGATGTTCATCCTTTTCCATGAAAATGACTAGTTTAGACCTCATATTTGAGCATTAGTGCACTCCGGTGATGAAGATAGGCATACACTTTCCATGTGAAGGCTAAAATGATGAGGCATTACTTAATAATAATAATAATAATAATAATAATAATAATAATAATAATAATAATAATAATAATCTAAAGCATGTCTAATATTTTAATTATTTTTTCTCTAATACTCGTCCAAACAGTTCCCTACACATTACAAGTCTGTCTGTTTTAACATACTGGAGCACTAGCCTCCCTATATCTATGTGCTTATATGTATGATTGTGACAGGACACTGTTACGTGCCCAGGTGGTATCGGCAGGTACAGAGACTCAGAGGCAAGAAAACTGCAGTTTAAGCGCTGATGCGCATTTTTAATGAACACAAAATAAAGGCAGCACTCGTTCTAGCCCTTTCTCTCTGGAAAGGGGAACCCAGCAAGGATGTCCTTTGTTGCCCTTCTATTTGCATTGTCTCTTGAACCTTTAGCACAAGCCATTAGACAAAGTACTCTTATTACTCCCATTGAAATTAAAGGTTCAAAACATGCCATCTCTCACTATGCCAATGATGTCCTTTTATACACTGCCAACATCTTGGAATCTATACCTCATGTTTTAACATTGTTTGAGACCTTTGGAAGGATGTCAGGTTACAAAATTAACTGGACCAAGTCTATTTTGTTTTCTTTAAATTCTGCTGCCAGGAAAGTCGTATTACCTCCCAACATACAAATCTATCCCTATTTACATCGGATCTCTAGGAATAATTATAATTCATTGATGCAGGAGGTCAGGGCAGATTTGGTATGGTGGTCTGCTTTGCAGGTCTCGTTGCAAGGTAGGATAGCTACAATAAAAATGAATGTTTTACCACGTGTTCATTTTCTTTTTTCTATGCTACCTCTAGACCCTCCTCCAAAATATTTTGAAGAAGCCCACTCAATGATATCAAAATTTATCTGGAGGGGTAGACGCTCACGTGTAAGGTTATCTACTTTCCAGCAAGCTAGACTGGCAGGTGGACTGGCTGGTCCTAATTTTAAATATTATTAATGGGCTTTTAAAATTAAAGCTTTGAGAACTTGGATGGAACACGACTCTCATGTTCCCTGGCGCTCTGTGGAGCAGGCCCTGGTGCACCTCACAGACTGCAAGATCTGCCCTTTTCTGGTATTGGCTCTAGAAATATCGATTGGAAATTTGGTCCTATTATAGTTAATTCACTAAGAACTTGGAAAAGCACTGAAAAACATTTGGGGGGTTCTTACAAATGTAATACATTTTCTCCAATCTGGACCAACTACTTCCTCCTGACAGGAAACCAACCCTTTATTTATCCAGCCTGGTTAGTAAGAGGTATTGCCTCTTTTAAGGATATATTTGATGGTGGTGGTCTCCGTACTTTCCAAGACATCAAGGAGGCATATTTCCTTCCCGCTTTCTCTTATTTCATGTTTTTAAGACTTAGGTCAGCTATACGTGCTTAGGGTGTACCATGGGCTGCGGCTCTGCCATCTCATCCAGTTGCAGACTCAATTGATCCATCCAAGTCAATCCGAGGGGTTGTTTCTAATATTTATAATAACCTTTTTCAAAAATCTTACAGCAACTTGGTTGTTGTTAAAATCTGGGATCAGGAATTGGGAAGTTTGGGTTGTCCCCCTAATTGAGGCAAGGTATGGTCAAACACCTTTGCAGCCTCAAAAAATGATTATCATTAATTATTCAATCAGCTCCAGTCACATTATCACATGTATTTTGGCAGGGGTAGGAAATTAACCCCATCCCTGCCAACCACCATCAAAACACCCAAAACACAACAAAATAATATTATTTACAGGCAGGGCCCTGCTCTGGCACAATGATTATAAGGTAGCTTGAAATCATTTTGGAGGACTTGCTCATGTGCCTTAATCTTTATTTTTCTGTGCCACAGATTGTCCAGAAAATGGAGAACATGGAGAAAAATGGAGAACACAACTATATTATGTTCTCCATTTTATTAGTATTAGTAACATTCTTTCAAAATTTATGGTGAATCTTGGTGTGTAAAAGGCAATATCAGATGCACTGAACAACAATTTAAACAGTCTAACTCCAACAAACTGGTCCTTAAATTCCATTGAAGATGAAGTCAAGAGTAATTTTAATTTCAGTGAATGATCATCAAGGCCAACCCCAGCTTTTGATGTGTCTCTGCCACACCAAACAACACAGTGCTGAAATTGGCTTCTTATTCAGCCAGCTTCTTATTCACATCCAGTAAATGTAACACAAATTGAATAAGTAACTGGGATATTGCAGGGTTAAAATCACTTTGGGATACTTATTTCAACGTTGATTCTCACTAAGGAAAAACCCCTCTACATCGCCCATATGTATTTATCCTATCCCAAAACGGATTTGGATGCACTATTACTACTTAAAGTTATCAACTTTCCAAAGCCTAAATCCGGGACGTCATATTTGCAAAAAACTCAATGAGTGTTTCCACTCTCATCCAGTCTGCAGTAATGAGGTATCAACTCAAAATATGTCATATAGTAGAAAAATAACATAAGTTCTTCATCAAATTAAAATGAAGTCAAAGAGTTTTGCATTTTCTTTAATGAAAAAGTTTTCACCTTGGTTTGATAATATTTTATGCATGGACAGAGAGCCACTGCAAAGCTGACTTCCAGGAAACAGATTAACATGACCTGTCCTAATTGACACAGGGAATGTCAGTATATAAACGTGGTTCTCAATGACACAGGGTCTGTGTCACCATATAAGCACCTGTACTCATTAGGCTAGTTTACATGTGTGGTTTGTTTCGTGTGAATGGAGAATGCATGTGAAACTTGGCAAGGAAAGTTTGCGAAAATGTCCCAAAAAACAGTCTCAGTATTTCACCGTCAAAGTCTCAATTTCTTGTGAGATTCCAGGAAATGCTTGTGAAATCAACGCCCACTTACACATGTAAACACAACTCATGAAAATTAGCTCATTCAAGTCCTTTGCTAAAGCCACTCTAAAGTCACATGGTTATACGTAGGTTACCATGGTACAAAGATGGCAGCAGGGAAGTTCATGTTTTGTTTGCAGTATTTCCCTTATCAGATTGATGTTGCAGATATCCCCATTTTTTCTCCATCTTCCCTAGAACACTGCATAATGCTAATCATACATGGATACATCATACACATAAATGTGTTTTTAAAGTACCATGCAGATTGTATTTCTCAAATTTCTGTTTAAAACTGTTCCTAAAAATGCTTGATAAATTGCATTGTGGGTTTGTGAATTCAGGTGGTTAGAGCTACTAAACAGTACTTCAGAATACACTTTCCAAACAACTGCCAAAATGCCTTTATTGTAAACTCTATGTTTAAATGTGTATAACTATACTCCCATGCAGTTTATCCTAGTTATGTCTAAGCAAAACCTGTGTCCATCCTCCACTTACGTCCGTTGGAACGATGAAGAGACTTGAGTGTCATATCCATAAGGGAAGAGGATATGATGAGGCAGCTTGATACAATACACAGTACGAATATTGTTTGACCTACTCCCAACATAAAATGTGGTGTGGAGTTTTTCTTGGGAATTAACAATACTAAATATTCCAAGTCTTTTATTTAGCAGAAACAGTCATACAAGTACATCACAAATGATGAAGCTATATATACAGATGATGTGTGAAAAGCAGGGTGGGCGACAACACTAAAAGAAAGAATTTAAAAAATAGGCAGTATCCACCTTCAGATCAGATCTTTAATAAACATTTACATCAAACACGATGACTTGTGAATGATTTCTTGAGAAGCTGTTCTCTGCTCATGTAAACAGTATTCTGGGGACTTTCACAGCTAACAGCATGAGAATCCAGGTGGGCCATGTCAGTATATAAATGCATGTACTTGTTGACACAGTCGCTGTGTCACTATGTAATCACCTGTTCTTGTTGACACAGTTGTTGTGTCACTTTATAAACAACTGTGCTAATTGCCACATTTGCTGAGTCACGATATAAATACCTATCTTTCCCAGTTGACAGACTTGCTGATTCCAGGAAATGTTAGATTTGTTCTTACTTCCATGCAGTTGCATAGGATTCTATTACACTGCATGTGTGTGTGTGTGTGTGTGTGTGTGTATATATATATATATATATATATATATATATATATATATATATATATATATATATATATTATATGGGGTTTGTCCTGCAAATACCTTCATGGTTCTATTGAACGCTTTCACAATAAGCTAGCAGTTCATTCAGAGCACAGTTGTAAAGAGTAAAAGAGTATGTAAAGAGTAAATAAATACAGAGTAGGTTTTCAATCTTTTTATATCTGTGCATTATTTGCAGATTGATTTTCTAAGTTAAATTCAATTTACTGTAACAGTTATTGTTAAAACAAACTAACAGGAGGGAGGGGTGGGGGGTGGGGGGGGGGGGGGGTGGGGGGGTTGGTCCTGGGGAGTGTCTCCTGAGCTCATGTATTAAGTCCAGTTTTCAGTCTTGATTGCCCTTAATATAACTTTAATTATGTCCGGTTTCATTTGGAGTATCTCATGTTGAGGTTGATTTTGTTAAAGCGAGAACACAACACATCTGGCAAGGAAAGTTATCAATGTAAAAAATAATTTTCTGTATTTGAAAATAAACAAACAATGTAACAAAATTAGTGTTTTTTGGTATACAAATAATTACATCCCATGCAGGTTTGCTACCTAAACAAAATCACTATACTGGTGTTTACTTTAAAAGTGAATGACTGAACTATACTTCACTGTCAACATTTTAAAACGTGTTCTTTAAACATAATGAAGTACATACTTATTAAGCATACTAATGATTTAGGTTATACACTAGTTTACGCTACTGACCCACAAAGTATACTTATTTCCCAGTAGGATAAATTAAGTTTACAGAAATTACAGCTCAAAATGTACTAATAAGATGGGGACTATTATTCGGGACCAACCCCCGGATACACCCCGCTGTATTTTCATTCATGGGGTTTCTATGTAAGTTTTTTTTTTTTTTTTTAACTCGAGACATTTACATGAGACAAATGTCTTGTGAAATGCTTCTTTGGGTTTCCATTCACTCAATTTATTTTACTCAAGTAAACCAGGCTTTTCACTCTACGTAATGCAAATGAATGGGAAAGGTGGGGGTTGATATGTAAATTACCTATGCGTAAAGCACTCTTGCTGTTTTTGTAGATTACTATTGCACTTCTCTGAAAATGTGGTTTCCTTGCGCAGATAACTGCTACATGAGTGAATCTACGCTGCTGTAATAAAGCAAAATACCTCATGCCTGGCTGGTTAATAATGTGTTGTCCTTGCCCAAACTGTTTTTCAAATGTCATTAGTAGTGAATACTGTTCCAACTAATGTATCTTACGATGCATTAATTAAAAATAAACTTGGAGGTATAAAATGAAACTGATCTCAAGCCGAAATATGACCCCGTCGGTTTGGGGTTAAACTACTTTTTTAGATAGCTGAAATCGTGTCGTGTTCGGCTTGGGGTTGTCTTGCAAATGATCCCATCAAGGTGCAGAAGATTCACTTTACCCAATATGCTTTCATCAATTCATGTAAAAGTGAGGTTCAATTATTCTCCAGGGAAATATATATATATAATATATTTTTTTTTTAAATTTAAAAAAAGAAATATTGCTGGAATAAATATTTGTGAATAAATAAGTGTGACTGTGTCAGTTGCAGTTATCAAATGTATTTAACAGAAATTAATGTTTTAATAACACTATGTAACACAATTTTTGTTCCTGGGTAGTAAGTGTTATTTCCTAATTGCTTATGCCTCAAAAGTATAGAAAATGGCTATTATTCCCCACAAACTGCTTTTGTGACCAGGACAGTGATATTTCAAAATATCACTATTTCCAATGGGAAAACGGGCAAATGTGTGTCTTTTCGTTCACATAAAGTCAGAAAAAAACAACATACGAGTCCAAATTAACATGTATTTATACTAAAGTAATACAAAAATGACTACAAAAGATTTAGAAGTGAGTGGTTTTTCGAGATTTACAATTATACTGTAAATACTACTACTACTTAAAAAAATTGTTACACGATGTAATCAGTTTTACTAAAAACATAATAGTACTCACTGGAGCTGGATCCCTGATATTTGTATCCGTTTCATCGATACCCAAGCAGGAACCAGTTCGCACATCTCTACATTTTGGAAGCGATTTACACTAGCAGTGGAGAGGAGCTGGCTGCAGAATTAGAAGCACAGGAGCGGAGCAGACTGGGGAAATGATAGCCTTGGAGTGAGCGGTCTCAAAGATGGAGAGCGAGGAGCGGCGTTTATGAGTGCTGCACTCCGCTCACATGCTCTGACTTGGGATGAACTGTTTGTTCTAATGGTCTGTCTGTGTATGTGTGCAAGTTAAAAAAAAAACAAAAAAAAAAACAGTGTTCAAACCACAAGTTTAAAAACAAACAATCATCAAGAATAGGAAAGTAGGGTTGTTTGGCGTCTGTTCAAAATACATGTTTGCCTAGCAACAGCTGAGTCATAAGTTCTAATACATTTTTATATAACAGGAAAGTCAAGTTTAAGAAATATGTGTAAATGAGGGTTTGCTTTGCAACAGGATCTGCGGGGCACATCTAATAAAAAGCCAGGAAGAGATGAAGACATAATGTATATAAGCATGGAAGCTTCAACTTAACAGCAGACTTTCTTTAGGCTGTCGCAGCAAATATTTGTCTGATAATCAATACAATGAAATGCATTGAGCTTTGGGATTGCCAGCACACAATTAATGCTATTTAGTTGGATTGTCTAGGTATACCAAATAAAACAGGTGATGCTTTGAGCAAAGTTGTTGCAAGTTTATTTTTCCTACACATATATAATCAGTAAACATTACTAAAACAAATATATATATATATATATATATATATATATATATATATATATATATATATATATATATATATATATATATATATATCTATAAGAAAGAAAAATAAAATAGAAAATTACAAAATAATAAAGGGAGGTAGGGGCTTCTCCAGATGCTAAACAGAAAAGCCCAACTGAAAAAGTGTTTTTCATTTTTAGTTAAACTGCTAGAAACTATTCAGTTTTTTTTCAAAATTTCTAAATAACTGGTTCAAGTAAATTTAAATGCACTGTTAAAATACATCAAACATAGATATTGTAGTGATCCATGCATTTGTGTTTATGTACTGAATTCCCTGTTTGTTTGCATGCTGTGTGTTATTTCCTCCCAGCTGTATTGTGCCATTGCTTATTTACCTTTTGTGTGTGTGTATCCCGGTACCATAGACAATAGTTCCAGCTGCATTAGCTTTTACAAATGTGTTGTATTAATTCAAATTTAAAAGAAAAGTATTAAACAGTGCTGCTTGGATCAATTAAAAAAGCAATAAATAAATAAATAAACAGTGCACCATCTAATAACGAGAAAACAAAACATCTCTGTAACTATTCCATTGCTGCGAATTGTTACATCCCTATGCTAAACTCTGTTTACCTATCTCACTGCTGTTAATTGTTACACCATTGTCAGTAATTGAAACTCCCCCTCCTGAATTCTATTTTTAATTACAGCATTGCTGCTAATAGAATATTTGATTGAGTAGTTGCACTTTATATAAGGATTCTAGTTTATTGGCTGAGTCATTTGTTTGGTTATTAATGGTCGCTGTTCTGAATAACTCTGTCAATAACTTGCCATTATTTAACTGAATGTGGCTGTAAAAGTTTCCTTCTGATCTGTTTATTAGTACTGTATTAGAATCAACCTTTCTTCTCTATGCAAATATTTGCAAGTTTTGTACATTTGATGCATAGACTAACCAGTAATTAATTGGTAAAGAGATTTTTATTATAAATAAATTGTTACATTTTTACTTCTTGGTGGTCTCTCTTTGTTCTTGCCCAGTATAGTATATTGCTCAATATAACAAACCTGTATATATTATATATGATTTAGTAAATTAAAACTAAATTTTGAAGGTGCAATTCCTTCATTGGCATAGTCCCGCTACATTTACACTCAGTGAAAGGCCCTTACTTACCTAATATGCTACTGCAACACTACAGTCCTGCACTGCATTCTATGCAGTCTGCTTTAACAAGAGCTATCTCAACTTTGCATCTGCACAGACCTTCATGCTTCTGAATGATTTTGAACCTGTAAAGCAAAATGGGCATTAGAAAAATTAAATAAAAAACAAAAGTCCTAGTGTGCATCTGGTCATTCAGAGACTATCCATGACTACATAGCCCTGACAGATTCTCCTCTGTCACAAGACTCCAGAGCTAAAATGAAGCTTCACGTATACTTTTAACTGGGACAAACTATAGTACACTGAAGTTTGAATCTGAAAGTTCTCAGCATGATAGTAACTTCATACAACTGTACAAACGGACCCTATTGAGTGATTCACATCTGTTAATATGCTTTCTTATATTATTGTAACAGGAACTCCATAAATATGTTTGTATGCTGAGGTCTTAACTCTGGACCAAGAACATCCAGGATTAATGTTGTGTTACGAAGGTTGGTACAGAAACCCATTACCTTGATGTGATCTAATAAAGCAGTTGTCTAAAGAGGAAAACAAACGGTGTGGAGATTATTAATAAAGGCAGCCATACCACATAAAAACATCACCGTAACATTAACGACTTACCCTATTTTCATCAAAAATACAAATTATTGTTTTCAATTATTGCTTTAATATTCTCATGTATGTAGGGTTAGTAAAAAGAAACATCCTGTTGGATTTTTTACTTCCTCAAATTATGGCATTCTCCAAATCGTGTATCCCAGAAAAGATATCACAATCACAACATGAGAAAATACATACATTGCTCAAAACATGAGAACATACATGCAGATACTATCTAAATACAAAGATATTTTACATACTTATACACTTTCCATGAATGTATACAGTAGTGAAATTAAAACATATTGACATTCTGTGTATGTATATATGTATGTATAGAAAGACAGATATGCCCAACATTTTGTCTTGGATAAAGGAGACAGCTCAATGAATAAATAAAAGCACTAAATACAATTATTTCAAGCTTCTTTCCACCTTCTATGTTACACTTACTTTTATCCAATAATGCACCAACACCTCAATTTTGTTTTTCAATTGTTCTTATGCTGCAAAAGAATATATATATATATATATATATATATATATATATATATATATAATATATATATATATATATATATATATATATATCAAAGAGGAAAATAGTCTCAGTATATTGTCACATTATTTCAACAACAATTAAATTTTATCAAACATTGTAAATAACCTACAAGATGGATTCAGTCCAGATGTACATTACAGCATCACAGTTTTAGTTATTTTAAAAGGAAATTAATAATAGTTTCTAAAAAATCAATAAACAAACCTGGAGCAGGCACAATGCACCCACAGCTGAATCTCCTTCTGTGTAGTAGGAGGGATTAACATTGCACAGTCTGTGTGTAACCAAACCCCTGCACGTGTTACACTGACTCCACTCACGATTCCTCTCAGCTGGATAATGTCCTTGCACAAAAAAAAAAAAAATGTTTGTATTTTTCATTAGTATACATACTGAGCATTTGAAGTTGTGTAGGAGCTCTCCAGACAGAAGCTACAATGTTGGGTTATATAATATTTCCTTATTTTTAGTTACTTACTTATGCCTTGTCAAACTTACTTGATAGATGCAAGCACTAAAGTCACTTGCCATGCAATATGATGCTTCTCCATCACATGCAATAAGACGCTTCTCCATCGCATGCAATAAGATGCTTCTCCATCACATGCAATACGACTCTTCTCCATCCCCTGACCTGTGACTTGGCACACATATGTATCCGATGATTCTGATTTGGTCGTGGGTGTCGTCCAAGAAAAGGTAACCCGTTCTTGACCCATTTTCTTTTTTTTTGCAAAGCTAGTGCTATCAGTGTGAAACCTCTAATCACAGAAGCCATTAGCTGTAGTGACTTCATGTTGTCATGGTTATATAAACCGTACATATGCAATGTGCTGGTGACCATTATCTCTCACCTAGTATGGCTGCCATATGAGGTCATGCCACTTTTGGAGTTAAAGCTGTTTAGAGACAGTACACTTGGAGTTTGGTACACAGCTGTATTCTTTGATTTTCTTTCTTAAGTTCCAATGTCAGTGGTATTCATTACAAATAAACCCTTTCACTGACTCACTGCTTCAACCTGAATTGTAATAAGTATAAAACAGCAGCATAATATACATGGTCTGACCTATGCATATGAATACATGTAGCTGCTTGTACTGTAAGGCTTCATTTAAAAGGAAAAAAGAAAAAAGAAAAAAGACAATAGTTTTGTTCATAAACAAATTAAAGTACTGTACCTGTACAGTACTTCTTGGTGACTTGGGGTTTTATCAACCTAATTAATAGTATTTAAATTACAGACTGCAAAGTACAGTATCTTTAATATGGTTAGAACAAAAATATAGTATTCTTAATAGGTAAGTTATAGGACAGCAAGCTTCTGTGTAAGGGTAATATTGGCATATCAATAGTCCCGTGCATACGGTTTCCATCCTATAATAGTCATTGGAAGGACTTTGGCATTCAATAAAACACATTTTTTTCAGAATACAATATGTCATTCAGTCTTTCCCTCATATTTTGGGTTAAGAAAAATAGATGTCCAAATCCAAGTGTAGTTCATATGTATGTGTTTGATGGGCATATTAGCAGTGGTTTCAAAGAGAAGTTTGCATTGGCATGCACTGTTATGGAGAGCTGGTACATGGCATTAGGAGTCTGTAGTTCAAGGAACACTCTTCCTTCCACCAGGTAACATATTTATTGTGTGCTTGTATATATAGAGAGGGTGTCATTTGTGAAAATCATACTAGGATACTCTTACTCAAGTACTGTGAAATTAACATATCGTGCTTTAATGTTTTGTTATGATTTTGATTAAGACATAATGTGTCATTTTAATTCTTGTTGAGCAAGATTTATGACAATGTATTACCAGATTATATGGGATGTCTGTGAGGCTGGTGATTAATTAATGCACAGTTGAAGTGGAGACCACTACAGCAGATTGCTAATCTACAAAATGTGTTTATTTACTATTATTATTTATTTTGGGGATTATTGTGATGGGGGTGCTTGTGTACAGTACATAGTAAAGTACATTGTGATATTAGCATAGTAAAATGAGATTAATCAGACAACAAAACAGCAAGATATACTATTTTAGTGTATTTGGGGATTCTAAGTACTGTATTTATTGTGATGGAGGTGTTTGTGTACAAAAAAAAAAGTCAATATTAGGCTAATGTTTGTTTATTTAATATGCAACCTGACAAAAGGTTTGTGTCAGAGGAAGCCATGTTTTTCCTGTAAAAGAATCCCTTTCAGGTGTCTTCACAGAAATGGAAACGTGAGTTGCTCTTAATCTGATCACTGTTCACATTATTTACTGTACGTAAACTGATAGCACAATATGTCCTGCACTCTTTTGCTGAACACAGCCAAATCGTTATATTCAGAAACAGCCTTTGTTAGTAACAATTAAGGTTTTCCAAAGATTGTTCTTTTTGAGATATAATACTTGTCCATGAATGTGGTTTGGGACGCTTTTCATATTATAAGTCTTAGTGACAACAAAAGTAAATTACAGAGTGTTTTACCTTAAAGTATTTCATGAGAAACTAATCTCCTGCACCAAAATAACATTTTCTTACACCTAGCTGTATCATTTGTAGTGTGAGTTTCTAGAATTGAATGTACATACATCTCTGACAGGTGAATAAAATAGTTAATAGATTTCCTGTACATGTTAATATGAAGCGTTAACCCACTTAAATTTAAATAGCTAAATAGCAGCATTTTTATGTATTATATTAAAGGTTAATTAAATATTGATTAATATTGCAAAAAAAAAAAAAAAAAAATTATTCTTAGTTATGTTTTGGCAAGCAGCAGTCACGTTTTCTATGTAATTTTCTTGCCAAATTGACCTATAATTAAAACAATAAATGGCACCCAGATACAATTTAAATGGAGGGCAACAAAACATACCTACAACATTCATAACATAGCAATGCAATATGACAGTTAAATATCTACATTTAAGCATTAAGATCATGTTTATAATGTTAAAATTCATTCTTAATACATGGTGGATATCTGGAATTTTAAATGTATTTAATAATTAAAGGGTACTTCACAGAAAGTCTAATATAGCAGAAAGATAACAACACACTTTTCTAAATGCCTTAATCCATTATCAGTGAGGGTTGATGAGAATAATCACATTATCTGGAGAAACCACATTCTGCCTATTCCTACAGATCCAGACAAGAAAGTCCAGAAAATACAATTAATATCTAAAGAATTGCTGTTTCATTTCTCAGTGTACTGTTTTAAAACAGAATTAGTTTTTATTTGTATCATACATTCATTTTATGTATCATATATAAATATTTCTAATGGTTATCCATTGTAATGCTTTGATTTGTGTTTAGGGTGGGAACGTAAGATGTCCTCTATTACTGATTGTGGGTGAAGATGATTAAAACTGGCCAGCCCCTGGATGTGCAGTAGATGTTAGTACCTGTTGTAGTACTTTTAACTGTAGTTAGTATAATAATAATTATCACCATGAGTTTATGTTGTTCCTCATGACCTGAAGACATTGAAAAAGACTTCTAGTCAAAATGTCGGAAGTTTCTTTTAGTATTTCTGATGTTAACACTACAAACTTTCACTGGGCAAGAGACTATAGGGTCAGAGTTTTTCAGCCTCATAGTACAACAGTACTTCTTGTTTAGAAAAACTTTACTGTATTGTAAGTTTAATGTACATATATTAAAACATATTAGTATAGTCACTTGCTTTAAATAAGATAGAGTAAAATGTAAATTTGAAATAGAAATAGACTTTAATTTGCATATTTTCTTATCATTTCAAATTGAGAACATGATGAAAAAGGTAGGAAATGATCATCTGCTCACTAAACTGTCATATGCTGGCACAGGTTATCTTATTGAAACTGTGCAGCCCTCATGCTAGATTCAGCAATTTTATGCTGGCAGACACTACGGAGAAAGATATATTATATCAGCTGATATCTATTTTAAATGTTTTACATTTGTTTTTTATATAGCTTGACAAATACAGCTTTTCGAGATTTGAGTATTTTACAAGGATTTACAAAAAAATATATAAAAATTAAAAACAAGATTCTGTTTGGCAAATGCCTTGTTTTACTTCTTGATGTGAATTGTTGTATTCAAGCTATTTTCACAATTATGTATTTCAGTTTGAAGCCTCCATAAATTATATTGTGCTAGTCATCCTTCAAAGTTATCTTGTGAGCTAAATACGTAAGAGATTTAGTTTTACCAAGAGTGATAGTATTTTCATCCGTTCACTCATTGATAGATGAAATGGTAGCCGTATTAGTCCAGAGATGAAAGACAAAGAGATGCCTATTATTAGACTAACTAAACAACAATTAATCACAGGCTTTCAAGACCTCAAAGGTTTATTTAGGTGAAAGTAGGAAAGAGAGATTGATGTTTACATTCAAAGGTGGCATCAGAACTTTAACAAAAAGAACCCATCACTACAATTCTAATGCTAGAAAACAAGGTGTGGTAAAAAAAACAAAAAAAAAAAAAAAAAAACAGCATAATAAACAGCAATAACAAAGACAACATAAATAAATACATAATAAAAATAAAATGTTAAAAATGTAAAGTAAATAATACTGTGTGTGTGTGTGTGTGTGTGTGTGTGTGTGTGTGTGTGTGTGTGTGTGTGTGTATATATATGTATATATATATATATAGATATATATATATATATATACACAGATATATATTGGTATATTGAGTCCTTTGTTCTTTGAGTCCAGGAATTTTATAAATTGTTGTTTATGGTTGCCAATAGGAGTGCTGGTAATTTTGTTGCTGATGGTGTGTCTGTGTAGATTCATCCTTGTCTGAAGATGTTGTTTGGTTTCCCCTATGTAGGTCCCATCACATTTAATCATGTGGATTACATGTTTGGATCTGCAGGAAAATTATCCTTTTATTTCCTGTTGCCCTTGTGCTGTGAGGACGGTATTCTCCATGGAGATATGTGGACAAGTTTTGCATCTGTTGATATTGCAGGGTTTATTACGTTGTGTGCATTGTTTACGACAGTTGGTAGTTTGCTCCGAGTGATAAGATGGGACAGGTTAGGTGGTTTTCTGTAGGATATTTTCCAAGAAAATATTTGAGAGGGTGAAATCTTCAGGTAAAATTGGGTGTAATTCTCGGATGATTTTGCGGAGAGTCGCAGGGATGGATTGTACGTAACCCTTAGGGCACTCTATTAGACGCAGATTAGCTTTCTATTGTCCTCTAAATAGGGGGCGTATTTGTCCGTTCTGTGGCTCCCTGCACATATATTGGCAGCTAAAACCCTGCAATTATTTAGTTTAAGAGTGTAATCTGCAAACACTTGTGCTCCTACTTCTGGCTGGAATTTGTGTTTCCGGTTAGTTTATTTATTAGTTTATTTACTAACTCCCCCCACCCCCACGCTGCCTGCTACAAACTTGAAAATCTCCTTTTTCAATTGTCGCTCTCTGACTAACAAATCTCTCCTTCTCCGCAAACTTATAACCAATACCAATCTTGATCTTCTCTATCTAGCTGAAAGCTGGCACTCTGCTACCCCAAAGGGCTATTCCCTCTTTGAGAAACCTCGCCTCACTGGCCCGAGGTGGGGCACTGCTTTTATTGCTAATTTTGTGCTTGCTTCCTCAGTTCTCTCTTTGCCTGCCTTTTCTTCATTTGAGCATCTCACCATCAAGCTCCCCTCTCCCATGTCCCTCACCATTGCTGTTATCTACCATCCACCTAAGAACAACTCTGCTTTTATTGCAGAGTTTTCAGAATTTTTCTCCCTGGTCTGCATTTCTACTGACAAAATCCTACTCCTAGGTGAGTTCAACATTCATGTTGACTTGCCTTCCTCCCCCCTAGTGACTGACATCAGCATGCTTCTGGACTGTCTTGGGCTCTCTCAATCTGTCAACATCCCCACTCACACCCAAAGACACACCCTGGATCTACTCATCACCAAGAGTCTTGACCCCTCAAATCTCTCCATCTCATATCTCCCTACCTGACCATTTCTTAATCACTGCTAATATTAATCTCCCTGCTCCTTCCTTTGCTACTGATACTGTTATCTCCTTCTGTCCCAAGAATCCGCTGAATCCTCTGAAACTCTCAGAATGTGTCTCTGCATCCCCTTTAACTGGTACTCTCCCATTCTCAGTTGATGATGCGGTGATCATCAACACTGTTGCCCTCCTTACAACCAGAACTGTCAAGAAAAATCGAAACTGCCCATGGTACACCCTCAAACTTTGAGTACTTAAGTATGCCTGAGCTTGGGCGTAAGTGGAGGTGGACTAACAGTTCACAGAGATCTGAACAGACCATCTCGCGAGTTACAGGTGTGCACTCGCCACGGCCAGGACTAGGTACTTCTCTGAAATCATAACTGTGGGACATAGTAAACCCAATGTTCTCTTTAAGACCATTGACCAAATCCTACATCCAGCCACCGACAGATCCAACTCCCGTCCATCCTCCTCTCTTATCTGTCATGATTTCTCCTCTTTCTTTCAGAAGGAAATCGACACCTATTCTACTCTTGCCCACCACAAACCCAGTTTGACTGCCTTGACGCTCCTCCAGTTGCCTCTCATGCCCTCCTCCTTCTCTCCTCTGTCCATTGCTGATGTTTCCAGCTGACTGTTGAAATCTCCACTATTTCCCTATTATTATTTATTGTTACAATTTTTACATTTTATTCGTATAATGTATTTATTTTGTTTTATATTGTTTATCATGCAGCCACTCTCCTTTTTTTCAATACAACTTTTTTTCCTTGTATTAGAATTATAGTGATTCAAAATGGGTTATTTTTGTTAAAGCTCTGATGCCACCTTTGAATGTAAACATTAAGCTGTCTTTCTTACTTTCACCTGAAGAGTCCTTTGAGGTCTTGAAAGCTTGTGCTTAATTATTGTTTAGTTAGTCCAATATAATGTATCACATCTCCTTCTCTTTGTCTATCATCCATTTGCTTAAATAGTCATTTTGTTTTTAGTGATGGTTTTATGGGGATGGGAGACAAAACCCCATGCTGATGCACAGGAAGACTCATGAAGGATCTTGAAGTTTCTGGAACGTCACCTTTACCAGAGTTCAGTTCTATGTTCTAAAGTGGGGATAGGGGGTAGTTAACCCATACACAGAACATTTCTGAATATTTACTGTCATGCAATGTTATAGAGTTCATAGGATAGATATCAGACAGAACAGAGTCAAGGAACACTTGCTTCCTCTAGGTAAAATATATGTGTCATACAATTTGGAATAAAATGGCAACCCTCACAAGTCTCAAGCATAAAATGTGCAGTGCCACAAGATGGTGCTATGATACTGTTTTTGATTTGGCAAGCATTGGCAGTGCAGCTGCTTTGTCTTTTGTTGTTCATATTGGTCCAATATATCTATATATTTACCAGCATTTTTGAACAGCGAATCACTCTAGCAGAATGGCTGTGCAACACAAACTCAAAGCAAATTTGCAAGAAACACAGTTGTTGACTTAAGAGAATTGACTTTAACTTTATTATTTTAAAGATAACAGAATTGAATGTTGAAGCACTATTGTACACAGGCTACCTTTATTATCCAAAGGCAAATAATCTATTCTTCTCTGAAAAATGTCCATGAGATATAATGTTGTCACAGATTGTATTAGCCATTACTTTTTCAGAGATCCAGACTGAAAACCATTTTAATTCTGTTTTTTTTTTTCTTTTAGTCCAGCTAAATTTATTATGTACTTAATTCATCATGGCTACTTTTATAATTTATTAGGACCACAACATACAGTATGTTCACCATCCTGTCTATGTATAAAGGAAACCTCAGTTATGTATGTTCCTTTATTTTCTTTTCCCTGTTAAATGAGCAATTGACTATAATGATGCTGAGTTTCCAACTTATTAAAAGTTATGATTAACAAAACAGTAACAATGCTTCTTTTTTTTTTGCTGCAAACTCTAAACTGTGGCCTAACTGAGATCGTTCTGTTGATTTAAGGCTTCTTGGAAATGCCTTATATGGGTAGAAATAGAGTATGACCATGTTGCTTTTCTTTTTTTAATTGTTCTAATCGACAGGCAATCTAAATCTGTTTACTGAAAATGATTGAAAGAGGAGTCTTTCTGGGGTTCTCTTTTAATAAACAAATATTGTATTAGCTTTCTCTCTTGCACATTGACTTGTGAAAAAAAGGAGTGGGTGGGCATTAGTGAGAACATTGGATTTCCTCCTCAACAGGAAACAAGTGTTGATCAGCTTCTTAATATTAAGTTTTATAGCATTGTGTTGTCCTGTCTGCATACCACCATCCATATCCACAGTAGCACTTCAATCAGGGGCAAATCACTTGCTGGATCAACACAGGAGTCCCAGTAATGCTAGCTGGCACAACAGGTGCTCACTTCAGGACCTTTAGTGATCTTGGTGCCAGATATTATGATGCTTACAATGATATTCATGAAACCTTTTTTATTCCTGAATGGTGACCCATGCTATGCAAAATTAGAGCTATCCATGCATGGGACATCCCCATAATGAATAAACAAAAGAGCTGGGTTTTGGGCATTTAGAAGTAGCTCGCAGAATCAGAAGTGGTGTGATAAAATAGATGGCTGAGTTCAGAAACCTTGCAGATTTGACGACTATTAAACTGGTTTGCATTGAGGGGCCAGTCTGTACTTGTTTGTGGTGGCTTTGTTCAAATAGATTAGCTTCAATGTACTTTTTCATGAAATATTTCAATGTCTTGTTTCATATTCTGAATGCATTAAAGTTTTGTCTTAAAACATTTGCAGAAAAAAAAAAATATTATCATAAACACAAGTTTTGGGAACTTATCATAGAAGCTATGATAACATAAGAATTGCAAGGCCTTTGAAAGTTACCAGCTGGCCAACAAATCTGCTGCCAACTTGACTGTTTTTCCATTCCAGAGACAAGTCATGTACCTGCAAAAACTTTTCATGTAACCACACACCTCATGGTATGATTAGGCTTTCTCCTTTCATTCATGACAAGAACTAATTCAAAGTGTGTGTGTCTCATACATCAAACACCAGTACCGGCTAAAAGCATTCATATATAGTTCTTAAAAGGAACATATGGAACTATTCATTTTTCCAAAAGCAGATGAACGAGAACACACAGATATTTAAACAGTCAACGTATTGAATCTTTTTTGATACAGACACAAAGACACAAAGAGGTTTGAGGCAACAGTTTACCAGCTTTCTGTTTGTGGAAATGTAATGTTACCGATTTGAAAAGAAAATATATATATATATATATATATATATATATATATATATATATATATATATATATATATATATATATATAGTACATTATGGTTTCTGCCAATTTCTGTACTCTAGGAATAAGTTACCGTCTCCCAAGATAATTAATCCTGAGTGTAAAGATACCCCTTAAGCAACAAGCATGCCTGACAGTCACCTTGTGCAATGCCTGTAAATTCAAAATTACAGCTATCAGTAACATGAAAAAGATGGCCATGAACTTTATTCACTGTACACGTGTATGTTTGACATCCAGACAGATCCCTTCACATACCCCCAGATTCTGATAGATCGCTCAATAGCTTGGCCAAACCAAGTTATATAGCAACTGAATAAGTCCTTCTCTAAATATATGTAAAAACTACATAAGCAGATGGTCAGATAGACAGGCAGTCTCCGTATACTCCCAGCTTATGATACACTCAATAACTTGTGCTGAAGAGTTTTTGACAAGGGGTTCTCTGGATGCATTTAAAATAATTAGTGTGACCTACATATAAACCGTCAGAGAGACAGCCTCCATATACCTAAGATTATGATACAATCAATTATTTGTGATAAAAACTCTAAAATGACACACTTGGACAGAAAACAAACAGCCTCCATGAAACCTTAAACTTGTGGTATAAGTGAATATGTTGTGTGTAGGTTTCTCTTATTGTATGAGATGCCATCTTGTGCAGTTTAGATGAGAGAACCGTGAAGAGAAGTTGAGTGATTCTGGCTTCTCAGACTGTGCAAAATGATGATGTTTATACAATAGGAGGCACCCTACACATAACATATTAACTTATTATAAATCACACAAATAAAGATTGAATGCAGGAATATCTTAAAATGTGGAATTACATCAATGTTTTTTCACCACTTACATAGTCACTTAACTCATTATTAATTATGTAATGCAGTTCTGCCAATCACACAAAAGTAATGACACAAACTACTTTACCTCATAATTGTCTAACATGACACGAAGTGACAAACTATTCAAAAGCTTGTTTTTGATTAGATCACAGAAATGAACATTGGAAAATAAACTGTACTTTACACTGGAGGCATCATGATGATTTATGATAGGACAAGAGCTTTTCCTTTTCTGTCTATTACATGTGATGACACTATAGCAGTGTTATAGACACAATTGGAACATCTTTAATCCTATATTATAAAACCATCCAATATGAAGTGTAACAGAATTTTGATTCCTTTGTTTTGCTGTTTTGGGATGTTTGTGTTTCCAGCTGGAACACAGGAGTGCATGAGAAAGCTTTACTTACCGTTGTACACATTTCGGAAGGCCTCCTTCTTTGCCCCTCCTTCCCCATCTCAGGTTTCCCAGGATCTCCTTCATCTTTTTCAGTGGGTCGGCATATTGTTGCAGTGAGGTCCGCTGGTGGTTTGATATGTGGGATAATGGATGTTGGGACGAGTGGGCAGCTGAACGGTTTGGGAATCAACTTTAAATCGCACTTCCAGTACTTTTACTGGACTCTGTGTGGCAGCTAAACATGAACATTATTTTTATATGTTTTTTAGAGACCAACAGGAGGGGGTTACCTCAGTTTGTTTTTTTTTTTTTTTTTTTTTTTTTTGGGGGGGGGGGTTCTCCTTCATTTTTAACTGTTTCTATTTGTTGCGCATTTGTGTGGTTTTTTTAAAGAGCACCCTGTTGAGAAACAATAAAATTAGTTTTAACCAACCTGGGTTTCCCTTTAGAGTGTGCATGTGTTGGACCCCCGTGGATAAAAAAGAAAAAAAAAAGAACTTGTTCTGGGAAGGCAATGATTAGTCGATCATAAAGGTGGAGTAGTTGGTACTATTCAAATGGTTTATTTACTTGTGGTGACCCCTGGTCACCCCAACCCTGACATATAGAGAGAGTAACAGTAAGAGTAATTTTTATTTTCTTAAAATGACTATTTTACAGTTGAAGATAAAAGTGAGTCTATAGCCTTTCTTGCCAGTTTTAGGTACCTGGGTGTCATCACAAGGTTTATATCAAAGATAGTGTACTTTGTGTTTTTGTCTTGTTTGCCAATAAATGATTCTTTGGTTTTAGTGTCCAAACTTCTAAATAGGCCACAGCCACACTCAATTATAGGACATATCAATATATAACATATTTATTATTAATCTGTATTTGGGCTAATGAAATCATTAAAAAAATTAAAAAAATAAATACTGAATGCATAAAATAGCTGGAATTCACAAAAAATACAATACAAAATACACGACTAAGGTTATTTATTCACTTTATTTGATCAATGGTTAAATGACAAACTTCTTTCTCAGTAGGTAATCACTATCATCTTGAGATTCATTGCTGTCACAACAATTATATTAAAGACATTTTTATGAAATCCATAGAAATAACAAAGTTAATTTTGTGACATTCAAAACCTCAACAATATTTTTGTTTCTATTTTGCAGAAACATGTTCAGTTTCTAGTGATTTAGAATTGCTGCACTCCACTAGAATATGGCTCAAGTGGTGTTTGTGTGGCGGTTAAAAGTTATCTAGGGAACAGTGACAACAACGTTTTAACCTCCAAAGAAGCTTTGGGTCATCTCCGGCAACATGGTTATGTTTTTGAAGCATGAAATTGACCATAAAAGCTGGCTAAGCTTCAGGAGAGCAGTGATAAAATGATACTCATTGTAATAGCCCCTCGTTTGGATATCTGACTTGAGCAGTGTTTTAAATGCCTCATTAAAAATAGGTAAATGTACAGTTCAATAGCTGTCCAACAGAATTTTAATTGATCAATTAAGTTGTAATTGCAATATCCAGCAGAGTTTTTAATATAGGACTGGCATATTTAAAAAAAGTGTTTTCAATTCCTCACATGGAATATATTGTACCAGTATTTATGTATACACCCCATTTGTGTATAACAGACGTATACAAACTTCAAAAACAGGTTTGCAGATCTTTAAAGTAGCCGAATGGTGATTACAGTTGACTGGCAGATGCATCAAAATGATGGGAAAGCCATGAGAAAAAAAAAGCCAGCTGAGTATCAGAATATTTTCGTCAGAAACAATACTTTGTAGTTTACTATTTAAATTAAGTGACCTTCGTATGCCTGGCTTAGTGAAAGCAGCTATTTCAACTTGTGCATCTGGAATTTTTTAACCGATTTTTGTTTTTTATAGCAAGACAAAAAAAGTGTAAAAGCAGGTGTTGTACATGTTACCATAGGCTACTCATTAAAGTATGGTTTACATATTGATAGTTTTTCAGGAGGTAAGCAATTCTCCACCTCATGTATATTTTGTCTGATTTGTCTTTACCCAAGTAAATAACTGAACAAAAAGCCACAAAACTAAAACCCTGACTAGCACCTGGTGTGCAAAATTATTATTTTTTTTTTTTCATCAGTGATCCAATGTAGTAGCTTTATTAAATGGTGCCATTGGACAAGTTCCATTCTGTTGGGCACAAAGTGAGTTTCCAGGAAGTAGATTACATTCCAGCCTTTATTTGTATTAATCCCTGTGACCAAAGTATTTATTTACAGATATTTAGTGGTTTTACAAAACAATGAATAACCTTTAGGCAAGCAAGGAGGCATGCATGCACCAGACCCAGGTACAGGTGTTTTAATGTAGCCAGAGCCAGCACGAGCAGCTCCATGGAAATGTCCAGCAAGTACTTTGGATAACACTCTGGTCACTAGGGAGACCATTCAAAAGGTACGGCCCTGATCACAGAGACGAGTAGAGAAACACAGTTTTGTTAGTCACCTGTTTGGGCAGCCTTTGTGTTCTCTCCTGAGCTAGCGTTTCCTGGGCTACCACCGCTCTCTCTATATCCGAGGTTCTGCTCCATCAAACCCACAGTAGCCAATCTTTTAGTTGATTAATATATTGCTAAATGGAGAACCTGATAGAGAGGAACCTGGAGCACTTGTGCAGGATCTTCAACCCGGCTATAGACTTAATGTCAGACATCCAACAAGGCAGGAAAACTAGCTCAACAGGACCTCCATTGGTCGGGAGGCCAAACTTCACCTTTGAAGTGGTTACATAGATATCGATGTGATGATACAGCCATCTGGTTTTATTCAGTGTCAGATTTGTATTAGGTTTTTGAGCCGCGAGTGTGCCTGTGCTCTGATGTCTCATGGCGTGGATATCTGCTTGTTGCAGGATGCCCCACCCCTGCGCGTATTTAGTTTTTTATGTTGTATGTAGTGTGTTATTGTTGGTGTATATATATTAGTGCACAGGGTATAAATTGGGCTATGTAGCAAGAGTGATTTCCAGTGTATATTTCTATTTAGGCACAGGGGTTGCACAAGCACTTCACGTGTAGATAAAATGTATATTAGTATGTGGGCATGGGGATTGCAAAAATTAGCTCACGTGTTGGGATTCAAGTGAATGATTAATTAGCAATTGAGTCCCGGCACAGCTGTATATAGAGAGGCACGTTCAGAGGTGGAATGAGTGAGACAGTAAGAATTAAATAAATAAATTTAAACAATTCCTACTCATGCTGGCTTTAAACCGGCACGATACTTGTTTGATTTAGTGTTTGTTTTGTGTTGTGTTTTGTCTGTCTGTTTTGGCCACCATGCCATTTTCTTTTGGAAAGTGTTTTGTCTGTTTAAATAATTTATTTTACAATAAATGTGCGCATCAGCGCCTTCACTCACAAAACTGTGGTCTGTATACTTCCTGGCCTGACGTCACCACAAACCATCCTGTTCACAAGCACCCTATATATATATATATATATATATATATATATATATATATATATATATATATATATATATAATATATATATCATATATATTGTAGATGTATCGTATTACCAATCTAACATCTACATTTATAACAAATGGTAATATTTAATAAAATTAAAATGTAACAAAGCATCATCAAAAAAGAGTCTGCTTCCCAAATATATACTGCATAGAAAACTAATAAGATTTGTAAAGCAGTATTATAGTACTGTAGATATTGTTTTCAGCCTCAAATCACTTTCTAAGACTGAATATCTTTTAAATAATGAATAGACATAATTATGAACATTCTGTGTCATACATTACTTCGAAGTCATTTCTAGAATGTACATTTTTTATAATTAAAAACAGTTCTAACTTAGTTACAGAGCTGTCATTTTTTAAATGGGAAGCATTCAGCTGAATTCATTCTAGTCATGCATACATGACCCATATTAAACAGGCGCAAATGAAACTTATAAATCAGAGCTGAGAAGTCTTGCTTCCTCTAACAGTTTACCATTAAAATCTCAAGCATCAATCATAATCAATAACTGGATGAGAAAGTATAAAATATTGTCAAATTGAATCTAATCAAGAAATGTCAAACACAGCAGATAATCAGGTGTTTTGGATGAAGGAAGCATTAGTTTGGGATCTTTCAGGGGGACATACAATACATAGTAGACCAAATGAAGTGGCAGTTTTGCATGTAATTTATAGATAATTAGAGCAATAGACTGTGTTATTCAGATTTTCATGTTCGAACATGGAATAATTTCCAATTGTGAGACTGTACTCTTGTATGCGCTTGTGCAGAAGCTAAGGAACCCAAATAAAGCTTGTTTCTTGGCTGTGGCAATGCACTTTGATCCCCACAAATAAGATCATTGTTGCACAATCCTACAAATAAATAACTGATGCTCCAATGTAAAGCTTTGTTTCTACTAAACCACAGAACTTTTATCCACCAGTTAGGTAGCTGCTTTAGATGGCATTATCACATGCAACGTGACTGCAGAACTTTCAGATAGAATGTTTAAAAAAAAAAACAACTAAATGGAATAAAAACAAAACAACATTGAACAGGTGATGAAAATTTAAGATTTAATTGTATCATCCATATGTGGTCAGTTGTTTATGGGGAAATCATCTGAAAATTACAAATCTCAAAAATACATAATTGTTGACATACATGGGGTTTTCCATGCGGTCAATTTACACGTGAAATGGCGTGCACATTTAGGAGAATTACTCAGGTAAATCAGGTTTGTGGCCAGAAAAAACAGCCAAAGAGAGGGTATAGGGTAAATCTCATTTACTCGTGTAAATGACAAAACCATGGGAAATCCATGGAAACCCAGTATCAGCCACCTCCCTTTCAAGTGCCCACTACCAGTATTTGCCCAAGAGTGGTGTTGAATGCTTTCTTAGCAGCTGTCAGCCGTCTGGACAGGTAGGGCTTCTAAGCCAGGGTAGTATATGCAGCTCCCCTATATGCTGTATTGGTATATATATATAAAACATCTTCACCAGTTTTCATCCATGGTGATCTGCAATACCTGTTGGTTAGTTTCATTTTATACCTCCAAGTTTATTTTTAATTAATCAGTCGTAAGATACATTAGTTGAAACAGTATTCACTAGTAATGACATTTGAAAAACAATTTGGGCAAGAGTAGTAAAAGACATTATTAACCAGCAAGACATGAGGTATTTTGCTTTATTACATTAGCTTAGATTTACTCGTGTACCAGTTCTCTGCACTTTACGTATAGCTAATTTACATATCAACCCCCACCTTTCCCATTCATTTGCATGAAGTCCTGTGAAAAGCCTAGTATACTTGAGTAAAATAAATTGAGTGAATGGAAACCCAAAAAAGCATTTTACACAAGGCATTTTTCTTGTGTAAATGTCTCAAGTTAAAAAAATAAATTGCATGGAAACCCCATGATAGTTACAGATAAAAAAAATAACTGATGGAACACCACGAAGCCGGGTATATAGTTTTGCATATATTACTTAAAAGTCTCACTTGATTTTATATTACTTTTATATTGCTATATTTTTTAAAAAAAATAATTTTCTTTTCTTAATCTCTTAAACATTTGCATATGTGACTGTACACTTTTCTGCATCTTTTCAAATTATTCTTATAAAAAAAAAAACAACTGTGTACACTAGAGTAGGAACATTGGCAACTTATTTTATGTTCTTCAGAAGCTCCCTTGAAGTCAATAAAAAATGTTCCTTGGTATGAGCACTGATTTTAATTAGGAACAACCGGGTTTTGTGGTGCCACTGTGTTCCAGCCTGGCTTACTGCCCATATTTTGTCAACTACAACTGCATAACAGGGAAAGAGTAATGGTGGATTCTAATACAAACTTTCCTCAGGGGGAAAATGTGTACATTAAGAACTTGTTAATCTGCTGCTTCAACCTGCTATACAGATAATTGGAAAGATATGCCTTACAGTTTTCGATATTATGATATTGATCCACATGTTGAGTTTTCACTCATTGGATTCCATGTACAGGGTGTGGTTACTCTATCATTAGGCCCATTATGAGGCAATGATATACAAAGAAATTAAACCACCATGGCAAGTTACATAGATGATTGTGTCATGGAATTAGAGATGTTCCAGAACACTATACTAATCAGTGATTCATGCTGACTAATAGGAAAATACCCTGAATGTAATCAATATGCACAAAAATCTAATAAAGATATGACTGTGTTACTAAATTCAATACAGGAAATGTTCAACTTTTCTTAGCATATAAATGAGGGTGACGTAGCTGTTAAAAGATATCATTGCATTTATTCCAAAAACAAGGCATATGTTTCCCATATGTCAACTTCCCATGCATTTGTTGTATAATGTTACTGACTACCTAACTGTTTTGGGGAGCACAGAATGTATAAAATGTGGTTCTTATTGGTTTAACGTATTATTCAGCACTCACTCCATGGGTGTGGTTGTATTGAATCTATATTCTGCCAGAAAGAAATGTTTATGAAACAAACATCAAATGTTAATATGATATAATTATTCAACCTAATAATTAATATTTTTTTGTTTTGTTTTAGCCCATGTGCCCCTTTCTTTGTGTGTTATTTTTATTATTTAATAAATATACGGCTGCGGCCATTTCAGCCCTGTACCTTTTAGTTTTTGTCCTGCTTCCTGGTCCGTGACATCATCACGCGCATGCGCACTGCAACCACTCTGCCACAGCTAAACATAACTATTGCATTAAAATATATTACAGTTGCTGTATATAAACACCCTTGGATTTTCATTTATCTCCCATAAATATGTTGATCACATTCATACAGTGACATAGAGAATAATTTTGTGTTAAAGTTATACCACAGCCTGTTTGTTGAAACCATTTAAATATTCATTTAATATGTTTAACATTTAAAAACACAATTATTTCCTTCCATGTATTTTTACACCTTATTTTTGCATTTTTACAATGCTTTTCTCTTGATTATATTATGCATTCACCCCATTTACCCTGATTCAATTATATAATGTTTTGTTTGGTTTTTTTTACATATCTATCTGTGCTTTATAATGCTTTACCAAGGTTTATTACACTGTGTTATGCTTTTACTAAGGGAACTTACTGCATTATTTATCCCCTGCATAGCATTCTTTATCTTCTCCTCAGCCTTTTCTTTCAAACATACTGGTTCACAGTCTTATAACAGGTCATCAATTTAAAAGCTATGTTATTTTTCTGGCAGAGATTGGCACGTTTAAACAATATATTGTAACCTCACAGATACAGTCTATTCAATTCTACATTAGTGTTTGACTGATCGTTTACTGGAAAAAAAATCTCCAAACAAAAATGGAATCATTTTTTGGTGTTTTACTACCTCCCCTCTAGTAACCCCTAATCTTACACTATATTGCTGAGCTTACACTGTCTTATTAATAATAAAGGTACAAGAAAGAAGTGAAATTTGCTTACCTGATTGCAGTGATCGAGACTTTGTGTTTTCTATGTAAGGCACCCAGATCCCTGTTCAGATTGAAGATATGTGATTAAAGCTCCCCTTTCTATGCATATTAAACAAATGGAAGGAAATATAAATACAAGCAAACAGTGTATTGGTTTCTTTGTGAGAGGAAGGAGTTAATGGTGTTGATAACTTGATACAGTGTTCTTTATTGATTACAACAATAACAACTCAACAGTACTACTTGTCTTACAAGAGACAAAGCAGGTTTCGTGATTTGGAAACAAAACTATCAGTGACTGACCACAAAAGACACTGTGGGAATTTGAAAACTTGTCTTCATTGAGGAGCATTCAGTGTTCCTGAAACTTGAGCTTTACTTCATTTTTTTTCACTGGCTAAATGTATGACCAAAGAGGTCAATTAATAATATACACGTGTGTGTGTGTGTGTGTGTGTGTGTGTGTGTGTGTGTGGGTGTGTGGTGGGTGGGTGGGTGAAAGTCATCCCAGGTATTTGTCCAGAAGGCATGTGGGGCTACATGCTTGCTCCTTCTGTCACAGCAGATCAGTTAGCCTGTCAGAAAGATGACTGGCTGTGACGAAAGTGCTAAGATTTTTCATGAACTTTAGACTTTTTAAAATGAAATTTTTTTACAATTGTTGCTTGTTCTGACAAGAACTTTATAATTTATGTTGATGGCTCAGCTGGAGACATACTAGCCTTCAAGCCAGAATGACGCTGGCTTTCATTTTTTACTTGGATATAGTGTGGCATGTCAAATTAACCAAAAACACCATCTTCTTAATATTGACATACATACTTTCTAATTCTTGGATTCATTTTAATTAAAAAAAAAAAAAAAAAAAACACAAGGGGTAATTTAGAATTTGTTGTGTGTAAATATACCCTTTCAAGTTTAAAACTTAAGAATGATTAAATCAAAATAAATTAAATAATTAAGATGTTTAGGTTTCTTAAAAAAAAAAAAAAAAAAAACAACCTTTATGAAAAGCCACACTTTTAAAATATAATTTGTACCAATCCCTTAGATTCTGAGCCCCAACCCTCTTCAATTCTTGTTTGGAAGCACACCAAAACAAACCACAATCCTTAGTACCATACTAAAGCTGGAGATCAGCTAGTACCCAACTTTGTTCTGTTTCTTTTTTTTTTTTTGTTGCAATTGGTATTAAGTTAGTATGCAGCTGGGGATGATCCCGAGATCCTTGAATGTTACTCTGGGGTTCTTTGTGATTTCCTTGAAGATTTTCTGATTTGTTCTTTGAGAGATTTTAGTAGAATGACCACTCTTGGGTACAGTGACTGTGGTCTTGAACTTTCTCCATTTGTCTGACAGTGGATTAGTGGAGCCCCAAATCCTTAGAAATGGTTTTGTAACCCTTTCTAGACTGATTAGCATCAATAAGTGTTTTTCTGAGGTCCTCAGATATTTCTTTTGACTGTGGCATGATGTGTTTCCACACACCTGTGTGGTGAAGATCACACTCACAAAGTTTCTGATTTTTATATATCTACCTAATTATTTAAACACCTGATTCTAATTATCCCCTTAATTGAGCTGATCAAACCAGAGGTTCACTTTTTCACATACCCTGAATCTTAATTGCTCATTGTTTGTCTAATTCATACATCATTTTGTTTCAAAAGACATGGAATTGGTTAATATAAACCCTACTGGATATTTAAGAAAAGACCGGTTTTGATTCAAGAAGTCTATCATGGTAAAACTATGGAATTTCCATAATTATCATTGGGGTTCACAAACTTTTTCTCGGCACTGTATATGCAGTATTGATTTCAGAGGACCCATGGTAATATTTTTTAGCGAAATTGAAATAATTGTTTGACAAGTATAACTGAAGATTTTCCTCTTACTATTTGCTATCAGTGGACTCATTCATTACCTCAATAAGAAGGCCAAGACAATTTATGCCTGGCTGTCACTGACTGACAGGCTGGACAGCTTGACCTGACCACTGAACTAGAATACCTTGTTAGTTTATATTTCCTTTTTCAGAAAGGCTGGTGTCTACATGGTCAAGCTTAAAACATAAGAGATGTCTGTGACATTTTTCTTAACTAGAAAACATATTAGCACTATTGTTATTTAGTGTAGTGTAATCAGCATGTAGGTTTAAAGCCTAATTAGAAATCAACAACAACAAATAAATACATTTTAATATGAGCAAAATGCATTGTTAAATTGAAGGGAAATTGTTCTTGTGAGTGAATGACTAAATAGCCCCCGTGAAATGCCAGAATGACAGTTCAGAATGACTAGCCTGGTTAGGAACACGGCATGAGATGACAACTCAACAGTGGCTTGACCTCATCTTACATCCAGAGCCATGTCTGTTGAGAGAAATGTGTGTCCCTGGTACATGAGGTTGACTGCTACTACATGAACAGAAGGAATAAAGGTGGTGATTCCGAGACTGCAGCCAAAAATGTAAATATACCACCAACCTTCAGGATAGATCGTATTTGCTGAAAAAGTGTTGAAATTTACTTTAAGTGGTGGAGGAAGATAGGAAACACCACAGTAAGGTCCAATATATCTTGCAGGTATTGTTATGCTGGCTCTTTAATGTTAGAGTTTACCAAACTGAAGTTAGACACCACTTACAAATAAAAGGCATTAAAAAGTGATTTGTTTATGGTTAATAGTGCTATAATAAAACTGTACCAAATCACGTTTTTATTTACAATGAAGGGAAAGCATGTTTTTGCTGACTTTATAAGCATTTGGGCGACACAGTATAGGTTACCTTCATTGTAAATAAAAAAAACTTGATTTGGTATAATTTAAAGATAATGCTATTAGTAATAAATGAATCATGATTATAGCAGCAGTGTATAAGTATTCTGTAAATATTTTGTCTAATAGTTAAAAACTACAATGTGGGGCTGTCAGGTCTTGTTTTCAAAAAATATCAGCAGTGACATTATATACAAACCAATGGAATACTGTGTGTGTGTGTGTGTGTGTGTGTGTGTGTGTGTGTGTGTGTGTGTGTGTGTGTGTGTGTGTGTGTGTGTGTGTGTGTGTGTGTGTGTATGTGTGTAGAGGGATAGAATACATGCATGTCTCCAGTCATGTGTGGTTTTCACAATCACGTTGCCTTAAGTTCTAGCCAAAATTGTAGATATTTATTTATACCATAGCCTAATCATTTCACCTATTGATTCACCCCATTGCCACTGTACTTTATGCATCCATGCATCCCTTCCTGAGATGTTGTTCCAAATTGTTAAAATACGTGAACAAATCTCATTCATACCCACAAGTATTAAAACTTTAAAATATTTACTTAACTACAAATAGTGAATTATCTAGGTAGTCTCTGTATCGTCAGCATCACAGCCACAGTCTGTTATATTTGTGTTTCAAAGTGAGTTATAGTCTTTCGTATAGCCCCCTTTTTCCAAGTGCAAATTAACTACTGATAAATTATGGCAATTAATATGGATTTGCTTTTAAATTCCCACGCAAACAAAAGAAATAGGCCTACATTCACCAAGTGTTTTCAGCAAATTCTGTATTAGCATTATTTTTTCTGAAGGCTATAAACGTCCACATAAGACTTAAAATGTATGAAGAATGATTTGCTCATACTCAGCATTTATAAAATAAACCATATGCGCTGTGACTTAGTGCATTTTAACTTTCATTTCATTTAGAAAAAGTGTTGGTAACAGTGAATTTGTAGAAAACGTTTGATGGATATAGGCCATAGTCGCAAGAAGCACAGCTCGTTAAGATATTAACAATATTTCAGAAATCAACATAATTTCAGAAATCACGTTAGCATGATTATTTAATAACAAAATAGGCATAACGACCTCTTGCAAATGCCAAAATCAATGCTACATAAAGATTTCTTGATTAACACTGGAGTTATCATTTACGAATTTTTGAAAATCCTGCCCATTCTGAGAAATGCATTCCAGTGTATGAACAGCTTCACTATTAGAGAGCTCCAAATAAAGGGTACGACTCAGTAAGGTGAAGATGTTTATTAGATTCCACAGAGGTTAAACGTTTAACATTAGAACTGTCATGGGATCTGCGTACTGTCAATGCAAAAAAAAAAAAAAAAAAAAACAAGAAAATAACTAATGAAAAAAAGGACAAACGCAGATTTGTTTACATTTTAAATCCAAACCCATCAAAATGACTACTGTGGTGGTTCTAGTGTTAATGTAACTCTTTAAAGGATTGATTTAATTTGGAGGTTAGTTATAAACAATATTCTGCCTCCACTTGTAACCTCAAGATACCGTGTTAAGTTAAGTTAATGTAACATACAGTTGAGGGATTGTGGCAAAGTGGCTGGTGGAGGGGAACAGGTGTAGCGGTGATGCAATGCAGGAGTGACAGGCAGACAACGATATCCAGTGAAAAAGTTTTTATTTGTAATCCAGGTCTGGTGACTGTCAAATAATAAATCCCCGGCTATACACAACAATGTGTAAAGGGTGGGGATAGCAATAACAGGGCACAGTCCCGAACAAAAACAAACACACGGTCACCAGTCCTGGGTGAGTGCAGACATACGTGTGCGGTGGTGAAGACATGGGTAATTCGTGACGGTTGGTGCAGTGGTGATCCGGTTCGTGCTGACCCTCGCGACATCTCTGGATTTGTGTGTTTAGCTGTCTAGTGGTGAAGACACAGACAGTTATTTACACAGACACAAACAAAACATAACACTCTTTCTTTTCTTTTAATGAGAGCTCCTCTCTCGATCCTTCTCTCTCTCCAGCGTTTTATCCAAACGAAGGAAAAGATCAGCGTTACCCTGGCCTCTATATGTAATCCCACCTGATAGCTAGGTAAACGGTTGAAGCTGCCTTATTACTTGCAGCTGCCCCTCGTTTACCTTTCAAATCAATACGGTCTTACAACAGAGTCTCGCTTCTTTCCAAGCTGACCCACTTCCCAGTCCCGGAAACGAACTGTCAGGTCAGCCCTCCCAGATACTTCTCCTCTCGTTCTTTAGCACCCTCACAGGTCAGGAGGAAGATTTATCACCAGAACTCATATTTCCATCACAGGGATGAAAAATCTAATGCCTATGTCACATGTTAAGATAAGTAACAACCACTGGCACAGGAAGCACTGGAAGTCTGTAACACATGATAGCAGTAATAAATTGGGATCCGTATAACTGTAAATTATAAACAGAAATCTGTGTTTGTTATTTTGGTGGTGTGACGAATTCAAACACTGTGGAGTAGTTTACACTGAATCACACTTACAGATAGTTAAAGACCTAATTGCAGATATTTCAATTTCAGCTGCATAAACCATATGGAAACAGTTTACCTGCACTGCAACTGCACTGTAACTGAAATGCAACATGACCATAATTGTATGGCAACAGTCGTAACATCACCTAACTGCATTGTGATAACCCTCAATAAACTGCAATAACCCTCAGTAAAGGTCATTATGCTTCACAGGTTTTTGTTTCAGTTAAATACATTTTCACTACCGTTGATTTTATTTTGGTAATTCTGTATTATTTCTTCGTGTCCTCAACATGTGTCTGCAAAAAAAGTATGCTTTACCATTTAAAATTAAAAGTCCACCAAAACAGGATTTGTTTTCTGATTTGTATAATAATCTTTTGAAATGTGACTTGTCCTATTTTAAATGATGGGAATGTAGTTTATTTTCTCTTCATTTTCTACTATACTATAATACTTTTTCTTTTTTTTCTTAAAATGCACTGTGCATTTATGGTATTGTATTGAGATAACCCGATAACCTTTAAATGTCAAAACAAATTTTCATATATATATATATATATATATATATATATATATATATATATATATATATATATATATATATATATATAATGTTAAACTTATATGAATGTTGTAAACATAATAATAATATATTTAAAGTTGCAAACGTATTTCAATTTGCAATGTTTTTAAATATGACTTTCTTTTAAAGATGCTGCTTCTTTTTAAAGCCATGAATCATGTATGGAAAGCGTTGAACTTTTGCACTGTGCATGCCAAAGGTTTGTTCTGAAATACAAATAGATTGAATGGGTGGACAGAAATGAATCTAGTAACATTGAGCATTTGGATGAGCTTTCTGTTTTTCATTACTCAAAACACCAGCCGGCCCAAATCCGTTAATCAGGGTATCAACAGAATCCACACACACAAATACAGTACACCCCTTGAATGCCGTGCTCAGATCTGTTCTTGTCAAAGTAATTTACTGCAGCACAAATTATGGAGCTGAAACTTTAATTATTGTGCTGTGTCTCTACATGCTTTGGCAGCTTACTTTACAAGACATGAAATCAGTCAAGTTGTGAACCCGCCATGCAGGCATTCCATCAGGATTGTATTATTGAAGCAGATGTTAGATTTCAGTTTCAAATATAATTCTGTTGACAGGGAGTAGGTAGTTAGGGGATTGTTGTGATTTTAGGGGGATTGTTGTAATTTTAGGGTGGTTTGGCTATTCAAGTCGTCCTATTTGGGTACTAGTTTTCTGGCTGTATCGTTTAACAATAAAGGTAAGGTGGAAGTGCTGAGACGGGCCTCTGCTAAATGGAATGACCTAAGTTTTGGCTTCTTATTGTCGTTGCTTTTGATCAATTATGAGATGTTTTATTTGACCCAGGTTTTTTATTTGTTTATTTTAAAAGAGTAAGGAACGGGGAACCGATTAAACTATCGTACTTATTTTCAATGAAAAAGTAGAATTGTTTTTTCAATTTTTAAACATTATTTCACATGCACTATTCACTTACTTTACAGTGTATCCAGATACAACAAATGATTAAACTTTTTGATAAAACCAATGCAAAGTTTAAACATTCAGTCAATATAGTTATTTTTTGTTCACTGTTTAAACATTAAAACCTTTAGAGCCTTATAATTATCACAAATGCTTGATCATTATGCTTGATATACAAGGGCATTACATTTACATTAAGGTATTCTGTAATCTGTTTTTCTCTCACTAATATTATTGCCATATTTATTACTGGCTCAGCAGTCATCATGAACCCGTGGACTGCCTTTGAGGAAACCCCCTTATTTGTATTCATGACATATTTACAGTTCTTAAACAAAAATACCACGACTGCTGGTTTTGTGAAACACAAATCATTACACATTCTTCAACTCATACATATCTATAAATTATGCATTTTTCACCTTTATTTGGCCTTACTAAAAAATAAATGTAAATGGACAACTGCCTGTGAACACGAGCAAACCTGTACTCTTCAACAGAAGTGTCTCTACTGGGTGGGCCATTGGGAACCCAGGCCTCTACAAAAAATGCTGCCAGTGCCAGAAATACAAATAAATAAATAAATAATCTCTTTAGAAAGGCGATGTTGAAAATATCATTTCAATTATATTTCTTCCGTGGTCAAACTACATGAGAATAACTGAAACGTTTACTTGCAATTGGGTGTTGACAACCCTGCAGGAGCCTTTTTAAAAGTGTGTGCAGGGGAAGGGTGGGGAGAGTGAGGTAATAGTCATGGGTGGGGGGGGGCTGAATGAAACTAATATTTTGAGAATGCACATTTATTTCAAACAAACATCTCAAAGTAAAATGGTCAAACAAATAACCAGATTACAAAATTAAGCCTTAACATGTTAGACATATAAAAAAAACAAAAAAACACAAAACCACAAACCAGAACTTATTACTACTTATTGGCACAATATCTTTATAAGCATTGAAATGACACAGACACAACTGGCTGTTACAGACAGAAGCATAACCTTTAGTAAACAGTGTCACTGGCAATACAAAAGTTATGTAAAACATTTTAAAGATCTATAGAATCAGTCAGATCTTTCTGAATATGGAGGAAGAGGCGTTTTAATTCTTGTTCAGTCATGGATGATCGTAGGCATGTTTTTTAGCAACTAATGTATCCTTAATATTTCTACAATGTCTAAAACAAAATCTAGGTGGAGAGGTCACGAAAGCCCGATGTTGAGGATCACATTCCAATGTCCACCAATGTTTCGAGATTATTCTTTTAATGGAATTGGAGATATAATTATACTGCGTGACAAAAGTTATTCTTTCTTGTGTAGTCGAATCATTCATCTTTATAGTTTCTACAAGCTCACTACGTTATTTTTTTTTAATTTCAGTTCTACTAAAAGTGGTATCAATTAAGTTCTTATAACCCTGTCACAGGATGGTTTGTAGAGGTGACGTCAGACCCAGAAGAAACACAGCACTGCAAGGTGAAATGGTGAAGGCGCTTGCTTGTGCCAGTTTATTGCAATTAAAATAAAAGGTTAAACAAAGCAAAACATTCAAAATAAAGGGCACAATGGCCAAACGAACATAGACAGACAAAACAGACTGGACGAACAGACAAACACGGTCGAAATAAGTCAAAATAAACAAACAAGTATAGTGCTGGTCCTACCAGAATACAATAGCAATATACAGTTGTACCAGAATGCAGTTTTCTAAAAATCATATTGACTTGGTGTGATTAAATTACTTTCTGTAGCCCTATGCAAAAAAAACAACTCAATCTTGTTTTAATTGTGTATTGGATCACTAGCCAGACGCTCATAAAAATCTTTATTATTTAGCTGTCTTAAAACTTCAGCTACACAATCTTCACTATTCTGAATAACTATGGAGCTTCCTTTATATTTACTCAATGGCCCTCGTAGAGACAAGGTTGGTTGCCCACTCAAAAAGCTCTTCTTTTAGACTTGACCACTATATATGCGTCAGATGCCTCTTGCATTTTGTTTAAAAATGTTTTATTATTTATTAAAACAAAACATGAAACAAATACAACACAACACATTTCGACACATAGCATGACTTTATCAGGTGCTACAGAGATTGGCAATTAAAAGCAGCTTTAAAAAGGACACCATTCAATCCAATAATTAATCATTAATTGAAAAATAGCTATAGACATTATTTAAACTTAATGACAATTTTTACCAATAAATTGAACATGGTTTTAGAATCAATTGTTAATTCATACATAGGGTAATTATACAATGATTAAACCCAAATACTGATATATTGCATAAAGCTGTCGTTAAGGTGTATGTGTGTGGGCGTTGACTCAGGCAGAGGAGAAATTCCAAGCATTCTTAACATAAAATTATGTTTACAATTAGGCATGCTTAAAATTCAAAGGTAGAGCACAGCACACAGTCATGATAAAGAATCAAGAGGTACAGTTAACTATTTAATGACTGGTGAAATACAATTCAAAGCTGCTGCAGTATGTCCACTGTTTTGTCATTTCAAAATATTTGCACAAAACAAGAAATAAACTTTAAAGCTGCAGTGTGCACATCATAAAAAACACATATGTAGCTGAAAAACCCTAGAATAAAAGTGGCTACATTTAAAAAATATATAAAGATATGAAATTTTTGGTCCACTAAAATAAACGGCTTGGAGTGTCCTGTGTGAAAACACAACACAAAATAGTTCAAACCTGGGTATTGACTTGGCAGAATCCGGTATATGCATTTAAAAGGGTAGAATGGTAAATTAATAGTTGATTTCTGATGGTTTACCCTGGAAGTTTAATGATTAAAAGATTTGGGAATGTCTAGACTACAGTGTGATAGTACTGGCATTTACTGTACTGGTATGCGCTGATAAGCCTTGCCACACATCAAGAAACACTGCCATTACATTAACTGGCCTGTACACCACACACTCCTTAGCAACTGGTATATGAGGCAATATTTATGCTCTCAAACAACTGGGAAAAGACTCATTTTTGCAGCTGAATCATATTAGCCTGACGATGCATCATAGAGTATCTTTCTTCCTAAAGGCATGTGATGCATATGCTAGATCTAAGTATAGTAACCTTTTTGACTTCCTCACAATTTTAAATTAGATTATTTCTGCTGCATGGCACTGAAAGCTGTATCTTAGCACCATCTGTGTCTTCCTCAGAGGCATGCAACTCATTTTAATAATCTCCTTAAGCATGAGTAATTTCCGATGAATAATGTCATTAAGTTCTTGGCAACTGAGGTGGGGTATCTGAGTACAGCAAGGGGGAAAAAAATAAAAAGGACTTTTGTTTATAAAATGTTTCGTAGCTGCTAGAAGTCAGATTTTGAATTAGAATTGTGACAGGACACATGAGGTAAGGCATTAATGACATTTTAATGTTGTAAAGTAGTTTCCAACTGTGTAATACAGTGCTGTAGTTTAATTTACCAGTTATCGTTGCTTTAAGTTTGAATGTTGTGCTTTAAGTTTGAACATTTCATGTAACAAATCAATACTAAATTGTAACTAGGGAATGTAAACATAAATAACTTATGATAATTGGTTATCCAGGTGGGGTTCATTATGCTTAAAAAGTGCTGCTGTTTGGTTAACATTAGACTTGGATAATTTAGTCTCTTAATAAACAGTGGACACATTGTCCTTTTATTAAAAGACTTCTACAGTAACTGCTTTGCTGTACTGTTGTTTCTTTCTTGTTTATCCCCTGTATCTCTGGCTGCTTATTCAACTGTTATTTTTTATGAATATGTTGTCTTTCCTTTGACAACTTTGAGTAGTTACAATGTGAAAGGTTGTTGTAGGGATTAACACAACTGCAGTTGAAACTCCTTGTACAGTACATCAAGAAGAAAATGCCACAGTATAACATTGATACACGCTTTATATGAGTCTGGGAATATGCCTAAGCCATGACCTTGTGAGACCCTTTCATTGTATTTCCTTTGTGATATTTGAGGACATGATGAAAGTTTTGTTTTGTTTAATGACATGTACTGACATTCACTGAATTAAAAGTATTATTTCACATGTGATGGGAGCTATATTTATATTCTGACGTTCAGTAGTAAAACATACAATCATCTTTGGCATGTCCCTCAATAATATCTACAGTGTGCATATGTTTACATAATGTCACTGTTCTTCAAATGTAAATAAAAAATCCTTCAATCTGTTTGAGTGATAATATTCCACTGACATCCGTTAACAGTATCTCAACAAAGTAATGCAAACTGTACCGTACAGCAAACTTTTTGTTAGTTCATACAAGTACTAATTGTGCAAGCAGTTTCTTATGCTGACACAATTCCACACCTGGAATGAGATACATGCGAAGGCCTAAATAGGTCCTTTTTACCCCAACAAGGTTTCTATTTCAGGAATATTCCTTAGCCAGTAAATTAACTGTTAATTTCAGAACCACTTTGATTGTGCATTGTAAAGAAATTAAATATTACAATTTTTTTTTTTAATACAGTTGTTTAAACATTTATTTTGAAATTATATACATGACACACCCATTGAATAAAATAATGTTTACTGTTTCATAGGTACTCGTCTCCCTGCACACTCTTTTGGAACCTTAAAGGTATTTCAGCTTTTTTTTTACAATTTTGTGTATACATTATTTGTTCACCCATGAAGACATTGATAAAAATGAGTTTGTCTAAGATTTTACTGAGATTTACTTCCAAATATTTGTTCAGCAGTTTCTGCACAATTGTACCGATTAAGGCAGGCATGATAGTGCTGTAAAATAAGTGTGAAGAATAAAATGTAATGAAGTCATTTTTCAGTTTGTTCCAATAAAATATCAAGTCATGTTTATTTCAACATTCTGTTTCCCTTCCCCAAAGAAGTAGTTTTGGAATGACTTGCAATTAACTGACCTTGCGCACAGCCTGTCATGAATAACACAAATTACAAAGCTCAAATTACAAAACATGTATTTATATATATATATATATATATATATATATATATATATATATATATATATATATATATATATATATATATATATATATATATATATAGTGAATAGGGAGGGGGGACCCTGGGTAGTGAAAGTTGTTGTCTAAAGATGTTTTTAATACAAAAGAATGGGGTAGTCGTAATCAGCCAGCTGTAAAGTATAATAATAATAATAATAATAATAATAATAATAATAATAATAATAATAATAATAATAATAATAATGAGGGTTTGGGAGTTATCCATTATCCTTGTTATTGTTAAGGATATTATTACCCTTCCCTATAGACAGTGTTTACTTGGAAGAGGAATATGTGTATAATAAAGATGTGTTATCAGCAAGATGCACCAATTGTAGAAATACAGTCTCCAGCAGGGTCCAGTGACTTGTAAATGTGTTACTCTAACTTTATTACCCCTTGGTATGGATCTGGTTTGTAGTCTATGCCTCAAGTGTGGTTTTAAATACTTCATCACAAGAGTAGGTGTCCTTTTCCCTAAGGAATCATATAATGGCTATCGGCCAGCGCACCAGGCTTTTAGACTCAGTCTTTAAGTAAT